>NC_056737.1:277247366-277607366 GCF_019279795.1 Protopterus annectens
CCTACCTAGGGTGGCCACGGTGGTGCAGCGGTTAGCATTTCCGCCTCACAGCAAGAGGTTCTCCGGTTCGATTCTCGGCTGGGGTGCCTTCTGTGCGGAGTCTGCATGTCCTCCCTGTGGTTGTGTGGGTTTCCTCCAGGTGCTCCGGTTTCCTCCCACATCCCAAAGACATGCTGTAGGTGGATTAGACACTCTAAATTGGCCCTAGGTGTGAGTGCGTGCATGTGTGTGCCTTCTGTGGAAGGTTGGGCGCTGGGCTGGCAACTCAACACTGTAAAACACCACTGCCAATCATGAGCAGACAGGTGATCCGCTGTGGCGACCCCTAACCAGGAAAAGCCGAAAGAAGAAGAAGACATATTTCCCTACCTATGGCTGGATTCATTGATTCATTCTCAAGTTTCTCACCTAATGTGGATGTATCATTTCCTTTACCAATGTCACTTTCATCATGTAGGAGAGTTTTACTGTATTCTTCTATGATTAATATTTAAAGGTATTGTTGTCCAGTTTGTTCCTGTTGTAACCAAATGTCCAGTTTTCTTTGACGATGTGTGATCTGCTGGGGGTATTTCTATGAATCCTCGTGTCTACCTCCAAATTTGTTTATATATAATTGGAAAGACAGAGGGTTCAATGTTGTCAAAGTCAGTGCCTATTAATACAACTGCAGCTTTCTTATTACCTTATACTACCTTCCTCACCAAGAAAATTACTAGCCAGAGGAACTCGAAAAGGTATAGCTTCAATTTTCTTTGTAGTAGTTCACCTTTTCTTCATGGACTGGTCCTTTTTAATGACTATAGATTGTACATTTGAAATGCAGTGCATGTCGATGCAGCTGTTTACTTTCTATCAGCCAGGATAGAACAAGTTTGCATCTGATTATTAGGAAATTTTTACCTTCAAGAAACCTATTACCTTAGTGTTACTGTTACCATTAAGCCATTAAACTGTAACCAACTTCCCTGGGTGCTTTGATCAATATGACCCATCTAAATACATGAAAAAGTAATTCTCACAAATGGCATTTAATAGTCCCATGTGCCATCAGTGCAGCTTACCAATCCATCAAACCAATTGTTTATGAGGCCTTTGTTTGCAGACATCGTTTTCAATTACAAAATGTGATTCAGCATTCCCTGGAGGCTAAATGCATACATTACTGAGGAGCAGGCAAATGTTTTCTGGATCCAGATCTTAACTGTATACTTCACAGTCCATGATTTAGCAAAACTGTGATCTGTGCTAATATCACAAATCTTACACTGTGCAAGCACAGGGGTCCACAAAGCACTACCTGACTCCATGCCATCTGACAGATTCACAGTACTGAATGTTAATCAAAGAACAATGATTAGACCTCTATTCCTGACTTTTGTCTTCTTTCTTAAAGGACTGAACTCTTTCAAAAACATGTCCGACTTCCCTTCTGTAGAAAACACAGCTTTCCTTATGTGCCCCTAGCTTTTTGTAAGTTTTACAAATTTTGAGTAAGTATACGACGTTTTCCCAAATATTTGGAAGATTAGAACACTAACCTAACAGCATAACAATTTAAATTACTTTTATGGCATGGTTTGCTTATATAAGTACAATACACTTAGAAGCTGATCATCTATCATGACCTAAATAGTTCTTTAAAACACTTGACCCCACAAAGCAAGGAAAACATTTATATAAAATATTAAGTAGTTAATGCATGGCAAATGGTAACAGTTTAACTAGGAGGCACTCAAGGACCACACCTCAAGGTCCCCAAATCCATTTTCATGATGGCTTAGCAGCTAGATGGTTATGGTTTCAACATACTGGCTCCTAGAATCAGGATTTAATCTTGATTTCTGAATTATATCTTTGAAGAATTTGCATATTCTCTTAGGCTTGTATTGATTTTCTTCATTTTTGGGAGTATTCTTATCCTCAAAACATGCTGACTCAACCAAAAACTCTAAAGCACATGTGTTTCTTTACATAAATGTATATGTATACTGGCAAAGAGAGGAACTGTAGTCTCAGAAGTCCATATGCTGCCACCAAATAATATATCATAACATGACTAAATCTGACTCACTGACCACCAATTTAATAAGTATGGGGCAACTGTCCTTATGAGTGTTCAGAAATTGCACATTGCTGTCTCAAGTAATATTCAACACTTTCCAAATTAAAATAAGCTATATAATGACCAGTTGAACTGCAAATGTATAACCCATGGTTCTTTAGGGCTTCAACCCAAATTGCCTTTCAGTTTTACATTGCTTGTCAAAAGAATAAAATTGCCATAAGTAACAAAAATTTTGTCCAAGATTATTCCTGCAGACAAACACACACACACTGTTTTCTAGGAGGGGTCAGTGATATCTCTCCTTTACCAAAGTACCCAAACCCTTCACTGTCTTTACAGTAATGCTGCCATAAGTAACTCTTCAAAAGGTGGAAGCCAAAATTTGAGTTTATACCAGATCAATAAGAATACTCTTTTTTTTTTTTTTTGTTAGACACGTTTATTGAATTATCATTTGTGATATAGGCAAATTTACATTTATACAAAAGTAAGCAAAATGCATTAACAAATTCACATTACAAACATTATACTTCACATATATTGCTGTATATCGTATAACCTAAGTAACATTACATAAAGTATTCAATTTCTGCCTGCCCTTTTTTAAATAAGAAACGTCTTTATTAAACCATCACTTATGGCATAAGCAATCATACATTTATATAAATGAAAACAAACCACACCTACACAATCCTAGTTGCAAGCATTTTACATCACAAACCCTACTGACACACTCAAAGTTGCAAACATTATATACATCACTTATAATCTACCCAATCATTTTCAAACATTACATAGCTCATTTAAGTCCTGCCTTCTTTTAAACCTCATTCCTCCCCTGTACGTAATTTTCCCACAATTCCCAGTTTTCCTTTCTAGTTTGCTCCTTCCCTTTTCTAAAGATCTCGATTCCAGTTGTTTTATCTCTGTTACTATATTCACTACTTCAGAAACCACCACCCACAAGCATTTAAAACCGAACAAGTTTTATTTGCAATAAATAAAAGTAGGCAATACTCTTTGTGAAATCAAATATACAAAGAGCTTGAAGAGCTTCAACAGCTTAACTGTCTGAACCTATTACTGACAGCAGCCAAAGGTTCACTGAGTTTCTGTCTGCCTTTGACTTTTAACTCCAGGGAGCAAATGGACAGTTAATGGACAATACAAGCTCTTCCAGGAATTCAGTTAATTGTGCGCACACTACAGAAGCAAGGCAAAACTCAAACTGATGAACAGTTCTTATTTCTACACAAGAGTCCCTGGCAGTATTTCCTGTTTTTTTTTTTCAATCTGAATACAGTGCATTCTCCTTACATGAAGCACCATATTAAGGAGCACTATGCTTTAAGCACTGCAAAGCATATCTCTCAACTGTCCCCTGATTTTCAGGGACGTCCCTGATTTTCTCTCAAAATTTAGCTCTGTCCCTCTTAATCCCTCCCAACACTGGTGCCTCTTGAACAAAATGTGGTGAATTATACTTAATAAATAACAATAATGAAGTTATACACTTATTTTACTTCAGGAAATGTATATTAATTCACATTTTCTTATTCTATTAATGCCTCAAGTTAATAGAACTAATGTTTTAAAAGTGTTCCTGATTGTAACTGATTTTTTCTGGATTTGTCCCTGATTCTGTTGAAATTTGTCCCTGATTGGTTGAGAGCTATGCTGCAAAGGTGTGAACATTTGAAAAAAAAAAAACAGTTTTACTCTTTAACAGTTATACTGCATTTCACTAAAAGCAATAACCATTTTTATTTACACATGTTTAGTGAAAAACTATTACATTTTACCTTTTTCTAAATATTTTACTGAAAGACAATTGCAAGTTCCCATCAGTCTATCATGTTTCCAGTTAAAATAATAACATTTGATTTAACTTAACATTTTACAATATTTCTCCTCCTTTTGTAGACCTCAGGTGAGCATTTTTAAATTTGGAAGTAAAAGAACATTTTAAGTACATTACCAAGTTCCTTGGCTAGAAAGACCATTTGCATTTATGATAACAGGATGGGGTTCTTTTGACATTTTTGCCTGACATTGGATTTTAATCTGTTCATCACTTTCCTGGCATGTCACATATATTCCTGTCAGGACTGACTAAAGATTTCAATATCATCATCTTGATCAGAATAGTAAGACCTGTGGTAAGAAATATGCTGGATGTGGCAGGGTATACCCAGTGTCCATAAAGAAAAAGTGAAATAAGCAAACAGCTGGATATATGATAGCATGAATATTAACTGTAGCCTGACAAATCATTATACAAGATGTGGCATAATTTTATATATATATATATATATATATATATATATATATATATATATATATATATATATATGGGTCTATAACATTTCATCGCAAATCCATTTCGCTGAAAATCCTGACATAGTGTCCAAATCGCCGAAAATCCATTTGGCCGAAAATAGTACCGACAGTGTATATGTCCTTTTCCCCAACTGTAGTGCAATCTCGGAGGGACAATATTAATGTAGGGGGGTGGAGGACATAGCCCCCCATCTACTCAGGCTATAAAATACTTACTTACTGTTTCAATAGGGACGGGACAATATAAAACAATATTAGACAATATTAAACTGTACTGGGTGGGGGGCCCCCAAACCCCCCTACTTTAATAGTCTCACTCCAAGATCACACTACAGTTGGGGTAAAGTGCATATACACTGTCAGTAATATTTTCAGCGATTTGGACCCTATGTCAGAATTTTCGGCAAAATGGCTTTTTGGCGAAATTACACTGATCTATATATATATATATATAACTGGATTATTTGTTTATTTCTAGATATGCAGTATGTAATCTTGACAGAAGAAGACTTCTTAAAAAAAAAACATTTTAGTTGGTACTTATCTTTATGCTTAGAGCCTGAGGTCTGTTCTAGGGGAGACTATCTTGGTAGCAAGTTAAGATACCAAGATAATGAATCGATATGCATTTGAACCATACAAAGCACCAGTCAATGATTTTGAATATAAAATAGATGTAAAAAAAAACGTAATAACATTTATGGTCCCATTATTCTAAAATTAAAAAAAGAATCTTGTGTGAGAAATGACAAGTATAGTCATGGATTCATTTTGCTGTTGTCTATGGTATAGATTTTAATATTAGGTTGATGGAATACAAATAAAAGGAATAATTGAAGAAGAGAAAGTGTGAATATTGCATTGTGTAAAGGTCTATAACAAAAATAAAAATTAAGAAAAATGCCAAAAAACAAGTAACAGGAAAACAAAAGGAATTTAATGTAAAAAGTTAATATAAATAGTTAAGCACTTTTGTGTTTCACAAAAGTATTCAAAAGACTTCATCAGAACCAGCACAATATCCCATTCACTTTCTTATAGAGCAATAAGTCACACAACTAAAAAAAAAAAAAAAAATTCAGCTGAGCTGCTCTCATAATATTGAAAAATACAGGGAACTGCAGGGTAATTACTGCTAAACACAGCAAACTACCCTACCCCACTAGTGTCAACAAGTGCATTTCAATCAATAGTGCCCTGAAATTAAGGACTGCTAAATTATAAATGAATCCCATGCATTTTAGATTTCCTTATATATTTTTATTACACATTTTACACATATTTTTATGTTCATAGTTTTTTTATATATTTTTGTACATATATGTAATTTTTTAGTATATGATAAGAATACTTACTGCTATAACTGATATATTTAGAAACACAAAATTTTGAATGTGAAATTTTTGAGACTAAATCATTTATTCTTAGGGAATTTATTGGTACAGGTACATATAAAATGCAAAAAGGTACATGAAAAAATAATATATTCGCTTATTTAACTAGGGTTAAGAAATGCCATTTAGACATGTAAAATGGTTACGAGAGCTGACGTAATCAGAAATGGTTAAAGGTGAAGCTAGTAAAGAAATATAAATGGAGATGTAATTTGCTAGAAAAAAAGAAAAGCTAAGGAGATACATGCAGATAATGTGAAAGAATATAATGATAGTATTATAAAGGACAGGATATATACTGCAGCACTAAAATTATTATTTATGTGATATCAAAGCACAATAAAAGAGTAGGCAGCATAAACAAAGTTATAATTGTACTGAGAAAAAGGAAATTATCTTCCCTTTATTAAAATCTCTACCCCTACCCCCAAAAAAGAACAGTAAATGGAGGCTACCATTTGAGTTCAAGTGAATTTGTAAGAATTTTATAATGCAAACATCAGATGCTTCAGAATTTTTTTTTAAATTAATATATGTAGAAAAGGGCCATTTATTTAACCAATGAATAAATGAAATAAATCAAGCAAATATAGATAAAGAATTACACTACACAAACTGAATGTACCAAATAAATTATCTAGATACCATTCCACGAGAAGAGAGGAAGATATTCTACATTATTACTATAAACTTAGTGGCAGGATCATTATTAGCAGTCTTGATTGAATGATATTCATAAGGGTTAGGAACACATTCTGGGCTGTATATAAATCCACTCAAACTAGTATGGAAAGGAAATTAGGCATATATGGATAACTGGAAGTCTGTTTCCCTTATCATTTGTAGCTCTAAATGGATAGTTCTACACTAGATCCACTTCTACGACAGAAACTAAGAACTGGTTAACAGAAAAAAATGCAGGTCAGCATCAGAATAATAGAACAAATTTTATGGTAGATAAAGTAATGTGTATGAAGAATAAAAGGGGGAGTAGCCAGAGGCTTTTTATGGAATCTAGGCATTATAAAAGCCCATAAGCAGATCACTCATGAAGCTTTGTTTTAACATTTTGCTTCAATTTGCATTTGGTCTTAAATTTCCTTCTTGGGTTGCAAGAAGCATATCTGAATACCCTTTTGAAACTAGTGGTTAATAGATACTTGCCTACTGATATCAGGATGGAAAAAGGGATAAAACAAGGTATGTGTGTGTGGTATAAACTACATAGCAACTTTGTTTACTTCAGGAACCTGGGAGATTTTCCATTTTTTGTTTCATCGATTTTTATATGCTGAAATGGTACCACAGTTCTTATCAATGTTGTCTGTGGGTTTTGGTTATATAGTTTTAGTTTACACAAAACTTAAGGGTTTGGTTTAATAACTGCCTGAAAGATACAGAGTTCTCTTCTTCAAAGTTCTCTCTTTTTGTTATTAACTTTGGTACTGACAGCAAAACAGAGATTCAATGGTAAAGTATAATTCAGTCTATGAATTCCCTAATAAAAATCATTCTTATTTCAGGTACCATTAGAAAAGAAAGTTTTTTTCTTCTTTGCTAAAGTGTATGCATTAGATCTAATGCCTTATGCTGCATGAATTTATCTTCTTCCTTTATTTATTTTATTTATTTATTTACGTATTTATTTATTTATTTATTTATTTAGTGTTCTAATGTTGTTGCTTGTCTATCTTTAATCCATGCTGCTGATAACACTCCCCAAAGTTAGGTACCTCAGGATGGTGAAGTGAGATGGATATGGCAATGCAGGTAGTCACCTTCAGAATCAGATATGCTATTCACAATAGGGTTTTTTGGGGTATGACATTACCACTGCGTTATCCAGTTTGATTTGTGTCCCATTTTCAATACAGGAGCAAAGCTCCAGTGGAAACAAAAAGAGTTAAAAATTAACAAAATAAAGAAAATAAATAATGGTAAACTGCAGTATATAGACAAACTGAAAGCTAAGAAGACAATAATACATATAAATTATGTAAACTACTATGTACATAGTTACAAATAATTTGGTTTGTAATTTCTGCATGATGCAGGTAATCTTAGTTTAAGATACGTAGTTACAAGGTAACTATATAGGATATGCCACTGGGAAGGACTAAGAAATAACTTAGTTGTGCATTTAAGAATACAAAAAATATACATGTTTGATTTTGATTAAAGGAGACATTGTTAGTGATGATTGTAACATATAATATAATTTGATTCCAGATGTGTCGAATTTGATTTCTAAATAAGGCATCACTGTAACAGTTGTGGCATATGATGGTCTCTACAAGGGCATTAATGAGGATATTAGTCAGGGGAAGTAATGACCGATTATACAAAGGCAGGAGAATGGATTATGTGAGGAAAGGACTTTATGAGCATTACTTTCAAGAAAATAATTCATACTTGTCTATAGGATGGTCATTTGAGCTCTGAAATGAATGGTAAAATGGTGAGTGTTTAAGTGACAGCCACTGGGCTGACAGATTTATGCTGCATTTGCTCAATTTTAGTGAGGAGACAATGCTTTAATAATACAGCAAAGAAGAGTCTTGAATGTAAGAACATTACTTCTGTTTATAGGGGTTAGGTAGAAGCATGCCTGCAAAGGCTGCAAAGAGTTATGTTACATAATAAGGTTTCACTGCGTTTTTTTACTCATATAGTTGCCCTGTTGGAGAGGTGAATTATACCACCAGTTTTTGATATTATGGGAATGGGTTATGGTTTCTAATGCAGTAATAACTACATAAGAGAATAACATTACCTTTTTTACCTGTATGAATTAAGCTGGAGTTAATGAGACAATTTTCATGGTCCTTGAACCTAGATTAAGGTATGTTTCAACAGAGAAATTATTTTTGTCAGATCACAAAAAAGCTGTATTATCAGCACATTGTATAATATGTAGGTTGTCAATATGTTCTAGCATACAATTTATGCAAATTTTAAAAAGTAAGAGACCCACAATACATAGTTTGGGAAGTCCCTCATTGTGACTGAAGGATGTTGATAGAACTTGTTCCTATTTTATTACATATTTTCTTTTGCAGTGCTGACTTTGTTTCCATTGGTAATGTTACTAAGTCAGTGCTAATTTCCATTTATGCATTGTTTCCACATATCCATTAATCTACCCAAAAATTCTGGGTGTTTATTTCTTTCAAAAGCCTTTGAAAGTCAAAACTATGGCAAGGAACAACTAACCCATTAACAAGGCTTTCATGAATGTAATCAGTGAGAAATTTAGAGAGGTGCATTGACTGAACAGTTTCTATGAAAAAACATGTGGAGTAATGTTATGAGACTGATTTTTTTAAATAAGTATAAATTGTTTGGTGGATGTACATTGAAAGATTTTGGAAAGAATCTTTAGAATGTCAAGTGATCTGAAATTACAGTGCTGTGTGGACTATGCTCATCATCATACAATGAGATGAAACAACCTATTTTCCAGGGATCTAGCATTCTGTAATTCTTCTTATAATAAATTTAATGAGCACATTTAATAGATTTTGGGAGAGGGATTATTGAGAAAGACAAGCCTGATTGTTTTGGGGAGAGGGATTATTAAGGGAGACAAGCCATTATTTTATTTATTTAGTATTTTTCTTATTGTGAACATGCTAACTTCCTTGCGTTTGAAGGGCTATGATGAGCCAGAGGAGAAGGTATAGGAGTCAATTTTAAGAGAGTTAAGATGTTTGGAACAGCAGTTGCAGAGGATTTAATGTAAGATTTCAGGGACAGCTTGATTTTCAGTTTTGAAGAGTTTAATTATTTTATTCCAGAATATTTTAGGTGACGTTATTGAGATGTTCTTTTATTTAAACAAGGATATTTTGTGAAATTTAATTGTTTGCAAGCACTCCTGTGTTCACTGTAGTTTCTAAGTTAAACTGTGACATTATTTGGTTTTAGTATATGGTACCTGGGCTTTGTCTGTTTCTATTGTTTCTATTTTAAACATATTGGGCATCCAAGGTTTTGATTCATTTTGATTCTGAATGATATGGGACAGGACTAGACAGTTTAATACACTTAACACTGTGCTGTTTAAGAAGCTGACAACTTCAGTTGGTAGTATGTCTTATTGACATCAATGTATGTCAAAGGATATATGATCTGAGTGGTCTTGAGTAACATTTTTGTTGCTTTACAGCTTTTTGAATATATGGCCTTTTATTGGTTTCTACTTATCTCAAATTATAAAAGTTGGATGTGATTGCTAATTTTTGCTGCTAAAGTACCATAAAATATGATGTTTGATGTATCTGAGACACGTCTCTGGTCTAGTACTTTCTCTTTTTAGGTTTTAAATGTTCTAGTTGGTAGCATTATTACATGGACTGTGAAAAAGTAGTAAATGAGGGGGGAAAGGGAGCACCAGTAAATATTGATAGTACCTGTGCAAATGATCTCAATGTCAGTAGAGTTAACTGACTGTGTTAGAGTGCTCTCCAGTATTATAAATGGTTTCTTGGAGGGAATGTAAATGCCAAATGCTAGTAATCTAGCCTTTGACCATCACGTGTCTACAATAGTGAGGAAATCATTCTGTGTTGTTCAACTTATAAACAAAGGTATGGATCTAAGTCCAAGGAAGTCATTGTTCCACTGTATCCGGCATTCATTAGAACTATCATTGAGTACAATGCCCCCTTTGATATGTGCCTAACCAGGCATATCCAGCAATCAGAATATCCGCAGAGCTTCCTCACTAAAAGAATACAGTGCTTAAGTAAAATGTTCTATGCAGACCACCTCAAGGCTTTATCCCTGTATTCTGTCTCCTACAGGTTTTTGATGGGATATTTATGCCTGACATACAGGGCATTGTCAGACCCCAGTCTGATGGACCTCCTGCATATCCGCAAAACAAACAGCACCAGAATTACCTGTTCTAAGGACTTGAACCTTGCCTGTGATATAAATAGGACCTGCATGACAGACAGGTATATAGCCCAGAGATTACCCTGTCTCTGGAACAGGCTCCCTACCCATGTGAAGCAGAGTTCCTCCCTAAACCAATTCAAGTGCAACTTGGACAAGTGAATGGGGTACAGGAAGTTCATCCCTGGTTTGGCACCTATGTCTCTAATGGATACAGGCAATCTGTAAATGGTTCATCTCCCAGGCCCTAGCTTGTAAATGTTTCATCTCCCAAACCCCTGCTTACACTTATCAAGGGTATCAGAACTTGTCAGAGATTTGGGATGCATGGCTAAGCTTAAAAAGGCCCCTGTGGTCATTAGCCTAGTAAACACCTATGAACCTATGAACCTATGAACCAAAGAGTTTGAATGATATGAAAGAAACGACAGTGCACTAACAATAATAGTTCTCTCTGTCAGATATCACAGAGGATTAAGGTACCTAGCTGTTAATGAACTGCTTCCTGTAGTCCAGCGTACAAAAGTTTGATTTCCTCTCCCTCTCACTCCCCCTCTGTTTCCTGTTTTGTGACTGTAAGCAAGTCATTTTAGAAGACAATGGTTTTGGGTTGCCCCTGAAAGGAACACTTGTGTCAAGTTAGTTAACCCATTTAACAAATGTATAAAATAAAAAACAGCTGTGTTTATGTATGTATATATATATATATATATATATATATATGTTGTTGTGTCTTTCAGCTTTTTCCCGGTTAGGGGTCGCCACAGCGGAACTCCGGTCCGCTAATTATATATGTTTGTTTTTTTCTCCCTTGCATTTAGGCAGTAGTTATTCTAAGAAGAGATGACAAAAGATGCAACTACTAGGCTTTGTTAAAGGAGACTGAACGATACAGTATTAATTTTGAGCAATAGGGAAGGAAGAGGGATTTTACCTCTGTACTTTTATAAGACGCATTCATAAAAAATATGTGAGATATGGAAGGAAACTGGAACACCTGTTAAAAAACAATACATTACTCAGTTGTGTATATCTTGTTTTGAAATATATGCTGTTTCATAACTACTCAGCATTGTACTTAAAAATGAGAGAATGTACCTTCTATAGGGTATTTGTTGCCATCAGTTTTCTTCATTCTACACAGACAGCACATACATGCGCTTAATTAAAGTGCATGAACTGTCAAAATTTCACACTCTTGAAATAGCGCCTAAAGACCTCAAAAACAAACTTTTCAAACATTGCTGGCATGTGGATTTGTGAAACTACGGTACAGTGGAGACTGGGAATTTGCCCCTCCCCCACTATAGTGCAATCTTGGAGCTTGGAGTTGGTGTACATAATTAGTAGGAGATATGGGAGGTGCATGTCTTTCCTCCACACCGGCATAAAAAATAGGTTTTCTTTTAACTAGCTTCTTTTTCTTATTTAATCTTTCTGATGTAAGTTTTTGTCTAAATGCTCAAACCTTTTATAGTTTGAGAAATTAACTAGATATTTTTGGAATGAGGAGTCTCATATGGGAAGATTAACTGCTTCCTGAAATATTCTTGAAATATTTGGAGGGTAACCATCCACAATAAATTTATTTTTTTCTGCTTAGCTTTGAATACATATCCTCCTTGTAAAATGTATTAATGTAAGTCATGAAAAGTTAATAAAACTTTAATTATGTTCACTCTCTAGGATTATGTACACACACATAGATATATATATATATATATATATATATATATATATATATATATATACACACAATATAGCCACAGGATTGTTATTAATGTATGTGCCTTTAAATAATATTCTTGGAAGTGGCAATTAAGAACTCAGTCTGTACTTCATATACCCAGTTAGAAGCGTACTTCCATAGCAAGTAAAGCATTGCCATGTCACATCCTGAATCTAGCATTCATGGAGTGATGCTTGAATGCCATAGCTGGATAAAAGCAGGTTTTTGTAATGGAAAAAGTAGAAAACTAGTCAGTGACCTTGGGATGATTACATATATGTAGACAGTGTGGGGAGTCTTCTCTATAGCAGAGCAAAGAATTTACCCCAATAAGAAAATGAACATGTTGTTATGACTGTGTATATTTATTACTTAAATGGGATGAGTTGTAACTTTTGATTAAATTACACTTGACGAATGGAGACCTGATAATACATTGGCTTACCTATGGATGACTGATGTATAGTCACTCAAAATCTGATTACTCTATCACAAATGACTGAGAACTTAGTTCTCCGGCACAAGACCCATACAGATCAAAATAACTGTTTTTGCAAGGGGGAAGCCCTCTGACCCCCATGAGGGGGCAAGCTCTCCACACACCCTTATTTATGCAGACATCCCCATAAAGTATTTACTACCGCTATGATTATACAATAGTGGGGGAAGGAAACTCTCCCTAATACACTGTAAAGCAATCTTGAATAGACAGTGATCCGTCAATACCAGCGACTCAAGGATATGACTTTATGGGGAAAAGTAAATTTTACCAGTTGTGTTTGGGCGGTTAGAATCTGATTAAATGGCCCTCGGTCACTTGTAGGGAAGCCAATGCAATGTGCAGCTGGTAGAAAATGAATCCAGTGTGCCACCAACAGAATAAAAAAGTACCAAATTGATTCATCTAACATCATGAAGATTAAACATACCTAGTAGACAAGCTAAAATATTAGGCAGTTTAACAATATAATAGTGCAATCTGCATATAGCAATTGCACTTGGCTGTGGAAAAATGCAGTCACTGTTACTATGTTAAAAACACATGGAAAGTCACTCAATTATTTTTTTTTCATTCAAAAAGCAAACTGGGGTCTTTGTGACCTTGTTAAATCATCTGGTTTCAGATGTTCGCAAATAGATCTTTATGAAAACAGATTTTTCCCAAATAAATTGCCTGAAGAATGTGTTTATTATAATTCAATGCTCAAGTTCATATAGGGTTAACAGATCTTTATTTTTCTCATTTCTCCCAGGTATCAGGCCCTTTAGTATATAAAGGTTGTGGTACAGGGAGTGAGAGGTATATGCTCCCCATTAACAACATTTATGGGTGGGTGGAGTAGAAGTGATGAAATCCATTTTTGCTATAATTCTTTTAGATCAGTTTTGCTTTATGTTCCATTAGGCTGATAATTCACAATACATTTGGCAAACTATTATTTTTCCTCACAACTGAATGAAAGTTCTGTTATATCAAAATATCAGTCATTATATAAGCAAAGACAATTACTAGATTGAACCAACATTTAAAAGTAACTTAAATAGGGGAATAAGTATTCCAAATTTTAAATGTACTGTTTGATGACCTTTGTATTAGCCGTACAAAATTTTTTTCTGGGACAGAAAGCAGTATTCCCTATGGCGTAACAGTTTTTATTCTGCAATTAATGAGTTGTATACTTCATAGGATAGTGAATCATGAAGTGCAGTGGATTAGCAAGGAGGAAGTAAGGATAGCTACGAAGAGGATGAAGAACGGAAAGGCTGCTGGTCCCAATGACATACCTGTGGAAGCATGGAGGTGTTTAGGTGAAATGGCAGTGGAGTTTTTAACTAGATTGTTTAATGAAATCTTGGAAAGTGAGAGGATGCCTGAGGAATGGAGAAAAAGTGTTTTGGTTCCAATTTTTAAGAATAAGGGTGATGTGCAGAGCTGTAGTAACTACAGAGGGATTAAACTGCTCAGTCACAGCATGAAGTTATGAGAAAGAGTACTGGAAGCTAGGTTAAGAAGGGAGGTGATGATTAGTGATCAGCAGTATGGTTTCATGCCAGGAAATAGCACTACAGATGTGATGTTTGCTCTGAGAGTGTTGATGGAGAAGTACAGAGAAGGTCAGGAGGAGTTGCATTGTGTCTTTGTGGATTTAGAGAAAGCATATGACAGGTGCCTAGAGAGGAGTTGTGGTATTGTATAAGGAAGACGGGAGTGTCAGAGAAGTATCTAAGAGTGGTACAGGATATGTACGAGGGTAGTGTGACAGCGGTGAGGTCTGCGGTGGGAGTGACAGATGCGTTTAAGGTGGAGGTGGGATTACATCAAGGATCAGCTCTGAGCCCTTTCTTATTTGCAATGGTGATGGACAGGTTGACAAATGAGATCAGACAGGAGTCCCAGTGGACTATGATGTTTGCAGACAACATTGTGATCTTTAGTGAGAGTAGGGAACAGGTGGAGGAGACCCTGGAGAGGTGGAGATATACTCTAGAGAGAA
This sequence comes from Protopterus annectens, assembly GCF_019279795.1. Classification (NCBI taxonomy): domain Eukaryota; kingdom Metazoa; phylum Chordata; order Ceratodontiformes; family Protopteridae; genus Protopterus; species Protopterus annectens. Next base: position 277,262,292 of record NC_056737.1, read on the forward strand.
GAGGAATGAAGGTCAGCAGGACTAAGACAGAATATATGTGTGTGAATGAGAGGGAGGATAGAGGAATGGTGAGGATGCAGGGAGTAGAGGTGATGAAGGTGAATGAGTTTAAGTACTTGGGATCAACAGTTCAGAGTAATGGTGAGTGTGGAAGAGAGGTGAAGAAGAGAGTAGAGGCAGGATGGAGTGGGTGGAGAAGAGTGTCAGGAGTGATTTGTGGCAGACGAGTACCAGTAAGAGTGAAAGGGAAGGTCTACAAGAGGGTAGTGAGACCAGCTATGTTATATGGGTTGGAGACAGTGGCATTGACAAAAAGGCAGGAGTCAGAGCTTGATGTGGCAGAGTTGAAGATGTTAACATTTGCACTGGGTGTGACGAGGATGGACAGGATTAGGAATAAGTATATTAGAGGGTCAGCCCAGGTTGGAAGGTTTGGAGACAAAGTCAGAGAGGCAAGATTACATTGATTTGGACATGTGCTGAGGAAGGATGCAGAGTACATTGTGAAAAAGAGGCTAAGGATGAAGCTGCCAGGTAACAGGAAAAGAGGCCTAAGATAAGGTTTATGGATGTGGTGAGAGAGGACATGCAGGTGGTTGGTGTGACAGAGCAAGATGCAGAGTTCAGGAAGAAATGGAAACAGTTGATCTGCTGTGGCGACCCCTAACGGGAGCAGCCGAAAGAAGAAGAAGAAGATACTTCATAGTAACTAAGAATACTTCTTTAAATCTGCAGGTTAACTTTGTATCCTACTAAAAGTTCTCTTTAGCCTCAAGATGACTGGGATATCTGCACTCATAACTACAAAGTATGATAACTACAGGTCTATATCACATCTTCAAACTCTTAATTTATCGAATACCTAACCATCGAAAGAAATCTAATTGTCCAGCTACGTTTTCAGCAAAAAACCTAATCATCGAAGTGGAATTCCTTGAAAGACTTTACTTGGGCAACACCGAAAAAGGTAAACTTTTTTTTTTTACATTTTTGCAGGGGACAGTTGCCCCCCCTGCACCCTCAGCACCTCTGCAAATTAAACATATCAACTCTGAGATTGCACTACAATAAGATAATGTGTAAACTACAGCCAGTTGGCATGCCAGTCACACAGCATTTTTTTCAGGATGGCCAAGTAAAATCTTTCAGTGAATTCCACTTCGATGACTAGGTCATTCACTGAATAGGTAGTTTGACAATTAGGGTTCAACGATTACATATTCAATAAAGTAAGAGTTTGACAATGTGTTACAGACCTGGTAATTACACTGCTTCAAGTGCGAGACCTCTGTCACACACATTTACTGTTTAATTTTCAGATGTGTTTATCTACTGCCCAAGATGGCCACATAAAAATTGTAATAAGACTGACATAGAACAATATGCTTTCTGCTCTGTTATTTTTCTGGCATGGTCTTATGTTCGCGATGGTAAAGGATTATGCATTAATGAAGTAAGTGACTAGAGTCCTCTTCTGCTTACTGCCTTCCCAGCAAGTCTGCCATATAAGGACATATTTTGAAACATGTATCCAGTTTTGCTCTGCGTGCAAAGCAAAAAAAGAAAAAAAAATGGACTTCAGAAAGAAAGCCATGTTGACTTACATTAAGAATCCTACTTGGAAAAAAAGGGTGGGTTTAGAAATGTTAAAGTTGGAGCATGTAAGCAACAGTCTCAGCTGTCAATCAGCCTGGCAGCTTCACCCTTCATTGAACACACAGTTCTTTATGGACTATAATTCCAGTCAGCTCTGGTTTATTTTCAGACTATTAAGTGGTATGACTGTTGCTCCTGAGCTGTTAGCACTTAGTCAAAGAGCTTGTTCAGTTTGCCTGAAACCCCGGGAGAAATGATTAGCTACATTCCTGTTAAACAAGTTGCAAATATTTTATACCACATGTCAGTTCTGATGTGCAATGAATACGTTTATTTGGTGCTTTTTTGGAAGGAAGCTGAAGCCAGATAAATGAAAGGAAGCCAGCAGGGGTTTAAACCTCTTTTCCCGCAGGATGAACAGACAGTAAAACCTAAGGCCAATTAAGTTCAGAAAATGGAAGACTACCAGATCTGTCTGAGTTAGGACAACACAACATAAAGATACAGTAAGCATCTTTGCTTTGCTTCTTATGTAGAACTCCTTTTTTCTACAGCTGTGAGACTGTCATGCTTAGATGGTATGGCACATAAGTGATACCCTCACTATGGTGGCAGTAAGAAACATCTTCATTTTGGATCATGGAATCACAGGAAAAAGTTGTTCTATTGCCCCTCCAAGCAAGGGTCTCTTATCACATTTATTTACATACTGCTACCTAATTTATGTAATTTGAATTGCGAGGAGTACACTTACATCCCTAAGCATTTAATGATCTGTTTGTGAATTAAATGATAAAAGGATTCTGCTCACATCTCTCAACTGTCCAGATATTTGCAGAATGTCCAGATTTTTGCCTCAAATTCTTGGTCTATTTCTCATAAAACTGTGATTTTCTGGCAAATCAGTGGCAAATCATTGAGGATTGAAGTCAGACAATAATGGCAGACAATCGAGTTTCAAACTTCATATCCTTCTGAAAGTTGATGCTAATACAAAACCTGTTATTCCATCAACTTTCTAAGTTTGTAAGAGCAATATTTAAAAAGTGTTCCTATTTTTGGTCCTTTGTCCCCCCCATTATTTGTGGCTTTGTCCAGATTTCTTGCTCTAAGAGGATGTACGAACTCTGCTCCTTGGATGACCTATCCCATGCAGAAATATCTCTCCCTGCTGCCTAGTCATTCTATGTTCTCATCTGTGGCATTTTTTAAAGAAATTTTTCTTTTCCGTTCTGTTCTAATAGTAAGTGCTGCTAGAAATAAACCTTACTCCCGTACCATAAACGATTTTCCTGTAACAGTGCCTTAGTAAAAGTAAACTACCTATTGATGTGCCATGATCTATTCAGCCAGCGGCACCATTCTCCTAATTCCAGTAAAATAAAGTTGTTCTTTGATGTGTCAGAACAGCTGTATCACTCAACCTTAGCAAGGCTCCAGATTTGTCATGCAGTCCCATCAGTATGACCTGTAGTGAGAATATAACCCTGCAGTCCCTGTATTGAGATTATGACCCTGCAGTCCCATAGTGTTATCCATACTGAGAATGTAGGTCAGTGGTGGCCATAGCACTGCTTGTAATGTGTTTATAGTCCTATGTTCCCCAAAGGATTATATGCAGTGAAAATTTCTGCTCCAGTCCACACATCACTACTAATACAGCCCTGCACTTACCAGACTACTAATACTGCTGATATAGCCCTGCACTTACCAGACTGCTAATACAGCTGATACAGCCCTGCACTTACCAGAATGTTAGAGACACAGAAAATGCAGCCATTCTGAAAACAGCATTACTCATATGTACAAAACAGCCCCCCCCCCCCCCCCCCAGTATTACTCATACTGGCAATACAGAGCTGCAGTCCTCCTCACTGTAGTCGCTGGGGTAACTTGAGAAACAGTTTAGTGATTGGCATAGTCCCCTCCAACCACAGACCTACTCTGGTAATTACTTGCACCGACAGGAAACCAACCTCCTACATACAGTAACATGAAACTAAACTTGCTTTCCAACCCATCCTGATATTAGTGATCAAAGTAAGAGAAGAGGGCCGTGGTGAGTAGAGATGCTTAAATCAGAACATTCTCTCCATTTCTTGCACAAATTAAGTTTATGATTGCAAGCAGGCATTATCACCATGTCACCAGATGACAGAAATGGTTTTATTTTACTAGAAATGACAGTCAGTGTGAAAAATGGCTCATTAAGTTACAAAGGCACAGTATTACGGGTGCCACAAGGCACTGAGACACTCGGTTCACATAAATATTCTACTTTATTGTTAACAGGGATCAGAGCAAACGTCACATTAAAAAAGAACAGAACAAAACCACTACAGTACAAAATATAGATATCCAAAGCCTCTTCTCCATTAAACAGTATACACAAATTTGTACTGCAACACATACACACATTCTATGGAAGGGCAGGGTATATTAAATGTTTGTTGCAAAACGCAAAGGTACATTTTCCTATGGTTGTTAAATCAGATAATACTGGCACATTTCCCTGTTGAAGCTGTAAATATTGGATATATTTATTGAAAACATCTAGTTTTACACATCCTGTAACCCGCAGAATTTGCACTTGCAATGGTTATGCTGACTGCAATACTTTCAACATTGGATATCTTACACAATGCTAGTTCTGTACTTCATTTTATCTTGGTAAAAGCAATAGAGTTTTTAGGGAGACGATGAATGAACATGTTTATGGTATTAAAAAAAATAAAGCCCACTAATGCTTTATCTAAACATATGATGTCTGCTTGCAATGAACATTATTTCAGGTTTCTTTTGTTATAAGTAATTGTTTCACTACGTGGTGTTGATATTTTAAATACTGCAAACAGAATTGAACTTGATTGGATTATTAGGTTATATGCCCTGGTTTTATCAGTATTAAATAATTCTATTTCTTTAAAACCTGTTTTATCCCAATGAGGCTTGTCACATTGATTTTGGTAATATGATTAATTTTATGTATTTAAAGACTTGCTTTGTAACATTTTAAAGTTTGAAAAAGCATAATTAACATGTCTGTTAATAAATTATTCTCTTAGTTGTGATTATTGCATTCAATTTTGAGATACTCTATTCAGAATGTTCCCCCACTTAACAGGCTTATGTTGTAGATGTGATGAAGAAGACAGGAGTACCTGGGAACACATATTCTGAGAATGCAGAGAGTTACAACAATCAGAAAAAAATCTGAGAAAATTAATATGGGGATTAACAGAGAGAGTTATTATTTCACAAATGAATTGTTTATCTGGCAATGGGCTAAGGAGCAAAAAACAGAATATTTAAGCAATGTTTTCACTTCTTGCAATCGTGGAAAAATGACCATTACAAGAAAATAGAAACAAAAGTAGAAACCCAACATAGTGGAATTTAAATCCATGATGAAATACATAAGATTCATGAAGATGAAAGGTACCTAGCTTACAGGGATGAAACAAGTTACTAATAAGAAAATGTTGGTTATGGGAAAAATTCAACAGATTAGAAGAGGGCTTAAAGTTGAGATAACTCAGGAAGACCACAGATTCTGGGTAAATATGTAGCTTTACTCATATGAGACACCAAAATGATTGTAAGCACCCCTGACTTTAGGAATGTGTGTAGAGTGTTTGGGATTAGAATTAGTACCAAAATAGTTTTCCATGTAACAGCTATTTCTGAATCAGGGAGCCAATGTTAATGATATTAAGTTGGCAACTATGGGGAAATAACTCTACACGCACTGTAAATAATACCTATCTGAGTTATTTACATCATTTTGGAATTGTGTAAAGACAGATGGTATATATGGATACACAAGTAACTATTGTGTTAATCCAACAATGCCCAGAATAGGAGTTCTATGTTACATTGCTACTAAATGTTACCTTTGGTAAAAAAAAAAAAAAAAAAAAAAATGTAGTCATCCTATCCTGGCTGGTTGCTGACTAGTAGGGAAAACCATAACTGCACTTAATAGTAAAATAGTGTTTAATATGTAAAACTTACATGTTAAAGGAGATTTGTTTAACTAGTGCTATGAGAATACTTTGTGGCATTCATGTTTTATCAGAACTTTGAAAGAGCGGCAATCTTCATCTCACTATAATCACAACAGTTGTCCTTAAGTAAGGAATAACAAAACTGGATGTGTGGTTAGTTCCTTCTTGCTCAAGCTTGGTACAAACCAGCCACACATAATCATGATGTTTATTAAATATCCATTGTGTTTACAGAGATGTCCTTTGCTAATCATTCATTCATTCATCCATTCATTTTTTTTTCATTCATTCTCTGACTTAAGAAACAGAAAGCCTCACCTGTTCTTCATGGACAATAATTTCCCACGGACAGAAATGTTCTCCTTCAGGGCTTGCTTGCAAATAAAAACTGGAACCTCTTATATATGAGTCAGTACTTTACAATGCAGCTCTCTCCCCACAAGTCTAAATCTCAGAAAACACCCAAGATGTGTACATAGAAATCCCTGGCCTGCTCAGTCATAAATCTAACAAGGTAGGAACTTTTGGAAGGCCATAGGTTCAGCTTCCCTTCATCTAACTTGAATCTTATGAATGATGTCAGAAGAGTAGCTAGAGGTGCCAAGTCAAACGTATTAAAAAACAAACAATATCTCCTACTGGGTGCTCCAAAATCATACCGATCAGAAGTGAGACAATTTTCTGACTAATCTAAACAACCTAATAAAAACATTTCTAGATAAGGAGTCAGTGCTGTATGCCATTGAAAGCAGTGGTCATTTACTACACAAATTATTTACAATGCTCATACTTTCTCCATCACAACAACCCATATTGCACAACCATTCTATAATGACCCACTGACCTTTCTTTTCTACCATGGCATTTTATATTTCAGACCAATTGCAAAACTTTTGGAAAAAATCAATTTGCAAACAAATGCTTGCCTTCTTACAGTACAGTCATAATACAGCATCAAGCTAGGGTTTATCACCACAGCACTTTAAAGGCACCAAACACGTTATTTTAATATGGACAGTGAACTCCTTACTGCAGAAGTGGTTATAAAACTAAAATGAAACATCTGAGCAAGTTGATCAGTCTCTTACCTTCTCACCCCTGCCATTTACAAAACAAGACTTCATATGTTTCAACAACTACCTATCTGAATAACCAGTTTGTGTTAGATATGGCAATACCTTTTCAATCCCAGTTTCTCTTCTATCCAAGACCCCTAAGGCATCATCCTTATCCATCTTGTGTTTTCTTTGTTCATCAGCAAGCTTAATGCAGAACTTCCCCAACTAGTACACGCCCACAGTGATGATACACAGGAAATCCAAATACCAGTACAGTATGATGTTAACAAGCTTTACCACTGGCTTCTTAACTCTTATTTCTTGAGACAGCTCAATGAAAACCAAAATCACTGCTGTTCGATGTTGCACAAGCATTCAGTTATTCGATTCTTTCACATTACAGATCATTGCAGTGCTTATATTCAGCGTACCACCTACACACAGATAACACAATATGAAAGGTACTAGTGTATCTTAAATTACCCCTCACATTTATTATTCTATTCATAGATTACATCATTGATTTACTGCAAAATGTATCCTAACAGCAAAACCTAAATAGATTATATGAACTGTTGTTTTATGCTGCTCTCAGGAATGTAAAAAAAGGATTATTCAGAGAGCACAGAACAGAATATGTAAGTCATTAATATTTCAGACCTCTGTATTGTTGATAAAGAGTAATGAAATGGATGGCATAGTGTAATTCTTAGATAACGTTGATTTCTATTGCATTTCTGGTTAGAAAATTAGTAAATTTATTTATAACAAAGTCTAAGCTGTTTGAGGGTCTTACTGGCCTCTTGTTCTGCCTTTGGTGGTTGAAGAAATGAATTGGGTCAAGCCAAGTACCAATGTATTTATGCTGCTGGGATTGAATTATAAGAACATGAGGGGGTCAGCAATCTGGACTGTAGGGGGTATTTCAGACTTTTACACTTTCCAAAATTCACAGTATCCATTTTGTTGGATTTTGCTATCAATCTGCTGTTTGCAGCCAATACCATAAAATCCTTTTGTAAACTTTTGTAGACCATTGGGTTGGACTCACTTGATTTATGATGAAGATGGTCATCTGCCTTTATATATTCATCTGAAACTGAGGAAGTCATGGATTAAAATATTCACATAAGACAGTTTACGGTCATCTCTAAAACATAAGTGTGGTGCATTGATTTCAACAACACCTATATATGAGAAGTCAGGGCCAGAATTTCCCTAGGATATTTGTTACAAGAGATAATTATGAAAACATTTTGACCATTCTTTCCCTAAACAGCATTTGCTTTTGTCTATTTAATGACAATTGGTGGGTATCCAAATTCCCCTCACATGTCTAAAATGGTGGCTCCATTGAGAAGACCCTAATCCATGTTAGTGAATATATTGTCCTTAGAACAGTAAATGTCTGTTAGTGTATTACAACCTTTCCTGAAGCCTGAAGCTACGCTGAACCTGAAGTAGAAAACCATACTTGCTAACATATTCTAAGACCTACTTGTTTGTAAACTATCCTTTGAAAGCACACAGTAGTTGTGTACAAATTTGCTCAGACAGCAATCTTGTAGTGAGTTTGATGAGGAAACCTTGAGAAAAGGTAAAATAATGGCAACTTTAAACACTGGAGGAAGAAACCCAGAGTTCATTTTAAAACTGTAAGAGATATGCTTATGATAGACATTACTATGCTAAGGAAAATTAATAAATTAAGGGGTTGGGGGTTGGCACAATGGTTAAGGTGTTTCCATCATAGACACAATGTACATATTTTTATCCTTACCTCTGGAATGAGAAATTTGACTAGGCTTAAAAGGGCTGATGCTTAGTACTAACTTATGAACTTATGAGGCTATATGGGGACATTTATTCAAATGGAGTTTTTCTAATGTACTTGTAAAATTTTTACTATTTTTGTGGATGTTTCTCTGAATGGGACTTAATATGGATTGTTTCTTCTTGGACTTGACAGATGGACTGATCTGAGTGTGACTAACCAGGCTTTTTTGGGTCTCACCTACAGTGATATCATCTGTAATGTATATAAATATCTAGTGCCTCTTTAAAACATATTATTCTAATGTATGCTGTATATCACATGACTTTAATCCTCAGGTAGTTCCCTGGCATGCATTCACTTGTCTCTTCCATGTGTCTTTATTATAACATCCGGTATAGGTTAGTGACTGTACAGAAAAACTTAGAGAAATATTGCATGCTGTGCGAAAGTGGCCATAAGTGGCTAGGGCAGAAACTGATGCCAGTCCAGGTATATTGTATGAATCTACTTTACTTATGGTGCCGCAAAGTGGGGAGGTGCTCACCTGCATCACTTCTATTTTGATCCTCTGTTCTCAGCTGCTGTTTTCTCTCATATTTACTACTAAAATGAATTCACTTTTGATTTTCCATTCTGCTAGTATTATTTACATATTACATTAATTGCCTACTATGTGATTATCTACCTTCTGCGATTACTCTGTGTTTGTGAATTTGTTTTATTTTCTTTTTTTCTGTGAATCTCTTCACTCAGGCTGTGCCTAAAATGGTCTATAGTGATCAGTGTACTGCCTTGGTAAACAAATTAAACTAAATAAAATAAAAAGGTGAGAGGGGTAGATCATCTAATGATGATGTTAATTTTCAAAAGTAGAAAGCATATATTTAATAGCCACCAGACTTCAACAAGAAATTTGAAGGCAGTAGTTATGACAACTTTTGACAAATTTCAAAAATTAAAGCTAAAAATTCATATCACTAACTGGTATACAATTAACTACTATAACAAAATAAAATGAGCAAGATGCCAATATAAGTTCCAGAAGCTTCTCAGGTAACATGCCATACCCAATATGACTATAATGGCAAAAATATTATTTTATTTATTTTATTTTATTTTACATTTGTTCACCGGGCTAGTCTAACTGGATATATGTCCATTTTCAGTAGAGGCTCGGGGAGATAAGCTCCACATAAAACAAACAGCGCATTAAAAATTCAGTTTCAAAACATTAAACTTCAATTAAAGATACTAGTCATACAAAACATGTGCTACAAGGTAAATAAGCATATGTGATATAAGAAAGTAGAACAAAATAAGACTGTGGAAAGGAAGTATTCAGAAGGATGAGGAAGATTCCAGAACAAAGTTTTAAGTAAGGAGCAGCAGGATAGACTAGTTTAAAGAGAACAGAGTTGGGAGAAAATTAGTTGAGGGGTAGACACTCAGAGCGACAGGGGAGAAGCTCATTATGTCTGTCTTGGGTAGAATAAGTCCAACATAGAGGTAGTGGACTTTAAAGTGAAAGGTGTGTAGAAGTGGAACAGCAAAGGAAGAAATAGATGATAATAATAACAGGATGAGAAAATCTTAGTCTGGGTTAGTACAGGGACATAGCCAGTGGCTAGTTAGATATAATTTAAGTTTCCTTTTGAAAAGTGTAGTAGAGGAGAGAGAGGTAAGTTCAGAAGGAAGTAGGTTCCAGCTTTTACCCATTGCATTAGAGAAGAGGGAATCACCTGCTTTATTGTTGGGTTTACGTATAGATACCAGTAGTTTGTTGGCTGAGCGTAGAGTTGTAAGATTGTTATATGGGCTGATAAGATTTGTGAGAATTGGTGTTTTACCTGGATAATAAAGGGTTTTATGGGTAATAATTAGTTGTTGAAATAAAATCTGATTGTGCAGTTTAAGCCAACCCAGTTGATTCAGATTTTGGCAGTGGCGGGTTCTAAAGGGGGAGCCGGTAGCAAATCTGGCTATACTATTGTAGGTGATTTCAAGCTTGTTGAGGTTAGTTTTAGATAGTTTAGTATATATAGGAGAGGCATAAAAGAGAGTATAGATAAGGTGGGTGTGGGCAATAGTAGTTCTGGCTGTGGGAGTAAGGAAGGGTTTAATTTTTGTAGAGGGAGCCTAGTTTACGGTTAACTGGTTTTATTGTGGAGTTGATATGAGTATCATAGTTAAGGCTGTGGTCAATAGTAACTCCTAAGAGTTTGGTAGAAGTGTCAGGAGATATGACTATGCCATTTTTGGATTTGATAGAGAAGTGAAATGGGGTGCATTTTTGTTTAGGAGTAAATATTAGTAGTTTAGTCTTTTTTGGGTTGAGGAGGAGACCGCGTTGTAAAAATATTCTTCTACAAGCTCAAATACATTTTGGGTAAGGGACTGCAGTTCAGAAGGCCCTGTAGCTGAGGATATTAATGTGGAGTCATCAGTGTATTGTATAGTTACAGCTTTAGGGATACTAATAGATAGATCGTTTACAAAGATGGAGAATAGAAGAGGGCCTAAAACAGATCCTTGGGGTACACCAAGGGTGACAGGAAGAGGGGCAGATAGAGTGTTTTCCCAAAGCACTGCTTGTTGCCTGTTATCTAAGTAGGACTTGAACTACTGTAGTGCTTGAGTATCCAGTCAGAGGGGCTGTAGAAGATTCAAGAGTAGTTGATGGTTAACTATGTTGAATGCTTTTGAAAGATCAATAAAGATAGCAGAGGCCAGGGTGTAGTTGTTACGGTTTTAGTTAATGTGGTCAGAAAATGACAGGAGGGCAGTAGTGGTGCTATGGAAGGGTCAAACACCATGCTGAGAGCTGGCTAATAGGCCATTTAGGAGAAGGTGGTCTAGTAATTGACGGTGGATGCATTTTTCCATGATTTTAGCTATGGGCGAGAGTAGGGCAATAGGACGAAAGTTGGAAAGTTCTGTTGAGTTGCCACCCTTGTGTAGGGGGATAATGTGTGAGACTTTCCAGATAGATGGGATGGTACCTTCTTTAATGGTTCTCTTTATTAGGATAGAGATAGGATAAGCAATAACTTTACAGCCATAGCTCCTTATGGCATCCAGAACTTTATTGAATATGACTTTTTAACTAAATTACTTTTTTTGCATTGAGCAGTAGATTCCTGCTGTGACCAAACTTCCATTCATATCATATATTTACTTGTGAAATTACCAATTAGGGTCCTTAATAAAAAGAAAAAAAAAAGAAAAAAAGAGAAAAAAGACCCTCATAACTTGTCATTTAGTCCAGGATGAAATAGGGCACCCAACTTGATAATCCATTTTCTTTCCTTTTGAGTTAGTATAGTGTGCCAACCTTGCTTCATAGATCTATTACCTTTTACTTGGTCAATAATGACAAATCTAAAAGAAGCAGTTCTGTGTAACTGACAATGTCTATACAATGCATTGGTCATTTTTAGAAGTCTGCCCTACATAAAAGGCAGAACCTTGGCAATTAGCCTAATTGGTAATTTCACAAGTAAATATATGATATGAGTGGAAGTTTGGTCACAGCATCTGACATTATATTTAAAATGTTTATTCTGGTTGATATTTGTATGTGTTTGGAGGCTGGAATGGATTAATGGGGAAAGTGATGTCACAATTGGAGATGTACATTGTGTATAAAAATTGTCCCTGCATTATGTATGTTTTATCACTGAAGAAGGTTTGTTACCGAAACCGGTCTGAAGGGAAAGGAATAAAACTTAATTTGCCTCTGAGTGCTGGCTTTTTCTTTTTTGGTTTATTTAACAGTTTGATATGCCGTGCACCAGTCATACTTGCTAGCTTTTTTGGAGGTGTGTCTTTGACTTTCAGTTGGCTGTTGACATTCGCAGCTGGGCCTTTGGCCGTCCGTGTCAGGATTAAGATGATTCTTCCCCTGAAGTATTTTTGGACTTATTGGAATAAAATATAAGGTATCGTTTGAAACTGGATTTTCGGATGTATTCAGATGTTTTGCCAGAACGAGTGGATTGTTTGGTTACATATGGGAGTTTGGTGTAGTATCAACGCTTGTGAACATAAATCCCCTTTTTTTGTTTGTTGGGTTGAGAGGAATGCAAGGTGGTGAACTTGTTCATTTGGCGGCCTATTTGGATGGTGCTCTCGTATTTTGATGGACTTTTATATTTTTTCTTCAATACAAGGTTTTCAATTGATGTTTGTTTGGATATAAATGTTTATTTTGATAAATGCAAGTGAAAATGAAGGGAAGGTAAAGGTGTTTTGGTACAAATTATGTTTGGGCTAACATCGGCATTTACAAGCCAAAGATTTAATCCCGGACGGTTCAAGTCAATGGTATAATTCTGTTCAAACAACTAACTTTGGCTCTGATAATACCAATGAATGGGAATTTTTTTTGGGTGCTGGAAGCAGAAGTCGCCAACAACTGATGGAACTATATTTTGATATATGCAAATCTGATGTAACATCGTTGTTCATAAATATAATGAACACATTTTTTTGTGTACAAATATATAGATTAAGATGTGCCTAAACAAGTGCTTTAACATTTTTTATTTTGTGAATATTAATGAACATTAAAAGTTTTGTTTTCTTTTGAACATTGGTGGGGGTTGAAGAGAAAAATATAAGGTGGATTGGATTCAGACCAGCGGCCAATTTTGAAAGTACCTTGATAACAGGTTTGGGACTGTGTTAATATTATGAGGGCCTTAACGGTTTGTTCTCAAATACACAATGCTTATGTTCTGATGCCAGAAGCAAAGATATCACTATAGGTTCCGGGCGGGTCAGAAGATTTTGATTAACAGGCTGAAAAATTTTACTTAACTCTATAGTAATTGTAGAGTGACATTTTTTAAGAACGGACTATGTGTTCTTATTTCTGACTTATAGGATGATCTGGGACCGATGGTGACACACCGTGGTGTTCTGTTGGGTGGTTTATATATTACCATTTTTTGCTTTATTAATGGATGTAGATAATATTTGAACATAGCATGTTAATTTGAGAACGAACTTTGGCCGATTGATATTTATGACTATTTGTGTGTTAGGTACCACAAGCGCCATTTTTTGGTGCTCAATTCTGGTGAAAGTCTCAAATATTTTGTTCCTTTTAAAGGTATAATTTTGAACATTGAACAAAGGGGGCCATTTGATGTTGTTTACTATATAAAAGTTATGGTCATCGAGGTTTGCCCTTTGACAGTATGGTAATTCATTTATAAGAGTTATATTGGAATATATGCACATTGTTATTAGGGACATATTCATGTACAAGTTTTGTTCATGGGTTTGGACAATATTTTTTCTTTATAAACATCACAAAATAAGGGAGGTTTACAATTGCATTTATTTTTGAATATATATAAATATTAATATAAGTAATAGTAATACAGTGATTTAGGTTGTCTGTATTTAGACCATATATATATAGTTTGAAATGCATTCTTTATACTTTGACAATATATTTTCGTAATTGTATAAATATAAGGTGAAGAATGCTTTAACCATATTTATAATAACTGGTGGCATAACACATTTGTATTATTCTATGTGTTTAGCTGTTTATCTCTCATATGATTTCACCCCTGTTTTTGAAATATTTGGGTCCTCTCTAGTTATTAATGTGTATAAAGGTATTCTGTTTTATGTATTTTTGGTTGGAAGGGTAGTAAGTCAAGTGGTCATATGTTTTCTGGCAGTGGTCAGGTCATGTTCTTCTAATTTTTGGATCTGAAATATAACTTACTAGTGGAACTGTAGGAACTTGCCTTTCTCATAGAAATGTTTTTGAGTTTTTGAATAAGCAATTTTGGTGTATTTTTCCAGGCTTTGCATCAAATAAGCATTATTTATCTTTGGACACTATTTATAGGGTCATCTGATTATATAGGGCAGGTTTAGGGCTTATTGTCATGGATCTCCAAAGAATTCTGCAGGGTTTGTGTGCAGATCAGGATGACATAAAAGTTTTTGGCATTGGGACCAACATGGATGGGGTCCCTAATGAGAAAATAGGAGATTTCCATGACGGCTGCAACTTGCTATTTTACCAACTAAATAAAGAGATGGAAATCTTAAGAACCAACATATGGCATTTGAAATTATTCAAGGCATATAAGAGTAAAGGTATTACTCCACGTGGTTTAAGGGTTAAAATTCAGCCCTTGGTTGGTAAGCCAGATGACCTATTGATGGAGGATTGGCAGAAGGCACAACAAAAAGCCACTTTGACTTTTGTTGATATACTAATGTCCTTTTATCAAAGAACAATTTCACAAAATATTAAAGATGTGTCAGAGACATGTGAAAATATGAAAAAATATGAAGGCATGCCTTCTTTTGTGCAAGGCATGGAAAAACTATCCAAAGATCTTCTCAATTTTGAGAATGGGTAGAAAGAAAAGAAGCTACATAAATTTCGTAGAGATGTGGAGGATTATGAGAGAGGCAATCCCTTTGAGTCCCAGAGGGGGGTTAGATTTATTGATAACAGCAAGGGTAGATCCAGTATATTAGAAAGAAAAGACCAAGATCTATACTAAAGAAAGCAACACAGGGTCTCAGTACCTCAGGAGAAGAATCATCTATGACTGAGACAGAGGGAATTTATATCAGTGATTCTCCTGAGCTGAAAAAGGTACGAATTCAGGAGGGCCCTTTAGGAGACAAACCCGTAGGGGTGGACGCAAGCACAAAGGTGGAAGCCTTGGAACATCTATTACAGTCAATGGTGAAATAGGGACCCAATTTTATAATGTACGTAATATTTCCTCATATGTTTTATCAATAGATGAAAAAAGTTTATTTAATAAAGGTTTAGGGTTTGTTCACAGTTTTTTGGTTGATGAACATATTTTTGTTTCAGATCTTTTTGCCTTCTGTAGAATTTTGAATCTAAAATTGTTTTTTGGAACATCTAATAATTCTGAAAGAGCATCTGAATTTCGTTTTCACAAATCCACATTTATGCCACCAATGAATAAATATGTGGGTATTTTTCAGGAAGCCGTCCTAAGGGATTTACATTTCAACTTTAGTTTTGTTATTAGCTTTAGACATAATCTTTTAAAAGGGGAACAACAGGCTTTGAAAAAACTATATTCCAATTCTGATATAATTATTCTTCCAGCAGATAAAGGTGGGGCTGTGGTCATAATGGATGCCAGTTATTACTGCAATGAGGGAAATGAACAATTGTCCAACCCTCAGAGATGTCAACAGACCCCACACCTAAATTTAAAGTTGAGATTGATTCATTTTTGAATCAAGCAGTGGAAGAAGGAATCATTAATGTGAAGACAAAAGAACAACTCATGGTTCAGGATCCAGCCCAACAGTACCTGTATCTCTTGCCCAAAATTCATAAAAATTTGAATAGACACCCAGGAAGACCAATTGTTTCAGGACAGGAATCTTTAACTGAACCCATTTCTGCCTTTTTAACATACTATCTAAAACCAATATTATCAGGGGTCAGGGCAAGAATTAGGGATACCACAGAGTTTTTACAAATTATTCAGGACTCACAATTGGAACCTAATTGGCTCACGTGTACACTTGATGTTAAATCCTTAAATACCAGTATTCCTCACTGGGTGGGATTACTTGCCCTAGAATACTGGTTAAATAAAGCTAATTTATATGCACCAGGATTTAACACTCTCCTCACATGTCTTTCAGAACATTTACCTCTCAGAGATGGATATATGGAGACGTTAATTAGATGATTGTTGGTTGGTTTGGTGTGGGGGTGTGGACTATTTGTTAGAATTTTTGGAATATCTTAACTGTAATTGGTGGGGGATTGAGTTTACTGTTAATTATCACAGTAAAGAGATTAATTTCCTGGATGTCAACATTTTGTGACAGGGGGATGGTATGCTCAAGACGTCAGTATACAGGAAATACCCACAATACAATAATTTACTATATGCAACCAGTTTACATCCCACACATACCATCAACAATATTCCTAAATCATAGTTTATGAGAATTAGAAGAATATGTTCTGCAGACATGGAATTTCATAATGCTAGGCATGATCTTGAGGGTAGCTTTATTAATAGGGAGATATAAGAAATCAAGAGTACAAAAGGCCAGTGATTGGGCGGCCAATTGTGAGAGATCTATCTTATTGAATTATAAAACTAAAGTAAAAAGGATGGATCAGGAACCATGAGGTTGTTTACTACATTTGGCAGCAATATACATTTATTGCAGGATGTAGTCAACAAACATTGGAATATTCTTCGGGCCAATACAGATCTGGATCAATGTTTGTCTAACAGATGCCAATTTTCTTTCTGAAGGGGAAGAACACTCACTTCCTATTTTGCGCATTATAAGAAAACTTTTTTGGATTATGTGAACCAACATCAACTAACCATACTGGGGGATAGGCTTGTTGGGTCACATCCTTGTGGACATTGCAATCTGTGTAAACACATGTTTAAAACTTCATCTTTTAGCAGTAAAAACAATGGTCAAATGTTTGATATTTCATTTTTTGGGAATTGCAGCTCTGACTGGGTTGTCTATTTGGCTAATTGCCAATGTTCTGCCTTTTACGTAGGGCAGACTTCTGGGCAACTAAGAAGTTGTATTTCAGAGCATTTGAGTGATTTACGTCTTTAAAAAAATGACCAATGCATTGTATAGACATTGTCAGTTACACAGAACTGCTTCTTTTAGATTTGTCATTATTGACCAAGTAAAAGGTAATAGATCTATGAAGCAAGGTTGGCACACTATACTAACTCAAAAGGAAAGAAAATGGATTATCAAGTTGGGTGCCCTATTTCATCCTGGACTAAATGACAAGTTATGAGGGTCTTTTTTCTCTTTTTTTCTTTTTTTTTTTCTTTTTATTAAGGACCCTAATTGGTAATTTCACAAGTAAATATATGATATGAATGGAAGTTTGGTCATAGCATCTGACATTATATTTAAAATGTTTATTCTGGTTGATATTTGTATGTGTTTGGAGGCTGGAATGGATTAATGGGGGAAGTGATGTCACAATTGGGGATGTACATTGTGTATAAAAAAGTACAGTTTTGTACCTACCATAAATGTAGATGTTCGAGTGCTAATACAGCTGCAGTCATAACAGATGGGTTCTCCTGCTGTCAGGCGGGTCCCCGGTCGGCCGAATTCCAAAGTCTAGGTCCGGCGTCAGTTGTCGTCGCTTCTTCCCTGACGTCAGTGCGACAGGGGTATAAAGGAACCAGCCGACGCCATCTTCTTCAGTTTTTCTTGCCCCCAGAAGGAAGGCAATACATAAATTTGTGTAATAAAGCAATGCAATATAATCAAAATACAGTAGTTGCAAGCAAATACACCATAAATGAATACCCCAATCAGGTTGTATGAGGAGGTGTTAGCCAATAGGCATGTCCCAAGAGGGGAAGGAGGGAGGGAAACCTGGACTGCAGCTGTATTAGCACTCGAACATCTACATTTATGGTAGGTACAAAACTGTACTATGTTCATTGTGCATACAGCTGCAGTCATAACAGATGGGTAGAATCCCAAAGCAAAGAAAGGGGTGGTAGGCACTAGGTGAACTAGGAGGAGCCAGGATGCCCTGCAAGACTGCAGTGGCAAAGCCTGCTCTAGTTTTGGAGTATAATGGTAGGTGGTAGTGCTTGGAGAAGGTATGCACAGAACTCCAAGTGGCTGCTTCCAAAATATCTTTGGTAGGAACTCCTCTGAGGAAAGCTGCAGAGGTAGCTGTGGCCCTTGTGGAGTGAGATCTGATGCCTGTAGGTACAGTTTTGCCATGAAAAGAATAGCAAAAGCGTATGCAGTGGTCTATCCATTTTGAGATTGTCTGTTTGGAAATTGGCTTTCCTTGAGCTCCTACAGCATAGGACACAAAGAGCTGTTCTGATTTTCTGAAAGGCTTTGTTCTGTCCAAATAATAACGCAGTTGTCTGTGGATGTCCAAGGAATGTAGTAATCTCTCCCCTTTGTTTTGAGGATTAGGATAAAAGTTAGGTAAGTGTATGGCCTGATTCAAATCTACCCTGGATACCACTTTAGGCATAAAGGACGGGTTGGTTCGTAAGGAAACTCTGTCCTGATGGAAGATGATAAAAGGCTGCACAGCCATGAGAGATTGTAGTTCTGAAACTCTACGAGCTGAGGTAATAGCCAGAAGGAAAGCTGTTTTCCAGGACAAATATTGCAAATCTGATGAGGCAGCTGGCTCAAATGGAGGCAAGGTCAGTTTTTCCAGAATGAAATTGAGATCCCAAGCAGGTATTGGTTGTTTCCTTGGGGGTCTTAGATTCTTAGCCCCTCTGAGGAACTGTCTTAAGAGACGGTGAGAGAATAAGGGTGGATCAGTGTTGTATTCTGCAGAAATGGCTGAGGCATGGATTTTGATGGAGGAGAATGAAAGTCCACTGCTTAGCAGCTCAGCTAGATACTATAGTATTTGAGGTAAATTCAGTTTTCCAGGATCCTGGCCCTTTTTCTCATTCCAGACACAAAACCGTTTCCATTTTGCTAAGTAAGCTTTTCTAGTTGACGGCCTTCTGGCCTCCAAAATGACATCCTGCACCTCCTTGGAGAGTAGGGTCTGTTGTGATGCTAAGGAATCTTCCATGCAGCTAGATTGAGTGTTTTTAGCTGGCTGTGAAGAGTTTTGAAGCTGTGCTGAGTCAGGAGAAGAGGCATTAGAGGCAGGGTCCATGGTGGGGAATGCGTCAGGCTCCTCAGAAGTGGGTACCAGTGTTGTCTTGGCCAGTCTGGAGCAATGAGAATCATCTTTGGTCTGTCTGCTCTGGTTTTCAATAGAACTTTGGGCAGCAGAGGAAGAGGTGGGAAGGCATAAACTGTCATTGATGTCCACCTGAAAGAGAGAGCGTCCACTCTCCAGGCCTTTGGATGGAAAATCCTTGAGCAGAATTTTGTCAATTGATGATTTTTGTGGGAGGCAAAGAGATCTATGTCTGGCCTTCCTCATGCTTGGATTATTTCTGTAAAAACTTTTGGATGCAACTTCCATTCGTGTGGATCTGTCATGTTTCTGCTTAGGTTGTCTGCCAGCGTGTTTTCCTTGCCTGGCAAGTACTGTGTTTGTAGTTCGATTTGTAAGTCCATGGCCATGTTCCAAAGTGACATGGCCAGTCTGCATAGGGGGTATGAATGTGTTCCTCCCTGTTTGTTTATGTACCACATAACTGTGGTGTTGTCCGTTCTTATCAATAGTTGACCTGATTGCAGAAGGTCTTTGAAAGCTATAATAGCATTTATTACTGCTAGCATTTCCTTTTGATTGATGTGAAGGTGCTTTTCTTTTTGGGACCATTTGCCCTGAATGCACCGATCTGTCATGTGCGCTCCCCAGGCGTAGTTCGAGGCATCTGTTGTGATGACTTGATTTGCTTGAGGCTTGCTGAATGGAAGACCTGTGTTTGTTTGGCATGCTTGAGCCCACCACAGAAATTCCTTTTGTAGACATGGAATTAGTGGTATTATTGTTTCCAAACTGTGGCTGTGTTGAGACCATAGGTTTTTCAGGTACCATTGAAGTTTCCTCATATGCAGCTTTGCACATGGGATTAGTAAGATGCAAGAGGCCATGAATCCCAGAGCCTGCAGGACTTTCCTTGCAGTCAGCCTGGTGCAATTTGCTAGTGCTCTGAAGTATTGAGTTAGTTGCCCCTGCTTCTCTGGCGTGAGCTAGGCCATCTGGGTGTTTGTGTCCAAGTTGGCACCCAGGAAAATTATCTTCCGAGAGGGTATTAGCCTTGATTTCTTTTTGTTGACTGTGTATCCCAGAGAGTTCAACAACATTATCACATAAGCCAGATGTTTCAGAAGAATGTGCTTGCTGTCTGCTTGGATCAGGCAGTCATCCAAATAGGGGTATATTTGTATCCCTTGAAGTCTGCAGTAGGCAATTACTGATGTCAGGCATTTCGTGAATACTCTGGGCGCAGTAGATAAGCCAAAGGGCAATGCAGAGAATTGATAATGGGTTGAACCTGCAAGAAATCTGAGGTATCTTCTGCAATTTTGTCTGACTGGGACATGCAGGTATGCCTCCTTGAGGTCCAATGTTACCAGCCAAGACTCCTTGCCCAGCATGGGAAGAAGCTGCTGTAGAGTGAGCATCTTGAATTTTGGTACGAGTAGAAATGTGTTTAGGATGGATAGGTCCAAACTAGGTCTCCAATCTTTTCCCTTCCTTGGTACCAGGAATAGTCTGGAATAAAAACCTTGACCTTGTTCATGCGTAGGTACCTCTTGAATAGCTTTCATGTCTATGAGATCTGCAATTTGCCTTTGTGCCTCTGCCCTTTGATTGTGTGGCAGGTTTGGCATGCCTCTCATTTTTGGAAGGGTGTGAAAATGGAATCCGTAGCCTCTGTTTATAATGTCCAGGGATCCATTTGTCTTTTGTGACAATATGCCAATTTTTTGAAAATAATCCCAGTTTTCCTCCTAAGGGGGCTGCCATTTGAGTCTTGCTTGGCATGCAAAGGGGAAAGTCATTGGGCTTGCTTTCTGAATGATTGCGAGTTATCCTCACCACCTCTTTGTGTAGGTGCTTGCCATTGTCTGCCTCTAAACGATCCTTGGGATTGTCCTCTGCCCCTCGGGCGCCTGTATCTACCTCTTTGGGGTCTGTCCGTGGCTGGAAAGGACCAATTTTTGGAAGGCCAATTTCTACTAAAACATGGGGGTTGTACCTGTAGAAAATCTTTCACAGTTTGCATTGATTTAGCCTTTTCCTCCATTTTCCTTAATACCTCCTCAGCATTAGCACCAAATAATACATCCTTTTGTAGAGGGGCATCTAGTAATTTAGCTTTGACATGATCAGGCAAGGTTTGTTCCTTGAGCCAGGCATGTCTACGTATGACTGATCCTGTAACAGCAGCTCTACATGAGGCCTCTAGAGCATCAAAACCACATTGTAAGGTATGCTTACCCACTTGTCCTGCACTATGTATCAAATCCTGCAACTCCTTCAAGTCTGGTTGTTCAGGCTGTGACATTTTACTTTTCAATTGTGATAACAAAAACTGTTGGTATTTTAGCATATGGAACTGACAGTTTAAGGCCCTCATGGTTAAGGTAGCCGAGGTATATACCTTTTACCCCCACCTTTCTAAGGATCTGGAATCTCTCTCGGAAGGTAATGGATTTTTAGCAGTGGAGGTCTTAATTCCCTTGGGACCCTGTGAGATGGTTTCTGGGTCAGCAGCATGGCTTTTGTATAGAAATTGGTGTGAGTCAGGAACCCTGTAGTACCTGTCAGGCTTGACTGGGGCTGGAGGCAGAGAATCCAGGTTAAGGCAGGCCTCCGAGTAAACATCATCTAGGATGTCCAAGACAGGAGGTATAACCAGAGGCCTGTGCTGAGGTAGCAAGAGAAATTCCCTAAGCCTTTTCTTGGAATCTGAATAATCTTGGCCTTCCCAGTGGAAGTGTTCCCTTAAGGTATGCAAAGTTTCCCCAAAAGAGTAATCCTCTGGGGGGGATACAGAAGGAATGGACTCCTCTGCATCAGAGTCTTCAAAAGGGGAGTAAGAATGTTCCTGATCATCAGAGTGCTCTGAAATAATGGAGCCCTGATCAGAGGAGGGGGATTCTTCCTCCACTCTGGGCCTTTTGTCTGGTGGGGGTTGAGAACCCCTGATAAGAGTAATTAAATCCTCAGCCATTTTAAGCATCTGTTTTTTAGGCATGGGGCCTGGAGATGGGGCCTGTGTAGCTTGTCTCTTAGAATGCATGGCTGCTTTAGACTTAGTGAAAGCCTTAATGGAAAAAGAAGAGGAAGGTCTGAAGACACCTTGAGTGGAGGTAGATCTGTCCACATTTTGAGGTTCAACGCCAAGAATGGCTTCGGTATCTGTAGTCGGCGTGTGGGCTGAGGAGCCTGCGACCTCGGGCACAGGAGACACTGCCAATGAAGTGTTGTCAGTGGTCAGGGGCTGCGTAGCTGCCTCGCTGAGAACCGGACCACGTGTAGTCGGCTTTGGCATGGTGTTGGTAGAGGCCACGGACCTCGTGTGTCGGTCCTTATCTTTGAGTTTTTTAGACAAAACTGGAGTCGGAGTATCCGACGACATAATATAGTTAAATGTTTTTCCAAAATAATGCTGGGCAAACTCCACCCGACGCTTAATGGTGCGTTTGTTGAATGTAGCACAAAAGCGACAGACCGAGACGTCGTGGTCTGGGCCTAAACAAGGTATACAGAGGGAATGGAAATCCTTATGCGGTATTTGCTTCCCACAAGAAATATAATTATTAACTTTGTCTGACATCGGTCTGAGGCAAGAAAAGTTTCCCCAATGGGGTACTTAGCTTTCAAGAAGACTTTGGTTTCAAAATTTTCGTAATTTCAGGAGCTGGCTGACCGGCACTTGCGAACTGCTTCTGCTTTGGGCACCGCGCGGCAAGAAAGACTGAAGAAGATGGCGTCGGCTGGTTCCTTTATACCCCTGTCGCACTGACGTCAGGGAAGAAGCGACGACAACTGACGCCGGACCTAGACTTTGGAATTCGGCCGACCGGGGACCCGCCTGACGGCAGGAGAACCCATCTGTATGTTTTATCACTGAAGAAGGTTTGTTACCGAAACCGGTCTGAAGGGAAAGGAATAAAACTTAATTTGCCTCTGAGTGCTGGCTTTTTCTTTTTTGGTTTATTTAACAGTTTGATATGCCGTGCACCAGTCATACTTGCTAGCTTTTTTGGAGGTGTGTACTTTTCTGATTCCCAGAACACTTGCCTATATACCCTGTGTTACTGCCATGTTGCAAAAGAAATAATCTGCTCATACCACCACACAAACAAACATGTATTAGAGGAAATAGTTCTTAATTACTAAGCTAAGATTCAATGTCTAGAACCTATCCACTGCTAGGATTACATGTCTAGAACTTATCAACTCCTAGGATTAGATGTGTAGAACTTACACACTGCTGGGATTAGATGCCTAGAATTTACCCACTGCTAGGATTATGTGTCTAGATCTTATCTATCCACTGCTAGAATTATATGTCTAGACTTGGCTCCTATGAGGAGCAGTGTCTCTGTGTAGGTCAGATCACATATGAAAATACTGATTCCCATTCCTGCAGAAGTCAGTGTTGGCTGACTGATCCTGACCTATGCCTTCCTAGATGTCTGCCTTCAAATAGCTATCAGGACAACCGATCCACCCAGTATGTCTATGTAGGTCAAAACATACCCTACAAATAGATGTGTTTCATATTTCACAATTCTGGATTTTTATTACGCAGCTGCCATCTAGTGTCTGATAATGATGGATGTGGTTGAGCATGCTGATGTTACGATGCATGCACTGAACTGAGCACATACCTGGACAGTTTGGACCCTAAGCAGGACCCAGTGAGGCAGCTTGGTAATGGTACATCATAACATGCATCACTAGCTTCAACATCAGTTACCAGGTACTGGACACATTCACCACAACCATCTGTGGAGTCACTGCTGACGGCAGTCTGACAAAGCCTCATGGGGACAGCCAGCTTACTTATCACCAGCCCAGAATGATACCTCTGGAGACGTGGAGGCAGCAGTGATCGAGTAACACAATAGCAGGCAGGTGACTGATATCATAGAAAGCACCACCACCACTGTGCCCATACACAAGGGAGAATGTGAGAGTGTCGTCACTGCTGTACATCTGAGATTTACCTGCAGTATGTTAATGCATATTACAAGAAATACAAGTAATTGGTAATTCTGACATCTGACATCATATGTTTCAGTTGTTACTAATAAAATTTGCACTGTAGTACAAAAATGTATGCATAAGAAAATCTGTTTGGTAACTATGATTTGATATACATGCTGTTTAAATTCCTACTGCATCACTGCATCATGACTCTGCTGTTCATGTTTCTGTTATCATTACTGAGCACATCCACTTGATAGATGGCTATCATTCTGTTGGACTAGTGAATGTGCAGGGTCATTAGGTGGATGGTGTGGTGGTGAAGTTGAGGTTATGTAGTATGGAACAGGCAATGAAAATCTGACTGACAGAGTGGCAGCAATGATTGCAAAAGCCTTTGTTTCATAGTCATATACATTCCCCCAGGCAACAATACTCCCATTCTAGAAGAAATTCTTGCTTGGGCAACCAATAACATAATTATCCTAGGCGATGTTAATATCAACTGGCTAGATATCTCCAACAGCAACCCCTCTACCAATATCAACCTCCACATTTATACTCAGCTAATTTCTGATATAACTAGACCTGACAATAAAAATAGCAATGGTTCTATCTTGGATTGGATCTTGGTTTCCTACCCAGATAAAATCTCCTCCTCCGGCATACACCCAAAAAGTATTAGCGAACACTCTCCAGCATTCTTAATATGTAAGCCCACCACTTTACCGAACATACACCAATATCGATATACCAGAGATCTTACCCACTTCTCCCTTAACACCTTCAACGACATCTTGCTGAATACCAACTGGAGTCCACTAAAAGTTCTCCCACTCAATGAAGCTGTGGAATTCTTCAGCTCTACATTTCTTAATATCCTAAATAGCCTTGCCCCTCTCCAGCTAAAAAGAATGAAGGCAAAACATGCCAGCTGGCTTACCAAGTCCACAAAGCAATTTATGGCCTCTAGGGATAAATCCTGGAAAGCCTGGCAGAAAAAAACCTCTATCCAACCTCATGCAATATAAACATCTTCATAATCAGGCAAAACGCTCAGTTATCAGAAACAAAAAAGAATACTTCCAAACCCTCCAAGACCAACATAAACAAAAACCCAAGAAATTTTGGGAAGCACTCAACTCTCTTCTCCTTCCGAGATCTAACAATAATCCATGCCCAAGCCCAGAAAAAACATCCTCTCAGCTAGCATCACTCTTTAACACATAATTTATTGACACCATCACTAAGCTCACTACCCCCTTCCCACCCATCGATACAGATCCACTGGTACCACCATTACTACATTCCCCTTCAAATCCTCTACCTACTTTCTCACTCTCACAGATAGCCACCTCCACTATACAGAAACTTCTGCATAAACTAAAACCATGTACTAATGCCCCAGACAACCTACCTGCACAATACCTACAACTATCAGCCTCCTCCATTGCATAACCCATCAGCATCCTCATAAATAGGTCCATTCAGGAATCATGCATACCTGATATCCAGAAAAAACATTTGTTCTCCCACTTCATAAAGGCGGCAGCAACTCTGGCATCTCAAACTTCTGGCCTATCGCCATTCTTTCCCCCATCTCAAAAATATTAGAGAAGTATATTCACACTCAGCTCTTTAGTCACCTGATAAAACACCAACTCCTTTCCCCCACACAACATGGCTTTAGGCACAGACATAGCCCTAATTTCCTTCTTGGATACAGTTAACAGAGCTCAATCTACTTAGATGATCTATCCAAGGCATTCAACACAGTTTCCCACTCCCTTCTGCTTACTAAACTCTCTGACCTTGGCATATCTCCCCCTACCATACACTGGTTTGCTATCTCAGCAATAGGCAGCAATCCACATTATGGCAGCAGTCGTCTTCCCCTTTTATCAGTACAAATACAGGGGTACCCCAGGGTTCAATACTGGGTCCCCTTTTATTCACCATATTTGTCAATAACTTTCACACCACTCTTTTCCACAGTACTGTTATCCAATATGCAGATGACTCCACAACTATCTGCTCTTCTAAATCTGTCACCACACTACAGCAACTTACCCAAGAAACATTTACTTCAACTGAAACCTGGATGTCTCAGAACCACCTCGCACTTAACCCCAATAAAACAAAACTCTTAATATTTACCCCCACAAAATCCAGCCCTGTCGACAAGTCAGTATTCTCTGTTCATTCCCAAAACAACACTATCACTGAAGTTGTCCCTAGTACCAAATTGCTTGTTGTTATCATTGATGATAAAGTTACTTTTGACCTTCACATCTACAGTAATATAAAAAACACCAAAAGCTAGGAGCCCTTTATAGGCACAATTAATTTCTTAGCCTTGCTGCTAAAAAGGCCCTTGCCTCATCTTTCCTACTTCCAACTCTTTTATATGGAGCCCCCATCCTCACCAATCTACAATCTTTCCTGAAAACAAAACTTGACTCATGCTACAACAAAGTTGCCAAATTCGTTACAAATGCAAAATTCTCTTCCCACCACTGTTCCTCTCTGCAGCAACTAAATTGGCTTGAATCCCCTCACTATCTCACTTATCTTCAATTAACTACTGCCCATAAACTTATCTACCACCCAACATCCTGCCCAACCCCTCTCCTCCATTCTGACCATGTACCAACCTAATCGATACCTCAGGTCTGAAAACAAAATGTTACTGACTATTAAGAAACCTAAGCTTTCAGCTGGCCAAATGTATTCTTTCACTGTCTGTAAGCAATGGCA
The DNA here is from genome assembly GCF_019279795.1 of Protopterus annectens. Taxonomy (NCBI): domain Eukaryota; kingdom Metazoa; phylum Chordata; order Ceratodontiformes; family Protopteridae; genus Protopterus; species Protopterus annectens. Next base: position 277,289,151 of record NC_056737.1, read on the forward strand.
TAATCTCCCTCCTTCAGTCAGGACTATAAATAATCCTGCTTCTTTTAAAAAATCCCTCAGAGTATATCTCCTCTCACTGGCTATGCACCTGTACCCTAACAAATAACCTCAAAACCTGACCTCCCTCACTGGAACCTCTCTCTTCTAACTTTAATGACTGGTATTTCCTCTCCTTCTCTCTACCATACTAACTCCCTCTGCTGTCACTTTTAACTTGATCTTTCCCTACATTTGCCCATCTGTCTCCTCCTGTTCTTACTCTGAAGCTAACTCTACTCACTGCTAAATCTCTACCTATACATTTTCACTTACATGTTAATTGAATGTGTTCTATTTTTATACCATGCTTCCAAACTATTCTTCTTTGTTGTTATTACTTTTACTACAATCTGCTTCTGCTGCTCAATATACTTTGTGTTGTGTGCAACACTTCAGTGTATGTAATTAATGTGGAGCTTTTCTCCCCTGTATTGTGCAACGCTTCAGTGTATGGAATTAATGTGAAGCTTTTCTTCCCTGTATTGTGCATAACATTTCTGAGTATGTAATTATGGGAGCTTTTCTCCCCTGTATTGTGTCTAACATTTTGTGTATATGTAATTAATGTGGAGCTTTGCTCCCCAGACCTCCACTAAAAATGGGCTCACTCTCGGCCCAGTGGACATTCCCGGTAAACAAATGCAATAAATAAATAAATATGAATACTTCTCTGTTCATTGAAAGTCATCCAAGCAAGACTTCTGATGTGCCTGGTTATATTCCATCTGTTGTGGTGTTTATGTTTACTGATTGGGTGTGATCAGCAGTGGTTTATGTGGTCATTTAACCCTGTTAAAGAGCCAACTGTGGGGGACTATCCTACTTTTCAAAGGCATGATACATCATGGTAGACTGCCCCATAGCATAATGGCTTTCACTGGGATTAACTGAACACGCACCTGTTATATGACTTGTATGTGTCACATGAGAATTTATGCAGTAGTACCCACACTAGCTTGCAGTTAGGCATATCATTGGAGGTAAGTTTCTAGATTGCAATATTTGAAGCAACTCCAAGCATACATGCCAGATGAGAAACTGTGTGGAATCTACAAATCATTAATGCTTCCTCAGTCAGTTTCGGTAGTACCTGAATGTATGCCCCTGCATGAGATAGTAGACACACAAGAAAAACCTGAAGGATTTGACTAATGGATTCCTGCAAAATCCATTAGTACTCTCAGCTGATCTCTGGAATGTCGCAGTGGCCAATATAGTCACTGCTATTATTATTATATATGTCTATAGGGGTATCAGCAGGCCCCTTGCTCTTTATAACCTGTCACACTGCTCATGCCAGGGGAGAGAGATGTATACAACATTCAGGTCCTAACATGGTTTCTAGTGCAGAAATGACGCAAAATGTGGTCAGCAGTAGCTGCTGCTTCACCTGTTACTGTTGTATTTTTTTATTATATTTATTCTTTTTTTATATTTTATTTTGAATTTTTTAACCAGGGTAGAGCACTGATCCCATTGGACCTATTTTAGTCTCAGCCAAGGGGTAAAAACAACAGATACATGATTATATACAGAATGAATAACAAAATGCAATATATACATGCATTATATAAAGAGTGGATTTCATAGCTGGAATGTTGAAAAAATTACAATAAAAAGTAGAGTCAGATTTGATATTATGCATGGTGTAGAATTTGTACAGTTTTTGTGACAGTACTTGATTCAAACTGCATTACTGTTAGGTATGTATTGCTAAGTACATGGTGCACTTTGAATCACATTCTGAGACCTGGGTCATGCAACAGGTTCTTATCTATTTAAGTACTATGGACATTTTGTTAGTTGTATGAAACATAGTTGCATATGTGTTTGTGAACTGTATATCCCTTGGTTTGTACTTTTAGTCAAACAACATCTGTACACATTGTCCAGTTTCCAGTAACATTTTTTGCATTGAACATATATGATATACCACACATGCAGGAATGTTAATGGAGAGATTGTATATTTTCAAAGTGTTTTATCAAACTTCTTGGCAATTAAGATTCCATTATTTACTTAATTTTGTTGACTGGATTAGTAACATATAATAACATTTAGCTGCAAATATAAATAAGTAATGTAATATTAAGGGAAACCCTCCAAATCTACAATGTCAAGCTAAAGAAAATAATTATACTAAATACAGATAGAAAAAAATGAACAAGTAAAATTTATCATGGTCAGTGGAACTGTTACAGTTCTCCAGTCTTCAACAAACACTTGATATTAAGTAGTTATTAAGTCCAGGGGGGTATTCAACTCTAACCCTGATATACCATTGCAATTCCTGAATTTCTAGTGTACCATTACTGTCATTTTTCATAAAAAAACAAAGCAACAGGATCCACTGTGGAGAAAAAAATTATGGAACTTAGGGCACATTCTTATCTCTGTCTTTGATAGCATAGTTGTTCTCATAAATGGTGGTGGACAACTTTCGTGTGGACTTCCCCACAAAAAAGGCATCACACCCTAGATAACTAGCAACATATGCTACACTAACAGAAGCGCAAGTGTAGTGTGCCTGAACCCCACGTTTTATTTTCCCGATGTAAATTTACCAATGGTCCTACGTTCATATGTTGATAAGATGAGCAACTACACCAGCTGTAAAAAAAACATTTTTTAAAACACACCTTTAAATTACTTCTTCTTTTATTAATAAATCATGGATTAGGACAAAACAAATAGTTCACCATTACCATGATAATTCACCATTTACTCTTAATAATACCACATACACTGGCATTGTCTATTGAAACAGGGCAAAAAGCTTAGAAATGTTTTTCATATTGCGGTGTTTGTTAATAAAAGTTCTGTACAGAATAGAGTTTGTTTCTGTTATAAACAATGTAATGTACTATTACATTTACTAATTTAACATTGCATCCCCAATTAACAAAACATTCATTTAGAAACTGAACTTTCTGAATAAAAACTGCACTGTCACTTTTCGTTCTGGAAATCCTAATAAACTGTGCAGATATTATATTTTCTTTCAGCTGTTTGGATGGCAGCTTCTAAAATCTAAGTAGATTTATTAAAAGTTGGTTTACAATAATTTTTTGATTCCAATTTCTAATGTATATTACATTTATAGTCATACTGATTCTCGTTTTCATCTAATCAACACCATTCACAAAAGACAGTACAGTGAACTCTTAAAATGTGATTACATTCCATTTGTGGTGCTTTATTTTTGAATTATTTAAGTATTTTACTACACATGTTTTCTGTTTCTGCACAGGTCTGTTATGGTTTTTGATATATAGCGGATACTAGACTAAAATGAGAAGAAACTGCACAGTCACAAGTATCAGCTGAACACATTGAGAATAATGAAGTAAATGCATCTAATCTGATGAGTTGAATAAACCTGTAAGGTGTTACACTACAAATCCCAAGAAGGCTTACATCTATCATACCTTCCAAGTGTATCGCAGGCATTTTAATACCTTGTAGAGATGTAGGGAAGTCTTGCTTCTGCTTGATGAAAAGCAGTTAAGGCTAAAAAGTCCCCTTTGCTGCATTTCTGAATGAAGTATCTCTGTACAGGTAATTTACTGTCAGGAAAACAGACTCAGGGACAAACAATGCCACTTTTAACTGATAACTAAGGAGCACTGTATAGCCATGCCCTTGTATAACACTATAGTACAAAACACAATTGAAAATATTAATTCTAGCTAAAGAAATGAGTTTGTTTCAGCTGTACAATAACTGTCATTAAATAGTTGCCAATCATGTTCTGTCTTCTGGTAAAGAAAGGCACCAGTCAGACAGAAACTATGATATTGTTATGTCAAGCAAAAGGAAGAAGACAAATAGACAGTCATGATGTTGTATATCTTTTGTAAATACACACAGACATGAATGTGAAAGTTCCTGCTATACTATCAATGGGTGCAGGCTTATTAAATGGTAAAAGATGCATCCGTGACAAAGCAGAAAATCCTTCGATGTATAAATAATGGAAAAAGGGGCAGCAGCAGAGATCATAACAGCAACAAGCAATTTTTGTGTCCTTGTCTGGAGATTATTCAATGTTCAGCTGCTAAAATTAGTGCCATTATCTCAGCTTTCCAAGTGCATCTCTTTAACTTGCTCAGATAATTCTGACAGTTGAAACACTGATGCAGTTTCATGCCAGTTATTCTGAGAGCTTAAATAGAAATGAGACAGAATACAGAAGGAGTATCTTTGCTGGTATCTTAATTGCCAGCAATATTGAATAGCCAGTGCATATCTTTCAGCACCCCCCCCCCCCCCGATGTAATTGTTCTCACTTCAGCACAAACATTCCATTCTGAGGGACTCTGTGCTGTTATAGTGGGCAAGCAAATGTAGTGATGGTCAGCACAGCTGAATATGGCAAGTTATCTGTTTCATCCAGCAATTACTAACTGATACGCACCAAAAACAAGGCTTATAGGTGATCAGCTCTCCAGTTCTTTCTCTGGTTGGGAGTAAAGGAAAGTTATAACACTTTCAGATTTATAGTCTTTAACGTTTACATGATTTTCTGATGTTCTGCTCAAGTGTAAGGGTCCCTGTTTTTTCAGGCAAACAGCTCTAGCACACTAACCTATTCAAACCCATTATTTGGCTATCATGAACCACTTCCTATTTTCCTGTTCTGTCCTGTCTGGTCAGGCAGGCTGCAGTCTGTGGATTTGCTCTTAGTTAATCTCACGTACTTCAGCATAAAAGGTTTGTAAATATTGAAAATGTAAATCCTAAAGGCAACATTTTGTACTGATGTCTTGCACAGCTTTTGCACTGTTGACTGATACTGCCAGGATCTGAGTTCTGACAAGTACGTTAACTCAGTTGTGTCTCTAAGAATAACACCATATCTTTCTGAAAAATGCACAGCAGTAACCTTCCTTCAGAACAAAAACACATTGCTTTTTATTTGCTATGACCATTTTATTTATTTTTTATTATTTATGAATTTATTTCCTTAGTAAGAGATGATAGCTTCATACCTGCTAGCGTATGACACCACTTTCTGTGGCTCACTGCCTCACATTGTAGCTGCTGAAAAACATTTGTACTCAAACTCATTACAAATGCAGAAGCATTGCTGAAGGCTTACAGCATTAGCTGAGGATTTTCAACTACACTCAAACCCTCAGAAAAGGCAAAAATAAATCAGAACACAACACATCATACAAGAAATATTAATTACTTTACATTAAATCAGTAGACATCCAGTCATTAGTATAATCACCCTGTTAGGACTGCATCATGTAAACATTCCTGCCTGAAGATGCAGAGTAACATATCTAGGTCCGGGACCCTGGATCTATCGTTTCTGAAAACAACTATTTAAATGATGGCGTGCTACAACTCACTGTCGTTAACTGCCATTAACCTCTTGTCACAAGCAATAGTGGTGAAGGTTATTATCATTCTCCAGGTATGACTTTTGTTCCTTAACAAAGTGATTTTTATTCTGTAGAAGCTTGATGAAATGGAGTTTTATGAGTTTCTCAAAAAGAAGCCTGTGATCCCATATAAATCACAATGTAGGTGAATCATAGAGACAACTTGGGCATCCTTTTTCAGACCCCACCACACACAGCTCAGTATGGATGGGATTGTGCCCCTGTATCTCTCCAGCTACTCCAATCCAAAACTGCTATTCACACTAGAAAATTTTGCACAATTTTAACCTCATAGTCTTCTCAGAAATTTGGCAGTGTCCACTTTAATATAGCAGGCCTTTTGATTCAGAATACACTAGTATGTTTCATCTAACCATGTTTGCATAAGAAGATTTTAATCATATTTAGTTGAGCACTCAGTCAGTCTGTGCAGTTTTTCTAACTTCATAATAAGACAGTGAAGCATGCCAGTTTAATTGATCAGTCTGGGAGCACAGGCCTATGATGTTTTGTCTCAGCTTTTAATATTTCTTGTAGAACTACCTAGTTAAACTAAGTGAATGAAAAAAAAACACTGGCCGCACCACCACAATACAGTAATCTGCCCTTTATTCATCTGGTGTAACAAAAGCATGGGTCAGTGACAAGAAGAATACGTTTCATAAATATTGTTTTTTTTCTGGAATGACAGAGAAGGATGATATGGTGGAGGGAAAGTGATCTAGACAAAGGTATCAAATTTAAGGCTGGAGAAGAATAGAAAAGGGAGCAGATAAGGTCAGAACCTGTGATAAGCATCCTGGCTTTAAAGCATAGAAAGAAAGAAAGAGAAAGAAAGAAAGAAAGAAAGAAAGAAAGAAAGAAAGAAAGAAAGAAAGAAAGAAAGAAAGAAAGGGGAAAGTTGATGGACTGATACAATGTTTTATCCCCCAGATACTAAGAGGGTGGAGGATGAAAGACAAGACAGGAGAATAAAGTAGTATTCATGGGAATCTGAATTTGGCAGTAGCACACTGGGAGAATTCAAACTCCAGAGTTGGGAGTGAGAGAAAGAGAATTGATTGGGGTCTTGGACCATGGCTGGGGAGGGATTATTTATTTATTTATTTGTTTATTTATTTAATTTATTTATTTGTCGTTTGTTAACCGGCTTAGTCTAATTGAGCCAAAGGCCCATTTTCAGTGGAGACCCAAGGAGAAAAGCTCCAAAATGTTACACAGTTTACATACAATTCAGAGCTACACAAACAATGCAGATTACCAGATTACATGTAAAGATTGTACAAGATAAAATCAAAGCAGTACAAATCTTCAAAATTAACAATAGTTTGAGAATGTTTGTACAAGGTCAAAATGGTAAGTTTTCAGGAAAAGGGGCAAGACCAGAGGAAGCAGGAGATGATGAGAGGAGAAGAAAAAGAAAAGTATGTATATATGACTAGAGCATACCAGTTAGTATCCATGGGAGGGTTGTATTGTTGTTGTTCTTCTTCTTTTGGCTTTTCCCAGTTAGGGGTCACCACAGCGGAACTCTGGTCCGTTTATGATTGGCAGTAGATTTTTTTACGGGTGCCGAGCTGCCAGCTTGATGCCCAACCTTCAGCGAAGGCACGCCCATTCTATGCATGTCTTTCGAATGCCACTCAACTACAGGGAGGACATGCAGACTCCACACAGAAGGCACTCCAGCCGAGAATCAAACTGGAGAACCTCTTGCTGTGAGGCAACAATGCTACCGCTGCACCAAAATGAGTCTTGATGGGCAATCTAGAAAAGAAATGTGACTATTTACATAGAACATATGTACAAAGAGAAGCTGGAAACTTCTTGCTGGGCAGGTACGTTTTATATGTATGTATATATATATATATATATATATATATATAGAGAGAGAGAGAGAGAGAGAAGTTATATGTAAGGGGGGGCTTAGGTAGGGTCCTGGCATGGGTAGGAACTTGGGTTGGCAAGGTAGTTTTTCACTTCTTAGTTGAAGCTGTTAGTGTATTTGGTATTTTGGATATTTGGGGGGGGAGGGTTATTCCATGCTTGGGACACTGTGCTCTTGTAAAGTAGTTTGGGTATGTTTTTATAAGGTTTGTATACATCAAGAAGGAGTTGCTCAGAACTACAGAGAGCATGAGTAGGAGTACAGAGGTATATTAGAGAGGATAGAGAGGGACAGGCCAAGAGTTTATTAATTAAGGCGTGAATTACATAAAGCTGTGAAAAGAGCAGTAGTTGGGGGAATTCAAGCCACTGGAGTTGTTTTAGAGCACAACAGTAGTGAGATTTGTATAGTTGGTTGCTGACAAACCTAGCTATTTGTTATATGTTTGTTCAAGTTTAGTTAATAAGGTGGCTTGTAAATGAGTAAAAATAGGAGAGGCATAGAGAAGGCAGAGCAGGATGAATGCTTGTGTCAAAGAAAGTCTGGAGTCAGATGACAGGATTTTTTTATTTCCATACAGAGATCCCAGTTTTTGATGTGTCTTTTTAATACACTGGTGAATATGTAGGTCAGATTTTATTTGGTCATCAATTATAGTGCCAAGGAGCTTAGTGTGAGGTTCAGGTGTAATAATAGTATTATCAAGTGATGAGATTGTGAAGGTGGTTTTATGATGAGAGAGAGATTTAGGAAGAAAGAGAAGGATTTTTTTTTAGGATTAAGGATGAGTTGGTTATCATTGAGCCATTTTTCAGTGGTGAGAAATGAGCTTTAAGAAGAAGAGTGATGGTTTTTGATGCTATCTGAGATGGAGACACGAGTAGGGTCATCAGCGTATTGTATAAGGGAGGAGGTGGAGCAGGGTGAGTGGAGGTTATTGGTAAAGATATTGAAAAGTAGAGGTCCTAGAATAGAGCCTTTGGGGACTCCAGCCTGGATAGGTGGAAAAGGGGAGCAGGAGTTTTGCCATCTAACTGAATGTAACCTGTTAGTAAGGTAGCTGGAGAATCAGAGAATAGTGGAGGTGGAGAGGCTTTTGAAATGTCTAGGAAAAGACAGGACACCAGTAAGTTTGTCTCTGGCCTCTGCGACAGTATGAATGAAGGACAGAAGGGCAGTGGAGGTACTATGTTTAGGCCTACAGCCATGTTGAGTTGGTGTCAGAAGGTTTTCCTGAGTTAAGTATTTCAGAAGATGATTGTGCATTTTCCAAGGATTTTAGACAGTGGGGACAGTATGGCTATAGGTCTAAAATTAGAAAGATCAGTGGAATTACCTACTTTGTGCAGCGGCATGGTGTAGAAAGATTTCCAAATGTCAGGGACAGTAGATTCTTGGATTGATCTATTTACAAGTATTGAGATAGGGTAGGCTATAGAGTTGGCAGAGAGTTTACAGTAGAGGGGAGGCAGGTTGCCAGAAGAGGGAGAACAAGGCTTTAGTTTAAGCAGAAGAGATTTTATGTAAGCTGTGGGGACTAGTTTAAGGTAACAGAGGGTGGTCTTGATAGTAGTGGGAGAGGAGAGGGGAGTTGTATTATTTTGGTCTGAGTGGGTTAGTTTGCAGATAGATTCAATGAAATAAGAGTTAAGTAGTGAGGCAGTTTCTTGAGGTGTATTTTTAGAGTAAGGTTAGGGGTAGTAGGTACCGCAGGATGCAGGATTTTATTTATGGTGTGCCAATTTTTTGTGTGTGTGGATTAGTGTGGTGGGTGGATTGTGCATCATAGTAGAATTTTCTCTTGTCTTTGTTGATTTCCTTTTTGGTGAGGTTTCTAATTTATTTGTATTTTTGGAGTAGCATATTTGATTTGGTTTTTAGCTATTGTTTCCAAATGTCTCTTTTTTCAAAAGGGAGTGAGTATCTTTTGTGAGCCAGGGGGCATGGTTAGCTTTAATCCTAATTTTCCTTAGGGGTGCTAGGGAGTTAAGTATATTGAGGAAAGTATGGTTGAATTTTAAAATTGCATCACTGAGGGGAAGGTGTAGGAGGTTAGACCAGTTATGTTCTGAGACCCTATTATTAAAGGTATCAGCACTGAAGCAGGAGAGGTTGCGATAGTCTCTGTGGGTTCAAGCCAGGGTTGTACCAGAAAACATAGACTAATAGATGTGATACTAATCAGTATAGAAGATATAGTGGATGTTTATGTTAAGCCTCTTTTATCCAACAATGATCATGCTAGTGGTGAATAAAATAACTATGGATATGATTATGTACAAATATTATAGGAATAAAAGCAAGGAGTATGTTAGTAAAAAAGAAAAAAAAATTGTTTTATGTCATTTCGACTATTTGGAATGAAAGTAAAAGTGAAATAATTTTATGGAAAATGAAGATTAGCAGTAATTTTAAGAAAAATCAGACAGTGGTTGTGGAAGGAGTTGGGATCTAATGAGGAACACTGAGAAACATGTTAAAGATTAAGTAGAAAAGACAACTGTATATGAGAAAGAAAACTGTCCGTGAACGTATACATACATATATATATATATATATATATATATATATATATATATATAAAATGCCAATGTAATTATGTAACTATGTACAATACAAGTGTATATAGTGCTGTGAAAACATTTTTTTAAACAAAGGTCCCCTACTCTTTTCAATATGTGCCATGAGATCTCTTGTATCCACCTGAGTAACCACAAACTCTGGCAGATGGGGCCTTGTTTTAATGTCTCACACAAAGGATGACAAACTCAGGAAGGTAACACCCCCCCCCCCCCAATGATGCACTTCAGTGTCAGCAATCCATCTACCTGGTGTGGGAATACAGTCCACAAGCTTCTACACCGAAGGTGAGTGTGTTACCTGGTGCTCTGCTGACACTGTTACAGGAGAACTTGACATGAAAGTACCAGGCTTGTTAAGGCCTTTGATTAAGTCCCACACAGGAGGCTGATATAGAAACTAGAGAGGCTGGGAGTATGACCAGGACCTAGGAACTAGATAGCTGCATAGCTGAATGGCTGAATATTAGGAGACAATGGGTTGTGGAGAAAGGAATGATGTCAGAAATTAAAGAATGTCACTAGTAAAGTATCACAGGGGGTCAGTCCAGGGTTATTTTATTCTCTCTCTCTCTTTGTATGCTTTAGTGTATCTAATTCAGACATATCTGGGGGGGGGGGGGGAGTACGATCTCCTTGTCTGCTGATGACACAAAGATAGATGGGCACAGTGGAGGATGGAGAAGATAGTCTGGGGTAGGATTTGGGAAAGCTGAACAACTGGGTAGCAAGGTAGCAACTGTAATCACATACAAATTCATAGTACTACATGTAATCCATAGTGATCTTGGTGTACAGTATCATCCGCAGTAGAGAAGGAAAAGTCTGTGGGTGATGATCACACCTAGATTGGAGGGTCAGGAATGGGATGTGAAAGCAGTGGTAGCAACAGAGAGAATGCTGAGTATATACTCTGGGGACCGACTCAGGAAGTAAAAAGGTAATTCTTTCACTCTACAGGACCCAGATCAGACTGCAACGTAAGTACTTTTGTACAGTTCTTAAGGCCACAGAGTGAATAGGATATATGACTGCAAGAAGGAATCCAGAAAAAAAAAAACTACAAAAAGATCTATAAAATGGAGGGGAGGAGATATGACAAGACATTAGAGGAGCAAGAGCTCTTCATACTTGAGACCAAAAAGGAAAGGGGGATATGATATGGGTGTGTCATATCATATGAGGGTGAAATGAATGGGTTGTCTTGAAAAGGAAAGACAAAGAGACAAGGAGGGAGCCTAGGCAGCACATTGTGGAGACTAACTACTCACTGGATCTTCAAAAGTGCTTCTTCATAGAGGTAGTTGTAGACTCAAGGACTAGACTACCTCAACAGGAGGTAGAAAAGAGATCCACAGAGGAGGCTTGGTACAGGTTAAAGAAAGTTGTGGCATGCAGATTAGATAGGTTTATTGTCATCTACTTTCACGCAACAAATGTAATGTAATAAAGCCAGAACATAGCACTGGACATAAGTTATGACTAATGACTACCTCAAAGTATAATTACAAATGCTGCTTTGTATCCCCATTTCTAGCAACTAGTTAATTTACCCCTGAATTGAGGAGTTTTATTCTGTTTACTGCAGCCTAGTATTTTATAAATGGGAGAATGAGTTCTTGCTGTGTACACATCCTGCTGGACCCATGCTTGCAAGTCTCACATTTAGCACACCTTTCATCCTTTATGATTTTATATGTCACTCACAGACCCTGACACATGATGCCTGTCATGTACAATTGAAGATTCTATTTACAATGCAGCATTCATTTCAACATTTCAAGTTGGAAAACAATTAAAAATAGCATGACAACATAAGCCCCCCTATTGTCTTTCAGTCTGACACTACTAAATACACCTGATGATTATTTTCCAGATCTGATATTTCCTAGGAAAGAAAAAGTATGTAGCTTAGCTTACTGTGCAGTCATTGTTAATGTTTTTCCATTGGGTTTACAATGCCAAACAGTCTGAATTTTCCCGGCCTATAGCTAATTAATAGACTAAGTACTTAAAAATGCAGCAGCATTATTATAACCATGTAATGCTTTTGCTCATATGTAGAAACAAATATAAACACAGCTGAAATGAATATTTTGCAATGTTAGTCTATATATTCGAGTGTGAAATCTCATTGACAATTTCTGTTCTCCATGCATAAATACATACAAGTGGAATGTAATGGATTCACTAAATACAGATGCAAGAACTGATTAGATTTTTTAAGAATGCATAATGTTACTCGGTCCGAATCTATAACAGGATAATGTTTTCCATCTGTGAAATGAATAGTCAGGAAAGATAATGGCAGGTATTTAAAACACAAATAGTTGCTTTTTTTGCAATGATCTTAACCATTATTTTTAATTCAAGGACAGTTTTCCTTTCGTTATTTGAAACATAAATACAAAGTTTACCCAACACAACACTATTTAAGTGCTCTTAAAAACAGTTCAATAATTTGGTTCATTTTGTCAAAATCAATTTTGTCAAGTAGGACAGTTTATTGGAATTTTTCATTGCAAATTAGTATAACCAGTGTTTTTTGGAGGCAGATTGTATCCACCTACCCCTCATGGGGGACTTTCTTCCCACATCCCCATCCTGAAATACACCAGCTCCAACAGCACACGATTTTGTTGAGAAGGAGCAATATTGACGAGCTCCTTCTCAGCTTCAAATTAAAGCTTTTATGTTGTTGTCTGTTAAGATCCCATTTGACCAAATTAGGGTGATTAAGTTTAGCAATATTTAATGTCCATCAATGTTTTGATTCAGGCTATTTTTGTAAATGATGTAACTTCAGACCTTCCTGCTCACAGTCATAAACAGAGTATGTAACTTCTTCTAAACCCATCTTTCTAGAATCAAATGTGCATTTGTAAATAACAATGACTGTACTCCATGAAACACTATGCTGTCACGGACTGAAATAATAACTGCATTTATCAAGTCACACATAGTAAGAAACTTTTCCTAAACTGTAATAATTTACATGCATCCTATAAATAAGCAATATAAACTAATTATCCACAGGTTACAGTTTTTGAGGTATTCACAAATACATTGAATTTTACTTCCCATGAAGAAATAAGCATTTGTGACAATTACTGAAATACTTTTGTACAGCGGTTGCATTGTTGCCTCACAGCAAGAGGTTCTCCCGTTCGATTCTCAGCTAGTGTGCCTTCTGTGTGGAGTCTGCATGTCCTCCCTGTGGTCGAGTGGCCTCTGAAAGACATTCCTGAATGGGCGTGCCTTCGCTGAAGGTTGGGCGTTGGGCTGGCAACTCGGCACCATATAAATAGACTGCCAATCATTAGCGGACCGGAGTTCCACTGTGGTGACACCTAACTGGGAAAAGCCGAAAAGACAAACAACTCAAATACTTTCTACTGACTTGAAAGTGTGCAGCAATTGTAAATGTCCTGTGCACAGATGTTGCTGGGCAGGTAAATTGTACTCTAATCAACTTACAGTAAATATAGGGAAAGCCCCTTGCACCAAGGTAATATGACAGAGAGAGTGACCATATTATGTAAGCGGACACAGGAGGATTAGTCCTCCTACATGGATAATGTGAAAGACTTTCATTTTTCCAAATTCATGTGGAATTTAAACTCATGGCATTTGCAGTTATGTTGTAGAACCACTGATACAGTAACATTCCAATTCATGGCATTTGCAGTTATGTTGTAGAACCACTAATAAAGTAACATTCCAGCTCATGGTATTTGCAGTTATGTTGCAGAACCACTGATACAGTAACATTCCAATTCATGGCATTTGCAGTTATGTTGTAGAACTACTAATAAAGTAACATTCCAATTCATGGCATTTGCAGTTATGTTGCAGAACCACTGATATCATTAACATTCCAATTCATGGCATTTACAGTTGTGTTGTAGAACCATTGATACAGTAACATTCCAATTCATGGCATTTGCAGTTATGTTGCAGAACCACTGATATCATTAACATTCCAACTCATGGCATTTACAGTTGTGTTGTAGAAGCACTAATAAAGTAACATTCCAGCTCATGGTATTTGCAGTTTTGTTGAAGAACCACTGACACAGTAACACTGCAGACATGCTATACTACTACTATGCAAGAAAAATGTTGCATTATTTTAATAACCACGGCATGTGTTTAAAATATCTATTCAATTATGTTTAAAAATAGCCACAGATATGTTTTACAACTTGTGCATCTAGTATTGAAAGGGACTTTTCTTCAATCTTGCTAACACAATTACAAATTACATAACCTTATTGCATGCCAGTACATTATCTAGAACCCTTGGCTATAAATCACTCCAAGTAAATTTCTATACTCAGTGAAGATGGACTTTTACCAGTACACTATTGATTTAGGTAGCCAGACTGAGAGCTGGTTTCCAGAATAAATGAATTCCAAAGCAGGTGGCTTTCATTCATGCTTTTTTTCTGAGTTATACAGTGCCACGTACATACTGCACAGCCTCCTGTCTGTAAACTTTTAAATGTGCAATAACATGCTGTCTCTACTTCTAGTCTCATGTCCTCAAGCCATGTGACTGTGGGAAGTTAGTGTCTGCATCAGTCTCCATGAACCTGTGTCCAAGCACTGTAAAAATTAAATAACTCAACAATAAACCATGCAGAAACACAGTATTAAATATAGCAGATAATAAAACATAGCTAAATAAAGGTAAAATGGAAGAATGTAAAACTGCAAAATAAATAATATGAAATTAGGTAAAGCAAGGTAGTCCCAAATGTAATAATTAGTAGCAGATTCAATTAAAGGCTGGTTATAATGTCCTCATATTGTACTGATTTGATCTACATTGTGAAGTAGGTAGGTCAACTAAATGCAAACTCTGAAGGATAAGTTTTCCATTCCTGCTTTAAAGCAGCAATGGTTAGGAAGTCCCTCAGCCAGACAGGTAGCATATTCTACAAATAAGGGCCTTGATAACTAAATGCCCAGATGTCTGAGGACTCCAGGAAGCATGAAGGAACTGCCAGTAGCCCCCTTAGCAGCAGAGCACAGGGATCTGATTAGCCTACACAAGGCTAGCAGCTACTGCAGATAAGGGTACCCAAACAAATGTAGGGCTAAAGAGACTAATACAAGAACTTTGTATGTTATATGCTGCTTAATAGGCAGGCAGCATAGACTTAAAACAAAAAAAAAAAAGAAAGAAAGAAAAATTGTGGTATTAGAGATCCCAGCAAGTAATCAGGCAGTGGAGATCTGTACTAGCTGTGACTGAGCATGTTCTTTATTGAGGAGCACAAGGTATATTAGACATGGCAGTAGTCAAGCCAGGAGGAATAAGTTCATGCTATGCACTAGGGAGGCAGGTCAGAAGGTGGAGTAAGATGCTTGATACAGGTCAATTTCTGAAGATGAAAACTGGAGGACTTGATGATGCTTGAAGTCTATTCCTTTTCCTCCAGAGAAACAGAGCAGGCTACAGATGTTTCACTCACTTAACCACAGCCTGCCATCTCTTATCTGAGATGTATTGAAGCCAAGATGCTAATATTACATTTGGGCACAATCCTTCTGTGCCAGTGGAATCTCCACAAGAGAAAGATGCCAACACCCTGTTACACCCCAGAGTGGTGTAGCACTCTCTAATATTACTGTGTTTCATACTGCAGTACTTCCTGACCGCTCAGTTTTAATGCACTAGTTCCTGTGTAATATTGCAATACTAGATGCCCTCTGTGTAGTACTATGTAACCTGTATAGTATTTGCTATACTAGACACCTAGCACACTGTTTCCTAATACTGAGTACACTATGTAGTATTCTTATTTTCTAACTACCCTTTGCAGCATTGCCCAATACTACCAAGCCTTTGCAGCCTCACTCATACCTTCCATTTGCAATATTGCTATTTATAAAGAGAAGACAGCTGCCAGAGTAGATTGCTGCTGTGTGAATGGATATGAACTTTGGTATTGCTTTGGTCTGTAAATAAACATTATCTTCGACACATTTCAGTGTTACTGTGTTCAGTTTTGATTTTTTTTTGAGTTTTTAAAGTTTTAGTAAAGCAAGTATTGGGAAGTACTTAGAAAGCTCCATAATCCTTCAGCATTTGCTAAATAATGAGCAAGATTTAGCAGGACACGGCCCAATACTGCTTAGAAATGTATCTGAGCCAGCATTCAATGAAAATGGCTGCATAGTAAATGCCTGCAGCCATGTTAATGTCAGTCTACAAGCTAGTACAGTGGCTGTACTATAGGCAACCAATGTGAGAGGTACAAAAAGTGGCATGCTGAATGCTATGTGCTTTCACACATGCAACAAAGCTGCTCATAGCTGCAAAATGGGCACTGAGAACAAGCCACACAGGACAAGCACAGCAAAGTGCCAAGTCATTTTATCAATGAAATATGCAGTCAAGAAGGAGACAGGAGAACCAGAAATCGCAAGAGCAAAAAGATGGAACTCACATGCACAGAAGAGTAACCTGATGGTAAGATGGGTGAGTGGGTAAAATGGCATTTGGTTTTCCAGAATATGTGCCCTATTTCCTTTTAAATGAAGAAGGATGGGGGGGAGAGAAAGGAGCATGGGAAGTGTGGAAGGAAGAAAAAGGAATGTAACTGGGGCAGGGAAGTGAGCACAAAACACAGACTGAGATAGATGGGGAGGTATAGACAAAAAACAAAGGGCAACAGTGAAGAGACACAGACAGACAGAGATGGAGAGTTGGGGATAGGGTAGATTGGACTACAAACAGTTTATAGGGAGTGACACATGCAAGGAAAGGGAAATATCATGATGGAAGATAGGGCAGGGTATGCTTGATCTGCCTGACTGATTTAGAGGAGAGCCCACTCAGACGTTAGTCAGTCACCTCCTTAGCTAACATCCTGGACAAGCCTGCTTTCAGTGGCCTGATGGATGGAACTAACCAGTTTTGCAACTCTAATGAGACATTCCAGTGTCCCATTGAAGCACCCATCTATCTACTCACCTCAAAAATGACTAGTAGTCTCATTTGCCACTGGGTGGCCCTAGAGGGACCCTTCCAGCACACTCACAGGATAATACCCTTCAATCGCCTCTTGAAAGGTGACCACAGATGCCACTAGTGAGCTCTGTATTTCGTCTTTTACAGGAGTACCTTCATCTACCATCAACTAGGTAGGCCTGGAAACCACTGTTAACAAAGAAAAGGTAAGTTGGCTACTGCAGGCTAACTTGTCACCATGACACCTCATCCTGCACCACAGCTGACCATATAGAGAAAGAAAAATGAAAGAGACAAATATAACACAAGAAAAAATACCAGGTGAAAATCCAACAGCACATATACCAAATATAATATAGAATAAAATAAAATAAAAACAAATGTGCTGTATCAGCATACCAATACAGCACATTTGTTTTTATTTAAAAAAATATAAAACATTAGCACACAAATAAGGACCAATTTATTCCAAATTTAAAAGCTATATATCCATCTACCACACAGATTCTACCACCTAGAGAACGTGTCCCTTTAAGGAGGCTTACCAATTTACTGCTACTTCCTCTGGCATTGTATGACATAAAATCAGCAGTATTCACTGCAATTTATCCCTGCCAACAGACAGCAAGTACAACAAAAGCTAATGTCAGAACATCAATGTGCAAAGCCATATAATAAGTGCTTACAAAAAAATGTTCTTTCTCTCTCTCTCTCTCACCCTCTCTCTGTACTTCTAACCTCTCTTCTTCACTGTTGGAGCAGGTCGGTATGCACCTATGCAGGTCACTGCATGTGTTGCTGCAATGCTCATCTGAGCAGGTGATGACAGTGGTATCACTCATTGCCCTAGCAAGCTGGTGGCAGGCATCAGTTTTATACATGGGACCATCATATGCATTTAACAGGTGCTCCCTAAAAATCCCTGTGCAACAAGAAGATAAATATTTTGATTTCTGTGCCGCATCAGGTGGGAGGCCTGGTGAAACCAGTGCTTGACGAGGTCATATCCACTCAGAATAAGGAGAAAAATCATAGCTCAATGTATACAGGCACACATTATTATCATGTGATACACATTAATGGACAGCAAGGGTGCGCAATGTAATGAATCACTACCACTGACAGATGGCGCAATACGCTCCACAATGCTTATGTAAAAGTATACTGTGCACATGACCTCCTAGCCTGGGAATAAGCACGGACTAGCATGGCAATGTGACTGGCAGATAACAAGCTATATCAACATTTTAGAGACAATTGCACTAAAGCACCTAATTAGCATAATCACAGCATTATGACGCTGGTTATACTGAGATAAAAAGCACAGTCACTATACTGTGGGAGATGAAATTACAATGAGTGACTTAGGAACTGGAAAACAGTAGGGGATAAACAACAGTTTTTACTGCCATACAGGCACACTGACAACAGATCAGCCAAAAGGTAATGAACTTCAGGACTGTAAGGTACATAAAAGAGTGAATGCAAGTAACCTGAACAGGCATCAAACCTTGAAATTCCTTATACACCCCTTGTTGGATGCTGAACGGTCCCCATAATAAGGATGGCTAATGCTGCACAAACTTTTGTGCCCACTGGTATAGGCATTTCTTGCATTCTACTTGATTCCATGAGAGGATTGCACATGAGTAATATCTCCCATCTGGTATCTCTGTCTATGCAATAGCAGCTGACAGTGATCTGACCAAGCAGGTGATATGTTAGTGGTTGCTGACCCATCTGTAACAGACACTGTGAGGAAAAGTAACACTGTGGATATTTGCTTCAAAACCTGCCACCAACACATGTTGCTCTGGTAATGCTGCTGTTACTACTAGCATCATAAAAAGAATAAAAGTCCGACACACCACAACATCCAAGTGTTCAAATGACTGATCATCACAGCTCTTCTCACTAAATTTTACATTTCTGAATTTCTCTGCATTGTTTCCTTTCATTTGCATCCTATGCAATCATATGCATACAGTGTTATTTCTTTTGTAGCACAGTCATACTGCTTATAACTGAATCGCCCCTTCCCAGCAAGCCATCACTCACTATGCTGTTCCCCATTACCCAGAGCACTGTTTCTGAATACCCCCTTTGTGTTCTTCTTTGGTGTTGTGAGACTTATCAAAGAGAAATCTGATGACCACTATACAGCAGGAACAAAGGCTGCAAAGAAAAAAAAAATGCAAAATAGTAAAATAGTAGAGAACTAAACAAGCGGTAGATGACGTAGTTTAAGTGCAAAGAAACTAGTTAATGCAAACAGGAAAATAAGGCATCTTACCTTGTAGCTAGTTCCTTGATAATAGTCTTACCCAGTAGCTGGTACCTAATAGAGTAGAAGTCAATATCATGTATGGAAGGACTAGAGTAATAGGCTGACAGTGTCACCATATTGTGATTCACACAGCTAGGCTGGATCCACGTGTGAAAAGGGCTTGATAATAGAATCTTTACCTCCTTCATTATGTCTTGTTTGCTGTGCAAATTTGTGTCATGCTCCACAATTCAGTAAAACAGAATTCTGAGCAACTCAACAGACCTTTATTTATATGACAAAACTTCCTGCCAAAATAGGAATACAGCATATAGAACAACCACAGGAATGTTCCACAACAGAACAGAAGGTATAGATGATTGTTCCTCCCGTCCCCAGGAACATTTGGTAGCAATAGTCCCAGTCCAATTCATACAGGCTGGTGCCAAAGATAATTTCAGGCTTAGTAGTCTGTATGCAGATGTAAAAGAGGCCTTGACAGTAGAACCTCTTCCTCTTTTTATCTTTCTTGTGCATTTTAAGCAAATTTATGCAATAATTTGCAGCTCAGCAGACTACAGCCATGAGCTTGCAATAGTCCTTTATTCATAGCACAAAACTTAGAACCAGAACAGGAATCTGCCAAATAAAAGAAAAGCCACAGGAGTTCCACAGTAGAACACCAGGAAAGATGGTGACTGCTCCTCCTCTCACTAAAAACATTTGGCAACAATAGTCTCAATCCATTCTGGGCAGGCAGGTCCTGGGGCTCATTTCATGTGTAGTATCCTGAAACCAGATGGCAAAAAGGGCTTGACAACAGAAAAATTAATCTAGGCACCTGGGTAAGGAATAGAGCCCACAGCCTTCTGAACTTTCAGTGTAAAATGCAAGTGTGCTATTATTCAACTATTGACAAAGATAAATTTACCTAATTAATGCCAACAGTGCTGACCAGACTGTTGCGTTAATTATGCCTGTAGTGCTAGTTGTCTTGATTGCCTCAATTCATTCAAATTAATAGTGCCTGAAAGGTACACCACATACATCAATTTTGGTTCACTGTAGCTTGATTGCAATATTACATTTGTGGTAGTCAGTGTCATGACTAATCACATTACATGTGAGAAAATTAATTTAGCTGAACAAGAAATGTACTAAGCTGTTTATATTATTCAGCTGAAATGATTTTTTCTCATTTCATTTTCCACGTGTCTCATAGATCTAGGTGATTGTGATCCAGTATGCTTGCATTCAGGAAGGTCACACATAATTAACTGACTGCTGGTAGACATTAATGAATTACCATTCACTTACTTTATTTGTAATAACTGACATGGAATCTTCTCTGGCCTGGTAACCAAAATGTAAATAAAATAAAGTAATATATTTTACATCCATCAGAGCTGCTACCAATTCATTTGATGGGTGTGTCAATGCAACATTTCATTAGAAGGATATTACCTCAGGAATGCAGCACCCATAAAAATTCACTGCAGTACCAGTATTGGAAAATTAATCCTAATCTGGTGTGGATATACAATCCAAAGTCTACTGATCTTCCAGCATCAAGTAACAGTTTGCTACCTGTTAAGCCACTAACTTTAGCAACCTTGTTGACTTCCCAGATCTCCCAGTTCTGCTAAAATTACTTCTCTCACCCTGATGAGGGCAGTTTTCACATTTGTTAATGGTATGAAGGCCCCAGATCTGTTAGTCCTGGGGGCGGAGTTTTTAAATCCATTACTTGTACTGTGACTCCCATAGTTCTGTTTATCTGCAAGGACCATCTACAGCAATAAAGCTAACCAGCATGATATAGAGACTCACTAGTGTGAAGTGATGCATGACTGCCTCTCCTAGTTAGAAATATCAGCAAAATGTACTTACTTGCTAACTTGGAACTAAAACTTTAAATGTCTCATTCTGTAAATGTGATAATGTAATTGAATAATTTTTATTGATGTATTTCAGTACTTATGCAATGTTGAAATATATGATCTGTGATTATTTGTATGGCATGAAAACAGAAGTATTTTAGCTTTAAGCTATGTATGCAATGATACTAACTCATTTTGGTTTCCAAGTAGGAAACCTTTTTTCTGGATAATGCACTGCTACTAGTTTGTGAAATTTCTTTGGGCTATCATTGATGTTAATGTGTATATAATTTCTTCATGCGCTGTAAATGTAGTTTACAAATGCTCACACTAAGGTGTGCATGGTTGTTTGCCTACTTGCACTGCATGTATATGGAACTAGAATTTTGTTTGTCTGCTTGATGAAACATTGTTTATCTTGTGCACGTATGTGCAAGTATGACATTCCTGAAAGCCAGGACTGCAGGTAGAGTTACTAGCTGTGATTTGCTGACCATTCAAAATTGGAGGATGAAGTGCTGTTTTCAGAAGACCAATGAATTTTTCAGATGGACCTTATTAATAACAAGTATGAGTAGGATTGACTGTGGGGTGAATAGTAATTTATGGGACTGGTTGTCTTGGTGTAGCACTGAAGTTTGTAATAATGCTGCAGCTATGAGCCAGCATTTGTATTTGCATTTTAACAGAGGTGCTTCTTTATGTGGGAACCAGAAAGGTAAAATATGTTTGTCCTGGCAACTGGGAAGGGGAAGATGTGAGATAGAACAAGAACAAAAGATGCTGGCGACCAAGACTGGGGGAGGGTCAGGGTTTTGATTTTGGAGATAACTGTGATAGAACATATGTCAATGTGAAGGAGGGGGTGGGGATATCAATGCATTGTGGCAACACAGCTCCTGCTGGGGGTCCTAGGTTGTAACTTGCTGATGGCCTTAATAATATTAAAAGTGGCTTTGTTAACAGATAAGCAAATAAAGTCATTATACCGGCAGTGAGATTGAAAGCTGATGGTGGGGGACATACACAGTAGAAAAGTGGGTCAAGGTTCGATGCACATGAAATGGGATAACAGAAGAAAGACGTGGTAATAGAAGACCTCAGTTTATCATCAGCACATTGGACAATATCCACACAGAAAGTGAAAGGGGAACTTCTCACTAAGGCTCTCGACCAGCAGAGATTTGTTCCATATGATAAAGGAAGTTAAGAGGAAGGACAATATCCTTACCTCAGTCCAGGCAAGGTCAGGTGGTATTGGAGGAATGCTGGTAAAATTGCTATTAGCAAACAATGAGAATGCCACAGTATTGTTTACTGTAACAGCAGAGCCTGAGAACAGAGAAACACAAACATGACTTTTTGACCTATAGAAGGGTTTCCCATTAATAGTAATTGGAGAATGTTGATGGCCTACAGAGAGACAGTGTCCTGAAGAATGTGCATAGATTCCTGCCAAGATGGAGAAATGTAAGAAATAAGAAAATAATACTATAGCCAAACACAGGGATAAAGGGGTTCACAGGGAGAACAAGAACTGCGAGAAATAACGAGGAGGCACAGAAAAACAGTCTTCTACAAAATACAGAATTAAGGTGATATATTAGGGGCAGACTAACTAAACTGGCTAACTGAAAGCAGCAGTTTTTTAGAGCTCCATATAACTAGTTAAATAAGACAGGAAAAAAATATTCTTTTTTTTTCTTCAAAGTATAAAATCATATAGATAAAGGACTAATTTACATAATTAGAAACTTTGAAGTTTTACAAATAATTTCCTGTCAAAAAACTTGGAGATATATTCACTTGTTAAAATGAATAATTCAAGGAATTCTCACCAGGATGCTGACTTAAAGAAGGACTGCGGTGGTGGTGCTGGGGTAGCGTTGTCACCTCACAGTAAGACGTTGTCCTGTTCAATCCTCAGCTAGAGCGTCTTCTGTGTGGAGACATGCATGAATGGGCGTACCTTCGCTGAAGGTTGTGCATCAGAGCTGGCAACTCACCACGTAAAAATCTGCTGCCAATCATTAGCAGACTGGAGTTCCACTGTGGCAACCCCTAACCGGGAAATGCCGAAAGACACATGCTGACTTAAAGAAGGAACTACAACAGATGACATCTATCCTGCAGGAGTTGTCTTTGAAGATGGATGATTTTAAAGAGAACCTAGAAAATCTTAAAACAAGCAGTCAAAAACAGGCTGACATCCTCAGGTAAATGCTGCAACAACACCAGACAAGGATAACAGGAATAGAGGTTTCTCTAAATGACTTAGAAAGCAGACTTAAGGAAGTGGAAACACAGAAAGAACTGCTTCTTAAACAAAACACTTGGTTGGTTAATAAAGTAGATGACTTGGAAAATAGGGAGAGGAGAAATAACATCAGGATTTTCGGATTACCTGAAAACACCAAAGGTGAGGATATTATTTCCTTTTTATCAATCTGGATCCCTGACTTTTTAAATTTAAAAGAAGGACTTTCCTTTGGCATTGAAAGGGCACACAGAGCTCTTTGGAAACCTGCCACTAACTCAGACTCTCCTCCTAGGTCAATAATTATCAGATTTCTTTCATACTTGGACAAGGAACTGATTTTAAGATCTGTTTGGAGGAAGGCAACTCTAAAATATAAACAGAGCTGGATAAGATTTGATAATGACTATTCATCTTGAATAATGGAACAAAGGAAAAAAGTGTGGCCAAAGATAAAATTTCTAAAACAAAATAACATCAAGGCACAACTTGCATATCCAGCGGGTCTATATTATATCCTCAAACGCTTAAAAAAACAAACGCTGATTGATCAAACTTATTTTCGCGAAACTGCAAAATATCGAAGCAGCAGAAACTCAAATTTTTTCCTAGGGAAAGAATTCGGTTGTCCGTTTCTGTTGCTTTCGTATTTTCAGTGTTATGGTGGAAAGTTACCGGTCGGATTCAGGTAAGTGTGCGATTGTGTGGATGTGAGTGTTAGGGTGATTTAGGTGAGTTAGGGTTAGGGCTTGGGTTAGGTGTGTGTGCGATTGAGTGGACATGAGGGTTAGGGCAGATTTAAGTAAGTTAGGGTTAGGGAGCAAGTGAGGTGAGTGCGTGATAGTGACGGACCTTAGGGTTAGGGTTTGGGTTAAGGTAAGTGGGTAGTTAGTGGTGTGTGCATAGTTTAGTGTAGGATTAGGTATCAGATTTTAGGTGTATGTGTGTGGATTTCTGTTTGTTTGGTGTGCTTGTGTTGTGTGTATGTGTTTTGGATCAGCGATTTTTTTCCCTGGGAATAAAATCGCTGATCTGACAGTTCGAGATTGTAAGTTTTCGCTTAAATTAGGTTGATCAATCAGCGTTTGCTTTTTTAAGTGTTCGATGATATAATATACACCCTATCCAGCTAAGATAAGAATACTGTATGCCAATGAGATAAAGGCTTTTAGTGACTTAGAGGAAGCCTCTTCATTTATTTAAACTAATAATGTGATTACTTTACCAGAAGATATGGATTGGATGTCACCTTCTCTCAAGAGAACAAAAGAAACAAATGTCTGGACAGACATCAAAAAGAAGAAGCAAAAGACTGATAAAGTTATAGCCAAATCTCTCAAAGCATCTACTATGATATGAATTGTTTTAACATTACTTTAAAAGGACCAATTTTACTGCTTGGAATTGTAAAACAAAGGCAACTAACTACTGGAATCTTTATATTTTTTGAAAATAGATGACACATGAGCGTTTTCACATTACCTCAGGTATGTAAAACAGGGTACTTTTCTTTCACAGAAGGAGGGTTATATAGCTCATAAAATATGTATACTGTAAATCAACATACATAGTATATGTGTATGTTCTCTTAATTTTCTCTTTTCTTTCTCTCGCTTCTCTCTCTTCTCATTTATTTTAACTGCATCTAAATTCTCTCCTATTTACTATACTAATATAGTCTGTATATATTTAATAACTCACTATCTATACATAGATAAATAATAGTCTAAAATAATCTAGTTTTAAGGTAGACTAATTGGAATAGTGAACTTAATTGTTATTACAATATTTATTAGATTAATGATAGTTACTGTTATACTTATTGGGATTGGGGACATCTTCGTGATTAACTCTGAAATGTTCCATTCATGTACATATGTCCTTTGAATTATTTCCTTTTAGTATTAACAAATATATATATACAAAAAAGGAGAGAAGAATATACTGTTGGTTAAGAGAAGTGAAGCTTTCTTCACATTATATTTGTGTTGCCATAGCTACAGTAAGGAACTGCTGCAGTTTCTAAGGACACTGTGAACCTGTGAAGTGCATTTAGCCTCACAGATAACAAATAATAAGAAAAAGTAATGTTTAGTTATTAAAATGAAAAAGCCTAAGCAAGGTAAAATAAATACATAATAGGACTATTTGTAAATATTTTATGAGTTATCCTCATAGGATTACATATTCCTGGAAACACAACTGAAATGTTCCCAAACTATATGTGCACTTAAATGTCACTGCTTGATTAAAAAGTATTACTCAGTTTAGCATGCTGATTCCACAAGCTGTCTGCACTGTAAAAGTTACATTTTATATGTTACTTGAAATTGAGTCTCTAGAGCACATGAAAAGATGCATATTACTTTTTGCAACATGTTATCTTTGCAGTTACCTCACACTCTATACAAACTCACTTGGCAACTGATAGCTATTCATTTAAAATATCAGTTTAAATATTAAATGTGCCCTTGAAATGCAACTGACATTTTGACAAAATATAATCAGAACTGTAAAATGAATGACTTGAAAGAAGTGAAGTAATGCATAGATTTCAAAGACAGTTCTTAACACTACAGTATAAGTAAAAATGTATATTCACAAGGAAGTATTAAAAAGGTTTAGTCTTCCAGTTAATATAGCTTACTGTCGACATTCTGCGATATCAGAAAGTTTGAAGAGCTAGGAAATTACTATTATTTGTCTTTATAATGATTATTAGACAGATGTTAGACTCTGCTTTGTTTAATGAATTGTGACACATGTTTATGAGGAAAAGTGGACTAAATTATTCACATTGGACTACACATTCCTGGAAACTCAACTGAAATGTCCCCAAATTACTTGTGAACTTAAATGAAACTGCCTGATTAATAAGCATAACTTATTTTAACAACGTGAGTCCATAAGCTATCTGCTCTATTTATGCTACATTATATATGTCACTTGCATATGACAGTCTCTAGAGCACACAAAAAATACATATTATTTTTGCAACATGCTATATTTGCACTAACCATATATTCTAAACTACCTCAATTGGCAACTGACAAGTTATTTATTTGAAACATCAGTCTAAATATTAATTGAGCCCTTGAAATATTGTTGCCATTTTGACAAAACAAAAACCTGAATTGAAAAAGGAATGATTTGAAGAAGTGAAGTATTATACAAATTTCAAAGACAGGTATTGACACTACAATATAAGTAGAAATGTATACATGCAAGGAAAAATTGAAATGCTTTACACTTTTAGTTAAAATAGCTATTGTTAACTTTTTGCTTTATCAGAAAATTTAAAGAGCTAGGAAATTATTTCTAATTTGTCTTTATGTTTACTAAAGTGATGTTAGTCACTGACTTGTTTAATGGATTGCAACTCATGTACAAGACGGACTACTGAATGTTATTTCTGTTTACCTATCTTTGCTAAATTTATTTTATTAGTACTGATTTAAAACAAGGGAAAGAAAGGGAAGGAAAAGTTCTGTTTTTGGCCAAGGGAGGAGAGGCTTAAGAGTATTCTAACTGCCCCAAGAACTCTCTAAGATGGTTTAAACACTATTTGATTAATACTTACCTAAGGTAAGTCTTGATTACCATATGGGTACCAACATATTCATTCTAAACCTGATGTGATTACCCATTCTGGAAGCAGGAGGTACTCTATGCAAGGTGGGAATTGTCAGGGTGGTCATAGTTCATTCTTAGACTCTGCTTTGTAAATCTATAAATATGTAAAGCATGGTGCACTAGAATGTAGGGAGCCTCTACTCAGAGTCAGGATACCACTGATAAGCCATTTCTTTCCATAAGTGTAAGTTGAAGTTGATGAGCTGAATAGTGGGAAAGTAAAGGAAGACAGTACACCTACAGTAAATTCATATTTCATTGGTAATCACTCATTCTCTCCTACAGAGTCCTTTTAGTCAAATTATTTTAGTATTTAGTAATAATCTATTTGTTGTTGGCTTATTTAGTGTATGCTCCTCGGTTGCATTTAATTTATTCAAAATGACATATCTGACATGTTTGGGATCTCTTAAGGGTAACTAAATAGTGGATATTTTCTAAGTCAACATAATAATTGTTTACACTACTAATATTCCATCCTGATATATAAAATACTATAGAATAATAATAGAATAATATAGAATTTCATATCTGTTTTAAGAAAATTCTCAATATAATAATTTAACATATGGGGATCAGTTAATATTGTTGGTTAAAGGTATGAGTGATAATCCAATAGCTCTATCTTCATCTATTGGATTAGGAATGACTTTCATTCCATGTTTAATGGGAAATTCATATTTACTTGTATTTGATACTTTAGAATTAATGTTTTATAGAAGTACTTTTTTAAAGCCTGACCAGAATTTTACCCTACTTGTATTTAAAGAAGAAAGAACATTAAATTACACTCCCAAGTTTACATACATAAAAATAACATTCAATGTTATCAGAGAATATGGTATAACTACTATAATCAAAATAAAAAAAGAAGCAAAATGTTTCTTCCAATAATAACTTGAAATGGATTTAACATTCTTATCATTAAATACTAATGGCTTAAATAATGCAAATAAAAGATCAAACTTACTAAAATATTTAAATCTAAATAAGGCACAAGTAGTATTTATCCAGGAAACGCATTTTAAGACTAATGATAGCTTTATTTGTAACCCTAAGGACTATACAGTCTTATCTCAATCCTCCTATAGAACAAAGACAAAAGGAGTATCAATTATCTGGAAGAAAAACATAATCACTCCAAAAGTTATTTATAAATATGAAGACAAAGAAGGTCTACTAGCATTTGTTATAATTAAATTTAATAACAGAATATGAACCTTAGCTAATCTATATTGGTTCCCAGGAATTGGAGCAGGAACGGTTAAAAAAACACCTAGATTTTATTTCCAACAATTTTAAAGGAAGTCTTATACTGGGAGAAGACTTTAATTGTACCTTAGAAGCTTCTGAAACCACCAAGAAGTCTTTTCGCATAGCAACTATTTCAAAATCCTTAAAAAGATGGATTGATTAATTTCATTTAATAGACACTTTTAAAGTAAAAGATGATAAATCCTTATTATTTTCCCATAAAGACCATAGATTTGGAACACAAACCAGAAAAGACAAATTATTCATAGTTCAAGATTTACAAACAAAATAATCAACTTCTTAATAGTTCCATGCCACTTCTCAGATCATGACTCTCTGATAATGAAGTTCCAAAAAGAGTTTAAACCTTTAATCCTCTCAACTAGAATTCCATCATATATTAAGAAAATTAAATAATTCAGACCCTGGATGTTGTCAGAACTATAATTATTTCTTGAAATTAATAATACAACAGAAATCAGTAGAGTAATGGTTTGGGACTCATTAAAAACGTATTTATTTGGTAAGACCTTTAGCTGGTACAAAAACAAAATCTAAAAAAAAAATCAGAATTGTCCAGAAGTCAAAAAAGAAATAGAGGAATTAAATAAAAAATATAATGAAATTCTAACACACAAAACTTGTCTAGCCTTGGAAAATAAAAAAAAAAACACATTAGCCACCTCTTCCAGATATCTACATAACTTATCTACAAGAATTAAAATACAATCTAAAGCAAATAACATTAGTAGTATATATCATGAAAAGAAAGGGGGAAAAGTATCAGATATGGGAGACATCATTGAAGCATTTCAGTTCCATTATATGGAACACTTCAAAAGTGAAGATTTATATACCAACCAAATAAACTTAGATACAAACCTTATCAATATAAAAAAATCCAGAAAACTTAAAACCAGACCTACAAAAACCTATATCCTACAAAGAAATTGTTGACAAGATAAAAGAAAGTAAATCTAAAAAAGCTCCAGGGATAGAAGGTATAATTACGGAAATTTACAAACTCTTCCCGTCAACAGTAATCTCCCTTTTTCATAAAACTTTGCTAGAAATCCAGTCAGAAGCGAAAATACCACCATCATGAAAATATTCTCTCATAACACCAATTCTAAAAGACAATAAACCATCAGACCATTGCACCTCATACAGACCTATATCATTACTGAATAATGATTACAAAATATTCATGTCAATCCTAGCTAACAGAATGAAAATCCCACTTTCAAAGACAATTAATAATGATCAAACTGGATTTTTATATAACAGGCACACACATGATAATATTAAAAGGATTCTTACTCTTATAGATTATGTGAATAAAGATGATAGAGAAACACTTGTAATCAGATTAGACATAGAAAAAGCCTTCAATTCCCTCAACTGGTAATATCTATTTAAAACTTTAGCATTATTTGAATTTCCTCCTCCCTTCATCTTATTACTAAAAAACATATATATATTAATAACTTAGCCTACATTAAATTAGGTCCTTTCACCTCATAATCTATCCATATAACGAAAGCTACTAAACAAGGATGCCCCCTTTCTCCTATTTTATTTGCTTTGGCTATAGAAATACTTGCAGAAATAATACGCAATAATCCAGGAATAAAAGAAATAGATGTCTATGACTAGTACATATCTAAAATAATGCTTTTTGCTGATGATATTTTATTAACCCTATCAAACTCCAGAGAGTCATTAGGAGAGCTAGAAGAAGTAATGGAGAAATTTTATAAGATTTCAGGTCTACACTTTAATAGATCAAAATAAACATTTCTATTTTTAAATAAGAAAAAGGAATTACAAGTTACAGATAAATCCATCATAGGAAAACAAGAACTTACGCTAAATTGTTTACAAATAGTGTTGTGCAAAAATATAAACGAAACAATATTAATAAATTATAAAAGCATTATTGAAACAATAAAAATATATATAGAAAAGTGGAACAAAATTATATAAACTTTTGAAGATAGATTGCAATTAATAAAAATGGTCTTATTACCAGA
This sequence comes from Protopterus annectens, assembly GCF_019279795.1. Lineage (NCBI taxonomy): Eukaryota > Metazoa > Chordata > Ceratodontiformes > Protopteridae > Protopterus > Protopterus annectens. The sequence continues at coordinate 277,319,355 of NC_056737.1, forward strand.
AATACTATATGTAGCATTAGCAATACAGTTAATTCCTGAAAGATGCATTCTTAAAGAAATAAACGCATGTTTAATCAAATTTTTATGGTATCCCAAAATGAATAGAGTAGCTCTAACTCATCACATTAGACTCTGGAAACAAGGAGGATTGAACTTCCCAGAAATAGAAACATATATAAAAACATATGTGCTTAAAACTACAATAGACTGGATAAACCCAAATTATTTTGCCAACTGGAAAGAATTAACAATGGCTATATTAACAAATGAATTTAATCAATTAAAAAAATTTTAATAGTAGACACATCAAACAAACCCTGGTACATACTATGCATAAGTATACAATATAATATAACAAAACCTTCTAAAACAGCACTGATTAATCATTACATCAATTCCTTTAGGAAACTTATCAATGCAAACATAGAACTAAAACTTTGGTTTGACCTTTTAATCCCATTTACCATCATTAAGAACCTTCCTCACAAAATATACAGGGAAACAATAACCTCTTGGAAACAAAATGGATTCTTATGCTGGTTTCAATGTATAAATAAATTAAATGTTTTACATATACATATGATAAAATTGCCTACAATATTCCAACACAGGACTGGTTAACCTTACAAAGCATTCTAATGTACACTTAAGATTAATGCAGATTAATTAATAATTCCTCATTTAAAGATATTCCAAACCTAATTTGTTTTCTGTATGAATTTATATATAATAGTTTTGAAAAGAAAAAATCCATTTCAAACCTATATAAAAAGTTAATAACACATAAAACAATTCCCAAACCATCATACTGGCAGTTCTTAACAAAAGGTCAGTCATTGCAGTTAACAGAAGAAATTAAAACTAACCTCTTACTATCAGTTTATTACATCTCTAACACACAATACTGGAAAATATCTAATTGGAAATACTTACATAGAGCATTTTTAACACCAGACATAATTAAAAAGATCAGTACTACTACAAATGGTTTTTGCTGGAGGTGTGAAAAGTCAAATAAAGCAGACTGGATTCATATTTTTTATGAATGTAATAAAATTAAATCATATTGGAATGGAATCAATCATTTTTTACAAGCTTTATTTAATGAATCCTTTGCCTTAGCTAAAGCATTGATTATACTAAATGTAAATGAAGGTCCCTACCTGAATAAGACAAATATGTATTTGTTATGGACAATACTTGCTACATCTAGGAAATGTGTAACCAGAAGGTGGAATTCAAATACACCCCTGACCTTGGAAGAATTCTACACTTTACTGAAGACAACTGCATCGATGGAAATAAAAATCAAAGAACTACGAATCTATCCCAGGCCATTGATAAATAATCCTTGGAAGAAAGCTATATATTTGTTGGACACTCTGCAATAATCAGTATTGTATCTTTGATAACTGATCTGTTAATTCTATATTTAATAACATACAGTGTATATAATTGAAAATCAGGATATTGTAAATATTGTATATAGTTGTTTAAAAATATTATGTAAATGTTATTTTAATTGAAAATAAAAAAAATTTTGAGGAAAGAAAAGAATTAAGGTGATATAAAACATCAGGGAAACAAAATCAAGAATAGAAATGAAACTAGTTCAAGAGTTAAGCAAGATAAAAACAACTCTTAAGGAACATATTTACAATACTGAAAAGTGAAAATGGCATTGTAAGCTGTCCCAGAATGGTAAGAAGGTAAAAGAGGCTGAAAAATTGCTTGAACTATCCCATGGCTTTTTTTTTTCAGTATTTTCAAAGGTAAAATAAAGTGCAGCAATTTGGAAGGAAAAAAAATGTGTGTATGTGTGTGTGTGTGTGTGTGTGTGTGTGTGTGTGTGTGTGTGTCAGATGAAGCAACAGCAGGGAGAGAGTGTGAGAGAGAGAGAGAACATGGAGAAACAGTGGGCCAAGCTGCAAGACAAAGCCCACAGCCCTAATAGAATCTAAACAGAATTCTTAGGAAACTGACAGGAATCCCAGTGAAAGATTTGACAGAGAAGTTCTACTGGTTGTTGGCCAAGGGTGAGGTGTGTGATGACTGGAAAACAGGACAGACATATGTTCCTTGGCACAACATGGACATTGCTAAAACTATTTTAGAGTTGAAATTATTCACTAGGAAATTGAACTTGGGTTTATTTTTCATGAATGCTCCTAATAACAGTGTCCACAATACTTTTCAAGTTCCTAGTACCTTCAATCCCCCCCCACCCTCTGGTGAAAGTATTTGAACAGGCTAATGAGTTAGATTTTTGGAACTTGTTCAAAAACAAAAATTCTAGTAGGAATCAAGAACATATACTCGAGGAAGATTCCATTAAATATATTCAATCACAAAACATTAGGGTCTGTAAACCAGATAAAGGTGGGGGACTGGTGATTTTTGATAAAGCTGACTATGTGGCTCGTATGTCATCCCTTTTAGATACTGATACCTATTTGGTAAGCTCAAGAACAGAAGTAAATAAGGCATATAGTTTGATAAAATCTTGCTTGTATGAATTATTTATTGAAAGACGGATTTGACCAAGAAGTCTTTAATTATATTAGTTATTTCCCAAATACCCAACACTTTTCGGGATTCCAAAAATCCACAAAAATGTGGAGAATCCCCCAATGAGACCGCTCATTGATGGGCGTGGGTCACCCACCTATGCATGTGCTAAACTGGTTGACTCCATGTTGAAAAAATATGTTGTTTTGGAGTCACAAATTTGTAAAGATTCATGGTCCTTTCTATCGAAAATTAGTGAAATTACTTTTGATAGTGAGTATAACTTTCTGACTATCGACGTAAAGGACCTGTACACATGCATCCCCCACGACATCAGTATTGAGTGGGTGGCCCAAGTCATGATGAGACACAATGCACCAAGATGTGACATTTCCTTGGTAATGGAATTGTTGGACCTTATTCTGTCCAACAATTTCTTTATCTTTGATGGTAACTTTTATCTCCAGAAAGTGGGTTTAGCAATGGGATCACCTTGTGGAGCAAGTGTTGCAAACTTAGTAATGGCTCAATGGGAGTTTAATAAAGTTTTTTCAGCTAGTTTAACACCTGCCCCTATTGCTTACTATACCCGCTTTTTGGATGACATCTTTATTTTGTTAAAAGGTGATGCGGAATGTGCATCTGAATTGGTTGACAGTTTTAATGTATCAACAAGTTTCTTGCAATTTACATATACATTTCACACTGAATCTATTTCATACCTAGATATTCAGTTAAATAAGAACAGGTTAGATTGTTTTTTCACAGCGCAAATTTACAGAAAAGCTAGTTACTCTAACACATTTCTTCACTTCACTAGCTGTCACCCCTTTCACCAAAAAAGATCGGTAGTTAAGGGGCAGCTAGAGAGGGCATCACGTATTTCCAGTTTAGACTCAGATTTTCAAAGTGAATGTCAGCTTTTGAAACAGATGTTTCAACATCGTGGATATCCAGACTTACTCATTGATACATTGATAGAGGAAGTCACTTATAAAAGGAGCACAAACTGGTTTAAACCAATTCTATGTGCTCACCAAGCAACACTGAACAATAACCCTGTTGAAGACAGTCAAATTACCTCTGACACAGAGGAATTGATTACCCATGAACAGGATTACAAATTTAGCTTTGTGACTACATTCAACAGTCAAAGTAGAATTATTGTAAACTTGATCAACAAGAATTGGGATTTTTTCAAAACTAATCAAATTGTCTTTGACTGTTTGGGCCATAAGCCACATGTGGTATTCAAAAAAGGAAGGAATTTAAAGAATGCATTAGAGAGACACATCCCAGTAACATCTAGATTATCAGGAATGTCTAAATGTGAAAGTTGCAATTTTTGTAAATTTATTGATTGTAACAATTATTTTATAATTAATGGTAACACTTACAAACTGAAGTCTAGATTTAACTGCAACAGTAAATTTTTAGTGTATTTGGCTAGGTGCACTGACTGTTTTGCATTTTACGTGGGCAAAACAGAACGCAGACTTAGAGATAGGATATATGAACATCAATATGCTATCTCCCACAATAAGTTGGAGAATGCCCTAGCAAAGCATGTTCATTTTAATCCAACCCACAAATTTAAATTTATGGTTATCGGTAATTTAATTCCTGACATTCGGGGGGGTCCTGCCTCCTTTAAACTGGAAGAGATGGAACTACTGTGGCAGATCAGGTTAAATTCATTTTAGTACCCTGGTTTAAATGAAGCATGCTCAATTTCTAGCTTACTAAAGTTGAAAAGTCTTCTTAGGTAATTTAGAAGAAACTTAATTTTAAATTCATCACATATTAGTTTTAAAATAGTGTTGATAATTCAACTTTTTTGTTTTATAATGTTTTTAACAAAAAGAATATTCTGTGTGTTATATTTCTTTAAAATTTGAATAGAATTTTTCATGTACTGCTTGTTTAATAGGTCATGTAAACATAACTTTCCCGCACTTTTGTGTTTAAATTGCCTGCAGCTGTTGGTGTTTGTTACTTCTGAAGAAGTTTGTTCCTTGAACAAACGAAAAGCGCTTAAAGTACTTGTTTTACAATTGTGGATTTACTACATTAAAACTTCGCAGTCAGTTCGTGGAAGCCGTCAGTCTTTTATTTGTTTTTCTAAGTTTGTTTGTGCCTTTAGTTTTAACCTCAGTTATCTGCTTCCTCTTGTGTAGAAAAAAAGGACCATCCAGGCAATTATATCTCCTCAGCTTTATGATACTGAATGGCATACTAATGGAGAAGGCTCTGAGGGAAGGGCAGGAGTCCTTCCTGAAAAACAATAATCTGCATAGCAAGAGCCAACAATAGTTTATTTCTAAGAAGAGATTCCTGCTAGGCAAACAGTCCTACAAATGGGTTACAGCAGAACTGGACAGGGGGATACTAGCAGATGCAGACTATCTGAAGTTCAGCAGTATCCTTGCCTCGCTCTCACCCCATTACAGGAGGTTCCTTGGCAAGCTTTCTTAGTTAGGTTTAGGACAAAAACTGGATATTTTGGTGGACAAATATCTGGAAGATGCTGTGCAAATGTTAGAAGAGGAATACCATGCAGCACCACAGCATTAAGCATTGATGGGCAGCTATGGCCATTTCTGAGGTCAATAGTCTTCAACATATTCATCACAGATATATTAAGGCACATAGCAAACTGTCTAAAGTTAGGGCCAAAATGAAGGTTGTGGGTGAAGACTCAAACAATAGCCCAGTACACCTTCTCAAAGTGAGCTGAGATATGACTCTTGAGGTTCAATACAGACAAATCCAAAGTTATGCAGATCATTCACAGCAACCAGTTGCCATGTATATACTTGGAGGGACTGTTCTCAGAGATTTGACATATAGAAAGGACCTGACATTACTGACAGCACCTGTCTTAGATCACCTGGCATGAGTAGAAAAGTAAGCTGTACCAGTCGGCAAGGTGTTCAGCTAAGTAATATGTTGGATAACCTCCGAGACTGCGAGATTATCTTCCCAGCCCACTTCATACTGGTGAGTCCATATCTCCAGTGTTTGGTACAGCGCTACAAGGCCAAGGACAATAGATAATTAGAACTGGTCCAGAAAATGGAAATTTAGGGAAATGACAACAGGGAGCTATCTGAAGCCAATGGAAACCAGGAGGCCCAGTAGATGGGGTTAGAATATGGATCCATAAAATTATGAGAGGAGATTGCAAGGAGATAGGATTATATGGAAAGGAGGGCTGTGAGGGAACCACATAGCAATGAAAGGAACACACTTTAGCACATAGCTGACAAAAATTCTTTTACTCAGAAAAACTGGCAGATCAATGAAATAAGCTGATAGAACTAGTAGTCTGAAGTAAGAGGCATTCATGAGGACCTGGCATTGTAGTTGGCCTTGGACAGGAACAGAGATCAGCTGAATGCTCACTGCATCACAATGGACATACTGCACCATAGTGACTGTCTTCTTCTGAAAGATGAACATGAATAAATGTTGGGAAATGGTGGAAGTGCCAGCATTTTATAAAGGTTATGTAAAAGTAACCAGATGAAGCAAGTATGTGATGCTATCAATACTACATAAACGCATAAATCAGAGCGTGACTACAAAGAGTTTTGCAGTGCCGTCTGTGAAATGCATCTTCTCCAACCACTTTGTATAAAATATGATGCACTTATTGATTAAAATTTGTTTTGTAAAATATTTTTGCAGCTTCAGTACTTAATCATTATTAGAAGTTTAGTAGTAATGACGGAAACTGAAGGTTACAATTCCGAAGTAACTATTGCAATTCAGCAATTCTTTTGGGAGTTAAATAGTCATAGCAAGGAAGTCATTTCAGTTCATAATGAAATTGATTCAAATACTTTGTCAACAGAAGCTGAAGTGCAGTTGGTAAATGTTATGGAAGTGATATGACATTTAAATGGGAATTATTAAAATACATAGAATTGCTGGATTCTCATGAGACTAGGGACCATGTTCATGATCAGACAAATGTAACTTTGTTGGTACAAGTGAAAAATAAGCCATTAAAGTACATGTGTAATGAATTTCCCAGGACTCTTGTTCTGCATGATTGGTTCAGTTTGGATATAAATCCCAGCTAAAAAAAATGCATGCACTATAGGAGTACTAGAGGTAGAAGATGGCATAGATTGTCTGTATTATATAACAAATAAGTAAAGTGATTGGTTAAGTATAGTTATTGTTAATTTTAAGTTGGCATCTCTATAGAGTCCCAGCACATGATCTGGGACATCAGTTAGTCTATTTTGGCTAATTTTAACTTGTGGAATTTTTAAGAAATGTATTAGTTTTGGAATTCTAATATTGTCAGCAGACTAGAAATGAGAAGATTCTTTTTTATAGTGACTATTCACAAATTTGAGATTAGTTCTCAGTGTTCTATTTTAGTTAGTAAACACAAGATAAAATATAGTTGATATGAAAACATAATTTTATCTGGTGGTATGAGAGTGTAAGAAAATGCATCTGAAATTTTATTTGGCAGACATCTATGATGGTATTTTGCCTAATAGTATGATTTGGCTTTGGTTTAAAATTTCTGTTATGGCAATCGACATGGTGGTACAATTACTAAAATGTTTTTGCTATTTCAAAGTCACATAAAGATACCTTGGATCCATCTTTGTTTTCTAATGTATTTGTAAATGAGCTAAACAGAGACTACAGTAATGTATTTGGATTCTGTTAAAAATAATGTTATGTGAAGTACCAAGTCCTTTATCAAAAATTATGGTTATTTGTTACGAGTTATGAAGAAAGTGAACAGCAAGAACATTAACCTATACATGGTGACTGACTGTTGACATAACTTCCCTTTACACTGTAATCCCACAAGAAACAGGTAGTGGTGATTAGAACTTTCATATCAGATTCTACTGTTTCTGCAAACCAAGACATTCATGTGTTTTGTAGTTTATATGAGTTAGCTTTTTAGTGTATTTTTGCATGTTGGCATAATTGTTAAGGCATTTACCTTATAGACACAAGGTGCAGGGTTTGATTCTCACATGAGATAATTGTATAGGCTTAAAGTGGCCTAAAAAGGGCAGTTAGAATAGTAATAATCTATGAAGCAATGTTTTATGGTGTTTATATACAGGCAGGTACAAATAATAATGATACTTGGTTCGGTAGTGTTCTCTTTTTTCAACCTAGTGAAGAGTGAGAAAGTGAAAGTATTTTACACATAATGGGCATGTTTAAGTCTCAATTGTTTTATATGAGATTTATTGATGATTTATTCTCTCTGATTGCGCTGCTGAAATGGCAGAAAATTTGCAAGATATTTCAAATGGTTATATGACCTTTTTGCATTTCGCAAGCAATTATGGTTCTGAAGACAGGCATTTTCTGAGCCTAAAGATTCAGTTTGATGCACAAACAAATATACTTCTTCTGCAAACTGATGTTGAGTTTTGTCCCCATCTGGTGGTGTTGTTGTTGGTTATGATAATGTTGATCATTCATATCAGATTATTTTTAAGTAACAGTACAGATTTAATACAAAATGACATAAATATCTATGGCACATTTGTGGAATTAATACTGAAATACAATTATATATTTTTTGAAGGATAATTTTATTATCAGCAAAAAGGCATAGCAAGCGGAATCCTGGATGATATATTTATAGCATGGTCATGTCCAATAGAAGATACTGAACAATTTATGGAATAAATCAATCATACTACATATTTTTTAAATTTTGCTCATAGTATAGGTATGGAATCTATTTAGTATCTAGATGTATTAATTTATAAATATTTAATTAATAATACACTTTGCTCTAAGATATTTAGAAGACCTACCTATTCTAATTCATTCTTATACTTATCAAGCTGTCACCCATACCATCAAAAATGATCAGTAGTAAAAGGTCAGATGGTATGGGCAGCTAGAATGAATAGTTGCTATAAGGATTTTATACAAGAATGCCAATTGTTCAGAGACATGTTTTTAAAAAGAGAATACCCTTTAGCTATGGTTAATTCTGTTATGAATGAAGTTGTTTGTAAATGAAAAACTGGGGTTTATATTCCATTGTTAATACATAACCATAACCTACTAGTGGATACCACAGCTGTCCATTTAGAACATACAACAATAACTAATATGGATAAAGATAGTTTAAACTACACAAGATGTCATAATTAGTAAAGTCAATCATAGTACAACATATGTAATGATGTATTCATTAGATAGTACCTATATTAGACACATCACATTTAAGAATTGGAATAACATATAAAAATCATTCAGAAATAGGTACGGTTTGGGGTGATATTCTATACATTACATACAAAGAAGGAAATGAGTAAAGAATATATTAGAGAATGATAATAAACATAACAGTATTCATAATAATCATAGAATGCATAGATGTAGAAGTTGTACATATTGTAAATATATACATGTATGTGATGATATCACTATTAGTAATATAATTATTCAAATCCTGAGTAAATATAGTTGTAACACTACCAAAGTAGCATATGCAGTTCTCTGCCATAATTGTTCCACAAACTATATAGGAAAAACATAACAGAAACTCAAGGAAGGGATCTACGAGCATATTTATGAAATTAAAAATAGAAAACTATCAATAATTTATATAAGCATAGTTTTTTAATAATCCTACCCACAGTTTTTCATTTGTGGTGATACAGAAATTGATATACACCCTAGAGGCAGCCCATGGAAAATACAATTAGAAACTATGGTGGCCGATTAAATTAAATGCTGTGGTACTACCAAGGTTAAACAAAAATGGTTTCAATGGCCAGTTTATTAAAACTTAAAGAATAATATAAATAGAGTAGATTTAAGGAATATTATGGATGATATACAGAGTATCTCTTGAAAATCATTGTTGGTATTCCTTTTATTGTACCTTTTAGCACTTCTTATCTTACTATAGTTGATATGTTCCCCTTTAATCTTCCTTCAGTAAAAAAAGAAACTTCCTATTAATTACTTTTTTACTTCTTAAAGCATGTCTGAGAAGCCTTCCAGTTTCAAAAAGTGTGTGGCCTGCAGCCATAAAATTCCATTGTCTGATACATATTCAAAGTATGTCTATTGTTTGGCCTCAGCTCACCTTGATTCAAACTGTGATATTTGTAACACCCTTAATCTTAGGGTCTTGGTTGATAGAAAAACCAAGATCATTTTAAGAGGTTTGCTTCCCTCTAAATCTACTTCAACATCTTCTGGGGTTTAAACCCCTAAAAAATCTGAGAAGAAGGGAGAATCCTTTTATAAAGAATCTAGAAAATGTTCACCAGATCCAGCTACTTCCTTGGCTCTGGTACCCAAACCTCCAAGTAAGATGTCTAAAGTTTCAGATCTGACACCTTTGGATCTGAAATCTTGACCAGAGAAATCCCCTCAGATCTGATTGTTGCAACTGATTCTGGATCCTGTCTCCTCTTGGCTCCACTCCCCTTTTTTGGAACTGTCACTGAGATATGACTCCAAACCACATTCTACAATAACTTCTATTCGATCTTCCAAGAGTCTGACCAAAGCCAACATGGAAAGGGTGATGAGGAAATTCCTCTTCATGCAGATTCAAATGAGGGTTCTCCTGGCTCCAACCCCATTGGGTCCAGAGACTTTTATTAGTACTACTCCCCCATTATTGGCTCCTTCTCAGATCCAAACTTTGGTTTCAGAGCTGTTGGATCCAAAGATTCTAGAATCATCCACATCAGATCCAACAATATTGGTATCTTCCACTCCCATGGCATCTCTGAGTGGCCCAACACCAAGCACTTTGGAGCTGGATGACTTTCAGAGCCATAGCATTGGCATCAGTTTTGCGGTGTTGGAGTCGACTCCAAATTTCTTGGAGCTCTGGTGCTAGATAGCTCAGCGCTCTGACTCCCTCCTCAAATAGTCTTACTTCTGGTGAGAGGGAGCCTGCAGTCCAAAAGCATGTCTTGTCAGATCCATTGGTTTCTTTCTCTCCAAGGCATTCTGCATTCAAGGTTGTGGAGATAGGTTTCTCTGTTCTAAGAGCTCAGACTTCTCTTCCCTCGTTGGATCTGACTACCCAACTCCATTTAACTCTGCATCTAGAGTCTCAACCAACTGTGCCACTAGGACAGCCAGCCCAAACTAGTTTCCAGAACACTAATCTCTTCTGATGCTTCTCTGCAGCATCCCATTGAAGAAGTTCCCATGAAGAGAAAGTGTAAAAGGAAGCACTTGGACTCTCCACAAGAGTCTGTCACAGAAGATACCGACTTTGATGAGGGGGAAGGGTTGCCAAGATCACTTGATGATGTCTCATTTGGAGATATCTTAGAACTCCTAAAGCAAAGGGGTGGCCGGTGCCCTGACAACCCTTCCCAAGAGGAGTTGGTGGTACTCCTGGAGGCTTTTGGAGTTGGTCCATCCTGGGGGACTCCACCTGCTGATGAGATCATTGATTTGGTCTCTCAACTGACATGGAAGGAAACTGATACCATAGAGCCTATCCCTAAGAGACCAGATAGGATTTTGGCACCACAGAAGGACAGAACATATTGGAGAAAGGAAGTACCTGTTGATGCCATGGTCATAACGGCAGCTCCAAAGAAGGAACTAGCTGAGCAAAGTTCCACTCCCCCTCAACAAGGAATCTAGGGTACTAGACAGATTTGGGAAGCAAATCTATGCTTCAGCAACCTTTGGCCTTCAGTTGCTGAATTATTTGGGTCTATATTAATTAATTGAAAACTAATTCCAGTGAATAGCCATTCATCGAACACAAACCAGCAAATGGCTGTTCATCAAATGCTCACTTTAGCGAATGTTTTTCTAAGGGAAGGGAATTACTTGTCCCCCACACAAACTATATTATATCAAACCTAGAAAGGTGGAGGCTATGCCCCCACACCCACTCTACTTATATATACCAACTCCAAGATCACACTACAGTGGGGAAAAGGGCAAATTTCCTAATGCTAGCCAACTAACTCCCTTCCCTTTGAAAAATGTTCACTTAAGTGAATGTTTGATGAATGGCCATTTGCTGGTTTGTGTTCGATGAACAACCATTCTCTGGAATTAGTTTTTGACAAATTAATATAGACCCGAATTATTTAGCGTACATCATGAGACTCCAGAGGGATTTGATTAAGGAACTTTTCAAATCCCTCTCTGGGACTATATCCACTGAGGCAGAGATCACTCTTGCCCCACAGTTGGCTACCCTTCAGTCTATTTCAGACTTATCCATGAAACTTATCTTCCATTCAGCTGAAGGTACCTCATGGGCAGTGGGTTCAGGCATTTCCATTTTAAGACCTGCCTGGATGCGCTTGTGCAACTTTGTGGAACCCTTCAAATCTTCCTTCATCAGTGCTTCTTTTGATGGAAGTTTCTTATTTGGCCTCAAAGTAAAAGACACACTCTCTAGATGTGAAAAGGAAGGAAAAACCCTATCTGCTGTGGGTGTGCATTTTTCGACTCCTCAACAGACCTTCTCTATGAAACAATGAGGCATATGGAAAATGTGATTCAAAAAATCCCAGGGTCCCTTTCAAGATCCACATGGAAACAATTTCCCCAGGGGCAGAGGGGGGAACTCTAATGGAAGACACCATCCCCATGGTAGAGGTAGTTCACATAACCAGAGATCTAGAGATTCCTTCTCTGACAGATCATATCAGCACTCCTGAAAGGAGGCCCAACTGTCCATCTCTGGAGGCAGTCAGGGGTCATTTATCCATGCACCAAATAGCCTGGCTAGAAATTACAAAAGATTTGTGGGTGCAGAGGATAACATCCAGAGGTTATATAATACCATTTTCCCATCCACCCCCACTGGTAGTAAACAGAATCCCAAATGTTTCACCAAGTCATATGGAAGCAGCAGCATTAGAAATAAACAAGCTGTTATGAAAAGAGAGTCCTCCAAGAAGTCCCACCAGACCAGAAAGAATCCAGAACCTATTCAAGATTCTTTTTAGTGCCAAAGAAAAAGGGGACTGGTGACCAATTTTGGATTTCAGCAATCTAAATCAATCAGTTCAGTACACAAAGTTCCAGATAGCCATGGTTCAGTCCATTCTGCCTTTCCAGCATAAGGATGACTGGATGTACTTGATAGATCTTCAGGATGCATGCTACCATATCAAAATGAACACACAGTCCAGGCAATATCTATACTGATATCTATGCTTCCGTCTGGGAGCCAGACATTGCCAATTCAGAGCTCTGCCCTCTGGACTCACCACAGCCCCCCAGTGTGTTTACTAAGTGTATGGCAGTAGTAGCAGCTCACTTGAGACTGCAGGGATTCCAGGTGTTTCCCTATTTGGATGACTGGCTCATAACCGCTCCAACCAGGCATCATCTGATTCTAGCATGAGACTATGTACTCCAATTATGCTCTCACCTTGGGATTTCAATGAATGACAACAAATCTCATCTCAAACCAACACAGATATTGGAACTTTTATGAGCCTTGCTCAATACAGTTACTCAAATAGCCCCTCTTCTTCTGTCAAGAGTTCAAACTATTCAGTTCCATGTCAGAAAGATCATTCAAAATTCTTCTCTTTCAGCTCAATTAATTCCTCGAGCTTTGGGGTCCATGTCAGCGGCAATCATTCTGGTACTGTTGTCAAGGTACCATATGAGGATTCTTCAGTGGACAGTAGCAACTCAATAGTCCATTCTCCATCAACTATTATTCAGTCAGATCAAAATAACACAGGCTTGCAAAAATTATCCTCTATGGTGGGTACACTCCTATCACGTGCAAGAAGGCTGTCCCTTTTTTCTCTCCCAACCCAAGGCCATACTGACCGTAGATGCCTCCCAGATTGGGTGGGGGAGGCATTTCTCTGTAAATACAGTCTAAGGCACATGGTCCCCCAAAGAAGCCAACATGCATATCAATGTCCTGAAAGTGAGAGCTGTCCTAGCACTGCAGGCCTTTCAAGACACTCTCTCCACTGGGATTATTGTGATCCAGATGGACAATATGTCAGTTGTCTGGTACATCAACAAACAAGGGGGAACCAAATCTTATCCCTGTTTGTCGAGAAGCTATGAGACTGTAGAATGGGTGATTGCATCCAACTGATTTCTGATAGCAATGCACATTCCGTGGAAATCCACTGTCATTGCAGACTAGTTAAGCAGGTCTATTCTAATGCCTCACAAGTGGTTTATCAACATGAAGGTTGCAGAAAGGATTTTCATTAATCGGGACAGCCTTGCTGCAACTTCTTTTCATCTCCCCTTAACAACAAATGCAGCAGGTTCTTTGCCCTGATCCCGCCATTGTGGGAGTCACCAAGAGAGACCCTACTTCATGATTCGCCCCCCATCTCCTTTACACCTACCTTGTGTTACCCCTAATTCCCAAATTTCTTCAGAAAGAATTTTGATTGAAAAACACAGTTATCCTCATTGCCTTTTAGTGGCCTTGTCACATTTGGTTACCATTTCTTTGGTTTCATCACCTTCATCATCCCTGAATCATTCCAGACCTACAGTCTCACCCAACAGATATGATTCATCAGTACATTCGAGGCCTAAAACTGACTGCATGGTTTCTCCAGTTCCACTGACCACTAGACAGCCCAGGCTCTCCTCCCCTGCCCATTACATTCTTTTATTATCCCACAGCTTCCACTAGGAAACTTTATAAAAGTAAATGATAAAGATTTGTCATTTGGGCACAGCAAAAGAATTTAGATCCATTTTCAGCACCGATTCCTAAAGTTCATGAATTTTTAGCTACAATTTTCAAAGTGTTATGTGGAATGTACTGTAAAAGTGCAACTACCTGCCATTTCCAATTTTCATGTAGGAGTAAATAATTCATCTTTAGCATCTTCTAAACTTTATAAAGCTTTTTTAAGTGGAACTTTTCCCCTTAGACCCCCATTAATAGATCCTGCTCCTCCTTGGGATTTGAACATTGTTTTGCAAAGTTTAACACAATCTCCATTTGAACCATCAGCTAAGTGTGAACCAAAATGCTTGACTTGAAAACTATCTTTTTAGTGGCCATTACCTCTGGCAGAAGAGTATCAGAATTACAAACCCTGTCATCAAAACTTCCTTATTTGATTTTTTATAAGGCCAAACTATTCAGAATCCAATATTAATCAAACTATCAACCTTCCAGTCTTATTTCCAAATTGCTCAAATAAAGAGAAGTATACGTTATACCTTTTGAATCTTCACAGACAATTATGGCTTTATCTACACAGAAACAAAAATTTCAGGAAATCAGAACAATTATTTGTTTCCTTTTCAGAATCAAAGTTAGGCAAACCAGTTTCTAAAGTGACTTAAGCCAAATGGTGAACTGATTACCTTTGGTTACGAAAAACTGGGCTTGTCTTTACTGAAACCACTAAAAGCACATTCCACCAGAAATATGGCAACTTCTTCAGCCTTTTTATCTAGAACTTCTTTGTGTAGCTGTAACTTGGGCTAATCCTCATACCTTTACTGCTCATTACAAATTGGATCTGGTCTCTAGGGAAGGAGTAGCTTTTGGCTTAGAGGTACTGCAGCAGTTAGTGTTGCCGCCTCACAGCAAGAGGTTCTCCGGTTTGATTCTCAGCTGGGGTACCTTCTGTGCGGAGTCTGCATGTCCTTCCTGTGGTCGCGTGGGTTTCCCCTGGGTGCTGCGGTTTCCTCCCACATCCCAAAGACATGCTGTAGGCAGGTTGGACACTCTAAATTGGCCCTAGGCGTGAGTGCGTGTGTGCCTGCCTTCTGTGGAAGGTTGGGTGCCATGCTGGCAAATCGACAACGTAAAACTCCACTGCCAATCATGAGCAGACAGGTGATCTGCTGTGGTGACCCCTAACTGGGAAAAGCCAAAAGAAAAAGAAGATAGTCCTTCCAGGATTTAGGTAGCTTAGGAATCTGTCCTAACAGTGGAAGAATGAATGAAAATGATAACATCAGACACAAAAGTTATGCACTCACCATAATGTTCCATCTGTGTTGTCCATTGTCATTCTTCCTCAACTTCCCCCCTTCAATATCCTCCTTTTTGACTTTTGGAAGGATCAAAACATGCTGGAAGAACTACTGTTCCTTTGTTTGAGTCCCAGATTCTGTTGTTTCATCTTTTCCTACTGCCTTACAGGTTTAAGAGGCAGCAAACAAGATCTGACGTATGTTAGGTGACTAGGGCAATGTGGGTAAGGGAGGAGCTTGAGAGTTTCAGTGTCACACGAGCTGAAAGAAGTGGCCGAGTCAGATCTGAGGATCAGATCTGAACCCAATAGTTGAGGAAGAATGAAAATGGACAACACAGATGGAAAGTTATGGTGAGTACATAACTTTTAAGTAATTTTATCTTGCAGCATGAGTATATGCATAGATGTTTCTTTTTCTATAAAGCAGATGGAGTCTTCATATGAAGCAGTTTTCTTTTATTTTATGATGGAATACTGAAGATATTTTGAATAGTTCCAGACCCTCAACATGTTATGGTACAGAGAGGGACTGCATTACTGATCTCTCATTCAGACATCATGGGTGGGGGTTATTGAAGTGCAGGCTTTTATGTCGTATGCCTTCTAGTTCTGTTTTATTAGCTGTTAATGGGATTACAGGACTAAAGGTGTGGTAGGGTGTGTGCAATCAATGAGAGGTCAGTGCTGATGGTATGACATGTTCTACACTGCTAGTCATCAGCAACCTTACAATGTGGGTATACAACAGGGTCTACGCATTAGTTCTCAGTGAGCTAACAGTGATGACAGTGCAACATGGTCTGTATACTAGACACGCCAGGCTGTTTTTTATGTGATTTCTCAGTGCTGGAAATGTAGTAGTGCATGTATAATGATGTGCATGATAAATGCCAGGTAAGAAGTATGCAATATATCTATACATAGTTATCAGAATAAACTGTTTCTGATGCTTAAAAGGGAGAAATTGATAAAAGTTAACAACTGTTTCCCCAACATGTTTATTAATTTGCTATTTGGTATTTAAGCTATACTATCCATTTAATGTTTTATGAAATAGATTTTTGACAACTTGGGTATCTGCATTTTCACACCTCTGGAACCTAGCTGTCAGTAGGCTGAAAGAGTCTGTACCTGAAAGTATGTATAATTGCAGGAACGTGAAGTAAGATCCCTGCCCAAGAGCCTTATTTCTCACCATTTAACAATGTTAAATTATGCAGACCACGTGCTATGTCCTGGCCCAGCATTTATTGCAGCAGTATTCAGCAACTTTAACATTTTTGTATTCATCTCACTAGTTTGCACAGTTAGTTGAATTATTTGATACTGACAACATATCCAACTTGACTGACGACAAAATATAGGCATGGTGATATTGTTAATTAATTAAAGTATGTCAGATTAATCTGTGTTAGACATGTGCCCCAATCTCCACATTCAGGGTCTCAATGTTTTAGAATACACTGCCATTAAGCACTTTTGGAATAAAGGATTGGACTGGTAATTGTTACCACAGAATCTACAGTGAAATACAAACTGCTTGGCCCACACTGTTACTTTCAGCACACCTCTGAAGAATACAAATGTTGCAAGAAACATTTCAAATTTACAGAATGTTCATTATTGACACATTTACCTTCAGGATGAAAATTCTGGCCTCCCACTCTGTGTGCCAAATACTTACAGTAAATATAAAATAATTGAAATGCTCTCGGTGATTTAATAATCTGACAACATATCCAACTTGACTGACGACAAAATATAGGCATGGTGATATCGTTAATTAATTAAAGTATGTCAGATGAATCTGTGTTAGACATGTGCCCCAATCTCCACATTTAGGGTCTCAATGTTTTAGAATACACTGCCATTAAGCACTTTTGGAATAAAGGATTGGACTGGTAATTGTTACCACAGAATCTACAGTGAAATACAAACTGCTTGGCCCACACTGTTACTTTCAGCACACCTCTGAAGAATACAAATGTTGCAAGAAACATTTCAAATTTACAGAATGTTCATTATTGACACATTTACCTTCAGGATGAAAATTCTGGCCTCCCACTCTGTGTGCCAAATACTTACAGTAAATATAAAATAATTGAAATGCTCTCGGTGATTTAATAATCTGTGCCTCAAAGGGTGAACCACTCATTCTTTTCAACTCATTCAGACAGTTTTTTGAGTTTTTCCTTTATTCATTTCAGGATCACTGACCACCAAAACTTATCGAAATAGCCATAAGGCAAAAGGTAGGAAATAGTCCTAGACAGCACACCACTCACTGTACGAAACACAAATACCAGATACATCTATTTTCAGCGCCATCAGTTCACATATCTGCATATCTTTCAAATGTTGAAAGAAAACAGAATCTCAGTAAAAACAGGAAGAAGTGCAAACTCCACACCAAAGGCATCCTGACCAGAAGCCAAGCTGAAAGACAAAGCACTCTCAGATATGAATATAACATTTGCATCAGTTTTCAGAGTCAAAAAAACACTTGGAAAAAATAATTCAGGATTAAAGCAAACTCTCTTTACTGCTGTCACAGCAATCATCTTGTCTTACAAGTACCGACATGTTCTATTCCCCACCACCTTCCCTGCATCTGAAATATCCTAAACATTGTTATGCATGTGTGTGTGTGTATGTGTGTGTGTGTGTGTGTGTGTGTGTGTGTGTGTGTGTGTGTGTGTGTGTGTGTGTGTGTGTGTGTGTGTGTGTGTGTGTGTGGGTGTGTGTGTGCGTGTGCGTGTGTGTGTGTGTGTGTGTGTGTGTGCGTCCGTGTGTATCTATCTATGTATGTGTGTGTGTATATATTTATATCTATATATATATATATATATATATATATATATATATATAGATATTTATACACACACACACACACACACATATATATATATATATATATATATATATATATATATACACATACGCACACACACAGAATTGGGGGGTAATTAAACTTGCCCACAAATTTTATTGTTACAGCATGGGGGTGGTTTATATGGCTAAGTGCCAAGAATGTGAAAGTTTCTACATTGGAAAAAACAAAAAGAAATCTAGGAAAAGGATTTATCAACATCAACATGCTATCCAAAAGGGAGATGGTACAAATGCTTTAGCAAAGCACATAAAAAAATTTCCTACCCATAAATTTAAATTTATAGCTGTTGAGAAAGTTGATTTGAAGCTAGGAATGGTCCAGCAGACCTTTACCTTGATTATAAAGAACTAAGGTGGCAACTAAGATGTAACACTTGGACCCCCCCGGTTTGAATTAAACTATTTCTATAAGCAATGTGTTAAAGTTAAAAGCTGAACTAGTGTTGTAATCCAAAATAATCCACAAGTATCCAGGCTGCGAAACAATTCCAATAATAAAGATGACAAAGCCAGTCAGAAGGCTAAAACAGTTTTAATCTAAAAATCTTGAAAGTAACAAATCCACTTGGTTAAGTAACAAATCCACTTGGTTAAGCGCTTTCGTCTACATTAAGATATCCTCAGAACCAAGACAAATAGTGAAGTAAAAACTTTTAAATACAATGCAAAGACACACCCATTTGAAACCTTCAATAGAACCAATCAACGAATTAAACATAGCAAACAAAAAAAATCAACAGTAACTAAATGTTACAGCCATAGTACTAATTATAATAGATGCTTCATATACTTTAAAATATAAGAGAACGTTTTTTTCAATTCACTTGAAATTGAAATGTGTACATTTAACTCTATTGGGTTAGTTGTGTCTAACCTAATCTGCCACAGCATTTCTCTGTACAATAAAATGTTCTCCCAGTCTCCTGAAAAATGGTGTTGTAATTTGTTCAAGTATCAAAAAAACAAACGTATTGAAGTTTTGACAACACGCAGCATGCCTTGCCAATGCACTTCTATTGTCCCCCTTTCTTATGCTATATACATGCTGATATGTTCGTTGTTTCAAACTATTCTTAGTCTTGCCTATATAAAATGCGCTGCATGTGCAGCAAGTAGCAAGATAAATCATTTTTTCTGCTCTACAATTTAAACATTTTACTGTGTCCCAATGATTAATAATGTTCAAAACTCCATTGTCTTTATTCACATTAATATAGGAACAATATGCACATTGGTGACATTTTCTAGTCGTAGGTACACCCCTACTCATACAACTTCTTTCCAACATCATCTTAACATTCTGCCTGTTTTTGTATGTGAAAAATGGTGGAGATTTAAATAAATGACAGATGTTACTATCAACTTGTAACAACATCCAGTTTCTATTGATAATCTTTTCAATAGCCTTAATATCAGTTGTATAATGCAACACCATATTTGTATTCGGTGTTAATACCCTAGTCATTTTGTTTTCCATTGTGTTAACCGTGCTTGTCACCCCATGTTTTATAATGGGTACATATTTATCCTGTCTCCCAACCCAAACTTCACCTATAATTTTCTCCAATAAATCTATGGGATATCCCCTATCAATAAACATTTTTTTAATTACTGTAAATTCTTCTAAACAATCAGAAGAATCAGAAGTGAGACGTGAAGCTCAGATTAGGTGACACTTAACTACCCCCTTTTTCTGATAAATGGGGTGGCAGCTCGTGTAATGCAAATACGTGTTACAAAATGTAGGTTTCCTAAAAATTCTAGTAGCAAGAGTAGCATCACCTTTGTTAAAAAATAAAATATCTAGGCAATTCATTACTTTCACATCCTGTTTAAATGAAAATTTCAAAAAGTCAGAACTACTTTGCATAAAATTGAAAAACATTTCTAACTGTTCCCTAGTGCCTGTCCACAAGAAAAATAAATCGTCCAAAAATCTAAAATAGACCAGGCAAAACCTGTATAGTGGTAATTTGAACAAAATGTTCAGTTCCCACCATAACATGACTGTGTTCGCAAACAGGGGGCGCATGCAGCGCCCATCGCAACCCCCTTTTTCTGTTTGTAAAATTCACCTTCAAATGTCAAAAAATTGTTACATAGCACCAGTTCCATGAAATTGCATATTGTTTCTTTCTCATCATCGTGAAGATCACTGTATTTAAAAATGATGTCTCTAAACCAATCCAAGCCAGTTTCTTGTGGGATTATTGTGAAGAGACTGTTCACATCAGAAGTCACCAAAATTACATCGTTTGGTATCACCACGGTTTGTAACTTACTCAAAAGGTCCCAAGAGTCTTTTAAAATGTGGGGAAATATATCAAAAAGATGCTTGAATCTCATATCAGCATATTTTGTTATGGGGTCAGTCACAGACTCCCTTGCTGCAACTATTGGAAGTAGCAGTGGGTCTTCTTGATTGTTGTGAATTTTAGGAATCCCAAAAATCTTAGGTAGTAGTGGATTTTCTACCCTCAAATAATCATAGAGGGTTTGGAAATTGAGTCGAATAACAACAGTTCACCAAGCACAATCTTCACAGACCTGTATGCTAGATTGACTTAATTCAGGGAAACTACCCCATATACTTCAGTGTTGTTAAGCAAATTCATCATACGACCACTATAGTCTTCCGACTCCATAATGACCAATCAGGCTTCATACAACGATTTTCTTTTTTTTTTGACTGATTTCATAAAGCAACTGACTCTCATCTTGAGGGAGATTGTAAAATCTACAGTGTTTGTTCCCCAACAATGATCTTAATTCCTTTTCACATTGCCTTTCAAAAGCGTTAATGGCTGGATGCAATGGAGGCTTAAACGTACTGGACCTTTTGAAATCATCATTTT
Source organism: Protopterus annectens (assembly GCF_019279795.1). Lineage (NCBI taxonomy): Eukaryota > Metazoa > Chordata > Ceratodontiformes > Protopteridae > Protopterus > Protopterus annectens. The sequence goes on from NC_056737.1 coordinate 277,340,560, forward strand.
CTCTTGTTTCTGATCCCCCACCGTCATACATAACCCTGAAATTAAGTTTGCGACTAAACATTTTTAAATCGAGTATGATGTCCTCTACTCGGGCTCCTTTTGCAGGAATAAATTAAAAACCTTTCAAAAATAGACTGTGATGTTGAGGCCCTATAATCATACTTGAAAAATTGTATGTTGAAATTGTAAAATGAAGTAATTTTTACAGTACCTTATCTATTAATACTGGAGCAAGCTCCTGGAATTGACCCATATAATTCCGATAATTTTGGCCATTCTTGAAATTGTGGTACCTCCTGCCATTCGTCAGTTGTCTTAATGTAGACAAAAGTGCTTAACCAAGTGGATTTGTTACTTAACCAAGTGGATTTGTTACTTTCAAGATTTTTGGATTAAAACTGTGTTTTAGCCTTCTGACTGGCTTCGTCATCTTTTTTATTAGTGTTGTAATCCCTTCAATCATTTCAATATAAATGATGCATCATTTAAAAGTATTTATGTTTTTTAAATGCAATATTCATTCACTTTATGGTTTGTTTTTAATTGATTAATGTTGTTATTGAGGAATTTGGTCATGCAATTTCTTGTGAATATTTAAGGGCGGTGTCATTTTATGATTTTTATCTCTGAAGAAGTCAGACAGACCACTGATGGAAACATTCAGAATAATAACATTTTTTGTATGTAAGGGTTTTCCATAGTTCCATTGTTTGTTTTGATATATATACTGGGTTTTACTGCCTGCAAACACTGTGCCATGTGGTCTGCCTCTTTCAGTTTTAGTTGTGAGATTCTTTAACATCCAACAGTATCCATGAGGTTTTTGTAACCTGAGTTCCAATTTTCACAGCCACTGTTTAAAGCATTGCCTGTATGTTTTTCTGGGCACTACTGTAACTGATGCACTGCTTTTCTATGCAACTATTTCTGGGGCTGGTCTCTATCTACTTTGTTAGTTACAGCAAATGTACTGAAGAGATGTTAACTGAAGATAATAGTGCAGTGGCTAAACAGTGCATTTTGTAAAGTGTTTTTACTTGTTATACAGTTTTCTACTGTTTTACTGCCTCATGTCTACTTAAGCTGCTTTGCTTGTAGGGCTAATATTTCTCAAGTTAACTGATATGTACTGTGTTGGTGTTTTCTTTCCTTGTATACACTCCCTTAAAGGGATTACAGTAACCAATGTCTATTGATTGCATTTTGTATAATGATTTACTGTATATATTGTGTTCTACTTCTGCCTCATTCTTGATACTTCTACTGTTCTAATCTAGCTGCCTTCTCTTAGGGCCTCCTACTTTCCTTTCTCACCCCCCCATTTTTGTTGTTGCTTCACTCCCTCTATCCCTTTTTATTAACCCTGGTTGCTATCTTCCCTGTCTAGTTCTGCTATTTCTATGCTGAGACACTTCCTTAGTGATCATATATCTTCTGTCCTACATCGCTCCTAATACCCCTGGCCTAACATTTATTTATTTATTTTACCTCTTACAGCTGCTGTTCACATTTTTCCCAGTGAGTACACCCGACTAACCCTGCTTAACTGGATCTCTAACCCCTTTGCAGCTTCCTCGTGGAAATAATTACAAGCGTTCATCTCACCTGCAGGGGACCTATTAGTTTCATTAATCTTCCTGCTGTACTAGGCAAGTTTCTATAGTGAAACACTTTAGTGCTTATTTGTCAAGTGGCACGCTCACTCACTCAAATAGTGTTGGACTCCCCTACCCTACCCCTGAACTGTATCCCTCCATTCTTCTCTCTTTTTACAACTGCTAATATCAAGAGCTGCAGAACTATACAGACCTAATAAAGCAGCATGTGTTAGATTGCTATTACATGCGTAAGTTTCTTACCTCTAGGAATTGCTACTCTTAACTGCTCCACTGTCTTGAGGCACACTTAACACTTTAACTGATTGTTTCTACTGTGGTCTGGCAAGCTGTCTCAAGGTTTTCAGGGATCATTTCTGTTCACTCAACCTCTCTTTCCCCTTTCCTTTACAGCCTGTGTTCCATTGCTAGTTACTCTAACCCAGCAGTTTAATGCTAAAGACACAGGTCATTTTTATACATTTATCTGCCTAAGCCTTTACTATAATTGTGACATGTTTCACAAGAAGGACAGCTGCATAGCTTTCCATCATTGTTTTTATTCCCTGTATACTATCCATCCCTCTACTCAAAGTAAAAAGATATTTGATTTAAAAGGAAAGGAATTATGGATTACTGAAGCGACCTTCCACTAGTGCTGAGTTGTATTAGCCTATTGATTGATTCCAGCTGATATGTACAACAAATAGTGTTTCTGCTCGCTCCCTGCCCCCATTTCGCACCCGCCCCAGCACACCTACACTTATTCTAGCCAAACATCCCTCCCATTACAATCACAACCAACCACATCTGCAGCACAAACTCTAACCACACCTCCAGCCTACCATCAACCTCCCACCTTGAGTACCATGATCCTACACACTCTACCTATACTCTTTACATGCACCCTTCTTGCATACATTACATCTTACCAAAACACCAGTATACCCCCACCAAACAACTTCCACTGCACACCTACAGTCACCACCACACAAACACAAGCTCTGTCCTTCATAAAAGCAGGGGGGGCAAGCCCCCCAACACCCACCATGTGGGGGGCTGCGCCCCCCTCTACTTAAATATTCTAACTCCGAGGTCGCACTACATACAAAAACACACAAAACGCCACCACACAAGCTACATTCTCCTCGCACACACACATCACAGCAACAAAACACACTAACACACACCACAGCCCCTACCCAAAACCCCTAAGACATAAACACTTCCCTGAATCCATAATCACAGCAAAACACCAGAAGCGCTAATTAAAAATCTCCAGTATGCGAGGTTTTGAATATCACGCTTCTGTGTTTTCGTTCTTTTCAGGATTCCACTTTATGGGCGCAAAATCTGACTTTCGATATTTCAATATTTCGAGCTTCTAAAGTGAATCCATATATATATGTGTGTGTGTGTGTGTGTGCGTGTATGTATATATATATATATATATATATATATATATATATATATATATATATATATACAGACACATATACGTATATTTTATATACACACACACACACACACACACACACACACACACACATATATATAGATGGGGGTGTGGGGGGTGAAGCCTCCCACTAATATTTGTTTAAAAGTCCTTTAAAACATGAAAATACAACAAAAACTCAACATTTTTAACAGAGTCCAGGGTCGCACAACTTTGGCGAGGGGGGCAAATCCCTGTTAAGTGCCTTGAGTACTGGTTGTCGACCAAATGAGCCATCGACCAAATGAGTTTCGACCATATGAACTGTCGACCATATGAGTTTAGACCATATGAACTCTTGACCATATGAAGTAGACCCCTATATATATATATATATATATATATATATATATATATATATATATATATATATATATATATATATATATATATATATATATATATATATATATACACATATATACACACACACACACACACACACACACACACACATACACACACACACACACACCACATGCACAAAACTCTTTTTTCCCATTTTTGCGCAAGGGGTCAGGGTGTCACTAGATCCAAGGTTTACAATGCCTGGTGGCTAGCCCTGCAGCAGTAGTTCTTCCACACCACACACTCACATGCATGCTCACTCCTATATTCAATTTAAAGTGTCCAATCCACTTACTGCATGTCTTTTGATTGTAGGAGGAAACCGGAGCAGCTGGTGGAAGCCCTCTTGAACACAGGGAGGACATACAGACTCCGCAAAGAAGATACCCCAGCCGAGAATCGAACAGGGGAACCTCCTTAAATACATATATATATATATACACACACACACACACACACACACACACACACACACACACACACACACACACCATATGCTACACTAAATGATATGCATCTATATCCTTTTAAGTAATATGACTAACTGTCCAGTTATTGATATGCATAGTTCAGTACTATTCTCTCCCTTGCAGTGTAAATTATCTGATGGCATGTTTATCTGTCATGTCTTGTGCACATTTTTAGTCATTTGTTAACCAAGTAAATTAATTTGTCACAAGTGCCTCATTTCAGGGGTGATAAGAAGCAATGCCTGGTTAAGTAATACCCTCAAAGTCTCACAGAGTGTAAGAGGAACTTAAAGGAATCAAACTTATCACTGCAGGATTAAGCAAATTAGAAGCTTAATAGACATAACCCTCTGAGCTAAATTGCCAGCTTGTGGTTAAAAATGTATCACCTGACAAATCCAGGTGATAGATAAATGAATGGATAGATAGACAGACAAACAGCCAGATAGATAGAAAGGTAGATAGATAGATAGATAAGATCAATCACAATCCAACCAAACATATTGTACATAATGGTTTACAATCACATAGTCGATCGCACTGTGTGCGATTAACGTATCTGCGTAAATCAGGTAGCAGAACCATTAATGCGAGTACTATATTGTCAAACCTTACAATAGCAAACAGCTGCTATAGCAAGGTTTGACAGTGTAGTGCAGATCGCACTATAGTGGGGATTGGGAAATGTACCCTTTCCTCAGTGTAGTGCGATCTCGGAGTTTGCATATATAAGTAGGGAGGGGGTGCAGCCCCCCACATGGGGGGTGTGGGGGGGGGTTTGCCCCCCTGCAAAACATGTTAAAATATGTTTAGCGGCTATGAGCATTTCAGTGAAGTTGAAATGTTCGACATTCGACCACTGAAATGCACAGTTCGGCATTTACTGTGGTCGGTGTTGTGATTTCCGAAAATTTTCTTCGGAAATCTGCACTTTCAGGCACAGTAGTGTTGAACATGTGATAGTAAACCAAACATAATTTAGATGGATATTTATAAAACACTTAAAACAGGAGACCAGAGACATGTTTCTTATACATAATGACAGGACATACCAGATACTATGACTCACTATAAACAGAAACAACTGTATTTAAATCTGACATTTACAAGCGCCAGCAGTAATGATGAAACTGCACCAGTAGTGTGATTGGTATCAAACAACATGATTGCTGGGATCTGCTAACATTTTCACATTAAAGCAAACAGGATGTCTGAGTAAATGTGCAGTTACATACATTTGCAAAATGTCTGTTTACAGATCTGACATTCATCTCGACAGTGAGCTATGTTTAACTCTGACTGATATTTAATACTATGCAGTACTTTATTTTATTTAGCAAATGCCAGACACATTAGATCCAATTGCTGAAAATGAAAAACCTAACCAAGAGACCCAAATTGCATAGCAAATGATTATGGGATTAGGCAGTGTAGTAGGTAAATTAAGTAACTTAATGCCTGATGGAAACAATCCAGGATACAATTTATTATTTGTTACCAAAAGTTCTGTCCCAGAGATAAAGGAAGTTGAAGGAATAAATGCAAAATTATTTTCTAAATGTGACTAGCACTGTGTGCGATTGTGTATCTGCATATGTATGCTTATGTTTGTGCATATGTGCATGTCTGTGTGTATGTCTGTGTGTGTGAGAACAAGCTATTATTTATCTCACATACTCAGTGTCAGCCTTGTTTCACTTTTACATTGCAGAAAAAAGGTTAACTTTTATTCAGTTCCCCCTAAATTTAAGGCTTTGTTCACAGTCCCTACACTCATGACCATTAAGTAAGCAAGGTTACTAGCCAGTGTGCAACAGATTTGCACTGCTGTGTCTGTGGGTTTCATTTTCTAATAACCAAATAAAGTCACATACTTATGGCTATAAACCATCTCCCAGAACAATACTTCCTCCATATCTCTGTCTGTCTGTGTCTATTTCTCTCTCTCTGTCACTCTTGTGTTTCTGTTTCAAACGGCTCTTCCTGCATGCTGCACTTCACTGTTACCCAGTCCTGGCCCATCGCAGTACTCAGAGCCCTGATGTTAGCTTGTTATAAGGAGTAGTTCACCCTACCTTTCTTGCAACAAAAGTAACCTCCATCTCTTTTAGAGAATGGTCCTTGGACTGCCTTTGGGCATTGGCATGAAACGTCATATCAAGAAGATGAATAGCTCTGATTAAATGTCAGACAATTTGACAGGTCATGCAAAGGAGATGTTATTGAACTTCATCTTTAGGGAAGGCAGAGGTTTGATTTCCTCGGCCTCCATTTGCCTCTAACAAAGTCACTTAAGCAGACAGCGTTGAATGAAGTCCATGTGTATTATTGCCCTACCATGGTTAACAAGATCATAGGAAGTCCAGGACTAAGGAGTCTTGTGGCTATTGAACCTTGCAAGGACCCACCCTAGGCTGTACCTCCCTCTCAAGGAGGGCTAGACCAGTCAAACCTGAATTTATGAATGTCTATCTAATTATCCAGGTACCATTTGAAGGAAGACAGTGTATCACACTGCATTATCTGGACAGGGAGTCTATTCCAGAGGTGAGAGAGATGCTAAGTAATGAATCTGTCCTTCCACCTTGTTTTCTTGCTTTTCTGGAGCAGGTTTAGATCTTTTGTTCTGGTATTTGTAGGATTGTTTGATATATGAATGTGATCCTAGACTACTGGGTACCTGATTTCTTGGAAGTAAAGGCATAGGTTTCTTCTGAGTAGCCATTATGACACAGAAAAGAGGGACAGTGTTACTATTTTTTCCTGGTAGCTTAGGGATTTTAAGCCTATGATCTTCTTTATTAAGAAACTCTGGGTTTTTCCCTACTGTTTTATATGTCTGGTGAGATATACCCTAAAGGGGACATTGTAGTCTGTAGTTGTTCTGATCGGTGTTGAATATAAGAGAACAATGACATCTTTAGATCTGGATGATACTCCCATGTAATTGGCTACATCAAGTAGAAGGATTTCCTGACTATTTTTGCTATGTAGTGATTAAAGGAGAAGGAATGATCAACCTAGATTCCCAGGTCTCTAACTAAATTTTCAATTTCAGCTGGGATAATTTCAATGCTATATGCTGAGGGATGCTTTGTCTGCCAAATGTGACAGTTTTGAATTTTTAAGCATTTAATTTAAGCCAATTTTCAATACACCAGGCATTTATAAGTGCAAGTTCCTGCTGGACGGCTCCTTTGTCAGAAGGGGATTTGACAATGATTCTAAGTTTGCAGTCACCCACAGACTTAGCTAACCATAGGTCTTGGTTTTTAATCTGTAGATCAGAGAAGTAAATACTGAAGAAAAGCAATCCCAGCACGGAGCCCTGTAGAACACCACTGGTCACTACTGAGCTCTGCAGAACACCACTGGTCACTACTGAGCCCTGCAGAACATCGCTGGTCACTTTCATGTTCTTTGATGCTGATCCTGACACCCACACCATATGTGTTTGGTCATTTACCAAATTTGCTATCCATCTTACCACTTAGTGGGTGTATTTGTAATGTATTCAGTTTATTATTTCTGTTAGCAATGGGAAATGTGTAAAATGCCTTGGCCAAATCAAGGTAGGCTGTGTGTACAGTGAGATCATTGTCAACAGTTTTGTGTTACTATTTCAAAGAAGGTTACTAGGTTTATTATACAGGATCATCCTTTTACAAATCTAAATCACTGTGGATCTAGCCTGATGAGGTTTTTAATGTCTGTTGTTAATTAACTTTGTTATAATGGCCATACAATGGAGACTCCTCAGGCTGATAAACCTGTAGTTTCATAGGTTGTTAGTAGCACCATCATTATAGTATGGCATCAAATTAAATAAATGAAAGTATATACAAAGTACAAACCTATTTCAGTAAATCCTTATTCATTATTTATTAATTATTATTAATATTACTTATTTAATATCTGTTAACCAAGCAGGCACACAAAATATGGGCTATATATGTTAAGAAAGGTAAGAAATGTTAATCAGTCACAGTAAAAATGGCACAAAATTATGTAGATAGCAAGATTTGGAACCCAGATGTAATTGCAAGACTGGTATGAGAGAAGAAAAAAGTGAATCTAAAAGGGAATAGCGAATGCCAAAATCCTCTGTACCCCATTTAAAGTGTTTGTTTTTCCATGGAGACAAAGCTCCACTGCCCTCTGATAAGAGGTTCGTGACTCCCCAAACTCTTCAACACACACACACACACACACATATATATATATATATATATATATATATATATATATATATATATATATGTGTGTGTGTGTGTGTGTGTGTGTGTGTGTGTGTGTGTGTGAGTCCAGAGGAGTAGCTATTTTAAACTGATGCAGCTCCATACCTTGAATCACTATGCTGAGATTTTTTTCTCTTGGAGAAAAAGTGAATGCCATCTTGTGATAGTGTTCACCCATTCAGTTCTATGGGAATGGTCGCAGTACAACTAACTGGAGCCATGTGTGTGTGTGTGTGTGTGTGTGTGTGTGTGTGTGTGTGTGTGTGTGTGTGTGTGTGTGTGTGTGTGTGTGTGTGTGTGTGTGTGTGTGTGTGTGTGTGTGTGTGTGTGTGTGTGTGTGTGTGTGTGTGTGTGTGTGTGTGTGTGTGTGTGTGTGTGTGTGTGTATATAATATCTAATTGCTTGTTTGGACAGGTTTCTGAGGAGGGTGATGTGTTGTCTGGTAGAAGGAGTCACACTTCCAAGACTGCCATGCTTTGCCTTTGAGGGATAGAAAGGTTTTGGGTTCATAAGTGAGCCAGGTTTTGTAGATTACAGAGAAGCTGGGTGAAGAGCTGGGCAGCATTGCTATGGTCTAAAGAGGAGAGCATAGGGTCCAATCTGAGAGAGGGATAGATATGTTTTTTGCAGGGTAATGTTTACTTGAGATTTAAGCCTGAATACAATGAGTTATGGAACTGACTTTTTGCAATCAAGATGGCTGTTGAAGCTTATAGGACAGTGATCACTTAGGATGAGAATGTGGATAGAGAAATAATAAATAAATGAGGGGTTGTCTGTGATTATTAGATCAAGCAGTGAGTGATGTGATGAGGAAGGATTGGGTCTGATGGATTCAGGGACAAGTTCTGTCTTACTAAATACATTGAGATATACAAATCTGCAGTTTTGTGAGGGGCTAAGGAGATTGAGGTTAAAGTCACCAATTAAAATAAGACTTTTGATGCTCTGGAAAGAGAAGGTTAAGTTATTGAGATGGTTATTAAGCTTTTGTAATGAAGCAGAAGGAGGGAGATAGGCAACAGCAAGAAGAATATGATAAAACATTTTTCTGTCTTTGCCTTTGCAAATACTCAACTATAAAAATAATCTTATTAATATCAGACTGAAGTTTAGGCTTAAAAAATAATTGAAGTGTTTAAAACTCCACAAAGTATATTCAACTTTTCTAAGCTTCCATGGTAGACAAAGAAAATATTATTTATAAATGTTAAATAACTTAATACATTATAATACAATGAGTGTTTATATGAACAGAATCCCCCCCCACTAAGACATAACTATATTGGCGTAATTGGGGGGCTATAACTGTCCCCACAGCAATACCCATTAATTGTTTAAAATATTGGCTTTAAAAACAAACAAAAAGCTATTATGTAAAAAATGGTAAGACAATCATATATTAAGTTAATTTCTCTGTCTCTTAACAGTGGGGAAAAGGTAAATTCCCACTACACACTGTGCTGTAATTTCACACAAACAGAAGTTGGCATTAAACAGAATTCTGTCTCTTAGGCCAGAAAAAGAACATTCAGTATTTTGAACGTTCAACCAAATGTGTGAACATTGGTTCTAGAGAAATGTCTCTATTCAAGTGACACCCCAATCCCATGTGCAAACATTTGAAAAAGAGGTTGTGGATGGATGCAGATAGACAGACAGATAGATACATAGATAGAAAGCTAGATAGCTATGTATTCATATATATGGTTGCAGTCAACAAGAGTGAATTAGTGAACACTTTCTAGTGCTGTAAAAAAAAAAAAAAAGCAAATGCTCAGCAAATGTTTTTGTTAATGATAAGTTTTCTGGCAGCTTTTTGAGATTGTTTGCAGTGGGGTAAGGGAATTTGCTCTCCCAAACACAAAAGCAAGTATGATTCACATACTGTATCCTCTGCAGAACATAGTACACATAATATATCACATGCCAGTGTCTCACTGATCAAGCCTCTAAGGCATAACACAAAAACAAACATCCAGTCTTAGGCGACTCATTTGTGAGGTCCACAGATGTCCCTTTCACCAGGCTGGATAAGGAAAAAGTCAGAGTCACCTTTCTGTCAGGTGCCAGGATCCACCGCATCACCCATACACTCAAGTCTCTCAGCAACAGGCACTGTTATAACTCCAGGAAACGAACAAAGGCCAGCAAGTCGGTTCCAAAAGCTTTATTAGCAATAAAATAGGTGCAAAAATAACACCATAGTACCTCCTATAGTACAACAGCTTATATCTGAAAACCTCAAACTAGTTTCGGTAAGAAACCTTCATCAGTGAGGAAAAGTAAAGAAAACACATTCACCAATGGAAAAACTCCATATATATACACTATAAGCTGCTGTACTATAGGAGGTACTATGGTGTTATTTTTGCACCTATTTTATTGCTAATAAAGCTTTTGGAACCGACTTGCTGGCCTTTGTTCATTTCCTGGTATTGCTTTGGGCCGTGCAAGCTTTAACGTGCGAGAGTTTGTGTTCTGCTGACGTGTTTTCCTCGCTGTTGGCGCCCGGTTCCCTGGCTGTTGGCTGAGATGACTCCTCTCCTCTTGTAATTGGATTTTTACCATTCACCGATGGTTTTTGTGGATTACACTTGAATTTTCATGGTCGTATCTATGTTCCTAGGATGGGTGACTGATTTTCACATTTTTTGGGGAATTTAGTGTATTTATAACGACAAGTGTTATATAGATACATCTGTTTTATATATGACATTAGCGATAGTCTTATCGCACGTACTAGATGGGAAATTAAGGTCGCCAGACGCTATTTTTTGGTTTTGGACATTTCCTAGTAGGGATTGTCTCATCTTTACTACAACGTTGGATAGAGCACGGTATTAACATCAGTGTGACTTTTATGTGGATTTATTACATCGCGAAACGCCATTAGTCAGGTACATTGGGCCTACATATTTTTTGGCGACTATACATACAACTTTTTGGTTGGATTTAACATCTATGATTCTACATTGGTGTTCTATATTTGAGAATATGTGTTTCCAGCATCTGTCTTTATTATAACCTGTCGTTTTGCTATTTGGATATAAAGATTTCATCCGGATTTGGGGCATCTTGGACAGTGTATCTAGTGTCTAACTCTAAGGCGTTTCCCCTTTTTTACGTGGATGCAAACTAAAAATTACAACGTTATTTTCTTGTTGGACAAACACTAGTGTCCTTTATTTTTGGACACACACTCTTGAGAGGTTTGGACATATTTTGGACATTAAGGACACGCATGTTCATGTACATGTATTTTTGGTTAACTATTATTGACTTATAATATATATGTGGGTCAATTTTGGCAAGGCATGTGCATTTATAAGTGAGTTCAAGACCTTATTCCATTATAATGTTGTTTTCTGTTTTCATTGCGATATTGGAATGTTGACTTTTTAACACAGGTCAGGTAGAATTGATGTATGAGAACAGTTTTTCTAGTTTTCAGGCAGAAGTGTGACAACAATAATTATTAATATATGGGGTCATATGCCTATTCTATTTAGGAGAATAAAACTAGTTGGAGGTTGACTAGATTTTTTAAGAACAATACATGCATATTTTAAGGTCAATCTAAGCCTGATATATTGTCAAGTAACATGATTTTTGTTCCTTGATATCATGTGTCCCTTATTAACAGTTATACAGGGATTTGACATAAATACACATTGAATTTAATGAGACCTGTGTTCTAGTTTTTTAGGTGTTAATGTCCCTCCTTTTGACCATTTTGGGAATACTTACATTCAAGCCAACTACTGTGCTTTATATTAGTTGTATATCAGCTACAACTAATTGTTGACATATCTATAAGGGGGGCATTTAATAATGGGATCTTGGCCACTTTATTTTGTTATTGTATTGAAACTATACCCTCAGTTTTGCTATGCCTAATGGAAAAGTGACTGCATTCTGATATTTGTGTTGTTATAAAGACTTGTTTGAGGTTGACTTGATTTTCTAGAACAATATATATATATTATTAAGTTCAATCAGAGCCTGATATATTGTCAAGTAACATGATTTTTGTTCCTTGATATCATGTGTCCCTTATTAACAGCTGCACAGGGATTTAATATAAATATACATTGAATTTAATGGGACCTGTGTTCTTGGTGTTAATGTCCCTCCTTTTTACCATTTTGGGTATACTTACATTTAAGCCAACTACCTTGCTTTATATTAGTTGTATATCAGCTACAACCAATTGTTGACATATCTATAAGGGGGCCATTTAATGATGGGATCTTGGCTATTTTACTTTACTATTGTATTGAAACTATACCCTCAGTTTTTGCCACATTTAATGGAAAAGTGACTGCATTCTCATTTTTGTGCTGTCATACAGACTATTTTGTTATATGTTTAGATACCTATATGTGTTCATTTTTACTACTTGAACAAGATGATATTTCATATGCACTATCACTATACTCATTAATAGTTGTTCAGTGACTCCATACCCTTGGTGTCTGGTATATATTCCATTTGGATGTCCTAAAATATTTTTTTCATGATTTCATCACATGATTAATGGCCTTGGTCTGCATTTTACTTTTCGTACTCATTTTTGATCCCTGGACATATCTGATTCTTTATATAGGGTCCCTTCCTTGAACAGCCATTCAATACTATTGCTTTTCAGGATGGACTTAGATCAGATACTCCATGGGTTGTGTGCTGATAGGGAGGATATAGCCATATTTGGTTTGGAAGATACCCCAAGCAACAACCAGAGTAAGAGCAACCCCAGTAGTGAGGGGGGTTGTGATTTGGCATTCCGTAACCTGGAAAAAGGCCTTAAGGGCCTTAGAGCCAACATTTGGCACTTAAGACTGTTCAAAGCTTATTTATATAAAAATTTGGCACCGAGAGGTCTCTGTATTAAGCTTCGTCCTCTTGTTGGCAGATCTGAACAGAGGCTGACAGAAGAATGGGATGAAGCATTAAGGATGGGATCTATGGCATTTGTGAAAATCTTATCTGACTATTATGAGAGAACAGTGGATCTTTTGCTAACAGAGGTCAAAGATCTAAGTACGGAATGCCAAAAATACAAATCTAGTTCTAAATATTCTGCTTGTATTGATCGGCTGTCCAAGGAATTGACCTCTTATGACAATATGGTTAAAGAAAGAAAACTTAAACAATTTACCAGAGACATGAATGATTATGAGAGGGGTCAGCCCTTTCAGGTTCAAAGGACTGTGCGATTTAAAGATTTGGGATCAAATGTGAATAGAGTAAGGTCTAGGAAAAGACCAAGTCTATTTTAAAACAAAGTGACCTGAGTTACACCAGCACATCAGGGGAGGAGTCATCTTATACTGACAGCGATGGAGGTATTATGGTTCATTCACCACTTAAAAAGAAAACACAACCGAAGTTCCCTTTAGGTATGGTAGGCAACCCCGAGGGGGGAGGAAACACAAGAATAGAAATCAACACAGATTCTATGACATGACTAGTTCAGGCACTGTTGAACCAATAGTTGAATCTTTTGATAATGTTTTAAATCTGTCGGACCATGTGCTCACACAAGATCAACATTGTATTCTCAATAAAGGAATGGGTTTTGTCCCTAGTTTTTTCTCTGACCATTATTCAGTTTCTGTTGATGTGATAGAATTTTGTAGAAAACTTAATTTAAAAATCTTTTTCTCTGATCAGGATCATTCTTCTACTCAAAGATCTACTGACTTTATTTTTAGAAAATCAACATTTCAACCCCCCATGAACAAACATGTAGGGATCTTCCAACAAGCAGTATTGAAGGACCTACATTTTCCCCAGTTTGATACTAACATAGCCCAGGACAACATTACCTCTATGGAGAGACAAGCACTTTCTGAATTAAGACAGAACCATAAAATCGTTATCCTTCAAGCTGATAAAGGGGGAGCAGTAGTGGTTCTCAATACTGATTATTATGTACAGGAAGGACTTAAACAATTGTCAGACACCAACTGCTACATGCACATGGGGATGGATCCCACTCTTCGATTTAAACAGGATATTGACCAGTTTCTGAATGAGGCCTTACAGGAAGGTATTATTTCACAAAAGACGGCCCAACATCTTCAAGTCAGTGACCCTCAGAAACAGATTTTATATCTGTTACCCAAAATTCACAAATCCATTACTCATCCCCCAGGTAGACCCATTGTGTCGGGTCATGGATCTCTTACAGAACCTCTATCTGTATTTTTAACGCAATACCTAAAGCCATTGTTGCCCATGGTTAGAGCCCGTATACAGGATACAACTGAATTTCTTAACATCATTGCTGATACTCAACTTGATCCAGATTGGCTAATGTGTACTTTAGATGTGAAATCTTTGTACACTAGTATCCCACACTGGGCTGGTTTGCAAGCTTTAGACTATTGGCTTAAAAAAGCTGAACTCTATCCACCAGGATTTAACACCTTATTAGTATGTATGTCGGAGCATGTCCTTAACAAGAATGTTTTTTTCTTTCAGGGTGATTGTTATTGGCAATTGAGAGGTACAGCCATGGGAGCCTCCTTTGCCCCAATATATGCCGACTTATTTATGGCTTATTTGGAAGAATGTCTTATTTACGATCCCCTACATAACATTTATTTGGTTGAGATGGACATTTGGAGGCGTTACCTGGATGATTGTTGGATGGTGTGGCGTGCGGACGCAGAATATTTGCTGGAATTTGTTGAACATTTGAACAATAATATTTGGGGTATTGAATTTTCTATAACATATCACAAGTCAATCATTGACTTTTTGGATGTTACGATATATCGTAATGAAGACAATACTCTAAACACCAAAATACACAGGAAATATCCACAATTCAACACATTACTCCACTCTTCCAGCATGCACCCACGTCACACCATCCGCAACATTCCTAAATCACAATATTTACGCATTAAACGCATCAACTCTTCCCTGATGGATTATGAGGAGGCTAAACAGGATCTGAATAAGAGATTTTTGGATAGAGGTTATTCAAATATGGATATATCTAGAGCAAGGGTGTGGACAGATCAACAAGACAGACGTGATTTATTACGATACAAAAAGAAGGATGTCACAACAGACGAAACCATTAGATTCATTACCACTTTTGGGAAAAATCATCAACTAGTTAGAAACATACTGAACAATAACTGGAATATATTATTGGCAAATGACTATTTCCGTCATATATTGACCAAACAATGTTCCATTTCCTACAGGAGGGGCAAAACTTTAGGCACATTATTCTCCCATTATAAACATCGGGACAGTGGGGGTGCCACGTATAGGCAATTGACCATTTCAGGAGATGAACTATTGGGAACGTTTCCCTGTGGTCATTGCTCCTCTTGTGGAAATGTTAACAAACTTAAACAATTTTCAAGTGCTAATACTAGCAAGATATTTGACACCCGTATCTTCGCTAATTGTTCATCTAGTTGGGTGATTTATTTGGCTACATGCCATTGTCATGCTTTTTATGTAGGTAAAACTTCATGTTCCCTAAGAATTAGAATAGGTGAACATCGTAGTGATATTCGTAACCAGAAAGTTAGTAATGCCCTATACCAACATTCCATTAAACATAAATCTGCCAAATTTATGTTTACGGTTATTGATAAGATTCAGGGGAATAGACACAATCAGTTGGGGTGGCAGAGTATTCTTAGCCATAAAGAAAAATACTGGATAATACACCTAGGGGCCTTATTTCCACCAGGACTGAATGACCATCTATAGGAATCAATATATAAATAAATATATAGTATTTTAAGTTCTTATCTAGATGGCCATGTATCTAGATATATATATATATACTATATATTCTTATTGCAAATTTATGCTTTGAATATTTATAAACATTCCATTCAGGATACTGAATTTATTTGGAAGTGTAATCCACTATACAATTGAATAATGTTTTATATGCTGCATATTCCAAATACTAATTGTATATGTTAAGTGAAATTCAATTGTCATTGGCTATTGCTGTGTATATATATGGAGTTTTTCCATTGGTGAATGTGTTTTCTTTACTTTTCCTCACTGATGAAGGTTTCTTACCGAAACTAGTTTGAGGTTTTCCGATATAAGCTGTTGTACTATAGGAGGTACTATGGTGTTATTTTTGCACCTATTTTATTGCTAATAAAGCTTTTGGAACCGACTTGCTGGCCTTTGTTCGTTTCCTGGTATTGCTTTGGGCCGTGCAAGCTTTAACGTGCGAGGGTTTGTGTTCTACTGTTATAACTCCGTCATAGTACATGCTTATGTGAACGACTTGAGATGTACCTCACTGGACTGTATGAAGAGAGACATGACTGAGCTCTCTGATTATGTGTCTCAGGCAGGTATGTCCCTAGCCTTATGCAGCAGTTTACCTTCACCTAGGATGATACCACAATGTAAACAAAAAAAGACTGACTTCAACAATTGGCTTAGTTTCTGGTGTCATTCAAAGGGAATCCAGTATCTGTCAGCCTGGAATGAACCTCAATGCTTTGCCAGAGAGGGTCTTCATCTGTCACCCCTGGGGTTTCAGTTACTAGCTAAGGCTCCTGCCACCCCCATAGTGCCTTTTTTAGACAATGTCACAAGAACAAAATTCTTGACACAAAAATACCTTCTAAAAACAAACTCAAGGTTATGCTGGTAAACACTAGGAGTCTAAACCAGAAACTGCACTCACTGGAAGCAGTCCTCTCCTTGGAAGATTCTGACATTTGTGCAGTCACTGAGACCTGGTTAAGGCTGCGAAGAGCACCCCAGCTATACCAGGTTAAATTTCGTTCCACATGTTCAGACCACAAACTGAAGTGAGGACTAAAGGAGGTGATGTATCAGTATTCATTAAACATAAATATACCTCTAGATTGGTTAAACAGCACAATTCCTTTGAATTACTTCAGGTACAATTGACTGTAGGTAAGACTCCTCTTTAGGTTATTGCTAGCTATAGGACCCCTTCCATGAATCAAGACATACACTCACCCTACATGGATCTACTTGAGTCAATCAAGATACGACCAAACACCATGGTTCTGGGTGACTTTAATTGCCCATCCATTGACTGGGTAAATTATACGTGTTCTAACTCACTTGCCCAAAGGTTCCCAGACTTTCATTAGCTCCAGTGTTCTGGTCCAGCTGGTTGACACATCCACAAGGGGCTTAAGCATCCTGAATATGGTGCTCACCAACATGGGAGACCTCTGCAGCCCCCTTTCCAATGATGCAACAGACACCTATGCTGAGTTATACACCAGTGCTTTATACAAACACCTGTGCAATTGTATTGACTCTGCTGTACCTGATAGAACCAAAGCAATATCTTCAAGGATAAACAAATCTGATGTACAACTGCCATTAATAGGCTATACAATAGGAGAGAGAAATTGCTGTCTAAGAGTAGGAAGGAACAGACTCAAAACTAGAAATACTCCCTCCTCAACTTAAACAAGCAAATAAGACAATTAGTGAAGTCCTCCAAAGCTGACTGCGTATCCAAATTATCTTCCCTAACTAAGGATAACCACAAGGCATTCTTTAGTTACATCTGTAACCTCAACGGTAAGGCCCAGATTTGTGCTGAACTCATAGTTAATGGTACTATATATATAGAACCTGTGAACATAGCAAACCTGCTGGCTGCAAGATTCAGTGAAAACTTCACTCCCCAGTACCTGCCACATATACCTCAAAGCATCCCTAACACCTGTCCTCCTAGTATCTGTGAGGATCAGGTCTTAAACACGGTCTCCAAAGCCAAAGACACAGAATCTATAGGACCAGACAACATCCCAGGCTGTGTTCCACATGGGTTAAAATAGGAATTAGCATCACCATTGGGCATGCTTTTCAGTCACAGCCTAAGCACTGACTTCATCCCAGCAGAATAGAAAACAGCTACAGTCATCCCTTTGCACAAAAGGAGTGCATCCACAGACCCTGGGAACTATAGACCCATTAGCTTGCCCAGCCTTATCTGCAAGGCCATGGAATGAATCAACATGGACCTTATTAACAAAAATATAGGAAATCACCAAATGTTTGACCCCACCCAGTTTGGCTTTGTCAGGGGGAGATCATGCCTGTTAAAACTGGTGAACTTCTTTCATACTGTCACCAAAGCCCTAGATGAGGACAAATCTGTGTATATGGCCTACCTAGACTTGGCCAAGGATTTTGTCACAATCCCCCACTCACACATCATTGATAAACTCACCCAGCTGGGTATCAACCCATATATAGCCAGGTGGGTTGCAAACTGATAGAACTCATACGGTCAAAATATGGGACTCTACCTCCTCCAGCAGACTGGTAACCAGTGGTATTCCACAGGGATTGGTTCCGGGACCCCTACTGTTCAGACTCTACTTCTCTGAAGTACAGGCTAAAACTAAAGGACTGTGGCTGACAAAGTTTGCTGATGACTGTAGTCTGGGAACGATCAATGAAACCCCTAGTGATGTCAACATCCTGCAAGAAGGTCTTATGAAGACTAATGACTGGTGCCAAAGTCATGGTCTTAAACTTAATGCAAAAAAATACATCATTCCTTTTAGCAAGGGTGATGTTCCTGCAAACTACCACATTAATAGCAATACCCTAAGCGCAAAGTCAGTGATGAGAGATCTTGACACAAAGGTTGACAGCAACCTTAACTTTGATCACTATGTCTCCACAGTAGTAAGAAGGGCATTTTATATTGCTCATCTCATAAGTAAAGACATTGTCTTTTGAAAAAAAGAGATTATATCCTCCTGTATTCTTCCCTCATCAGGCCAATAATAGAGTACAACGCTCCCTTTGGTATATTCCTTTCCAAACACCTGCAGCAATTGGAGTGACCACAAAGGCTCCTTACAAAGAAAATTCAGGGTCTTCAAGATCTGTCTGTGCAGACAGACTGAAATTATTGTCACTTTACTTTGTGTCATACAGACTGCTCAGAGGCAACCTGTGCCTTGCATATAGAGCAATGTCTAACCTATCTTTAATGGAAATGCTACACATTCACAAGTCAAATGGCACACAGGTCACTCACTCAAAGGACCTTAACTTGGTATGTGACATCAACAGAACTTGCTGGAGAGACAGATTTGTCTCACAGAGGTTGCCCTATTTAAACGTAATTTGGACAATTGTATGGGTAACTGGAAATTCACTCCAGGGTTCCACCTGTGTCCTCCTTGGACAGGGGCAATAGGTGCTGGTTTTAGTGTCAGCCTGAACCAGACACCCTTGGGAACACAGGTTGAACTTAGCTTGGCTTGTAAGGGCCCCGGAGCCTTTAGTCTAATAACCTCCTATGATCCGTTGATCCTATGTTGTGCAATCTCTGAGCTGGCATATATAATTAGCGGGGGATGCAGGAGTGCATGCCCCCCATGCAGAAACATTAGTTTTAATTTGTGCATTTTTTCAGTCATTTTAGAGTCACTCTAAAAATTATTGTTCTTTTTTGTTTATTGTTTTAACCATTCGATATTTCATGAGACTATAATATATGTGTGTGTGTGTGTGTGTGTGTGTGTGTGTGTGTGTGTGTGTGTGTGTGAGTGTGTGTGTGTGTATGTGTCACAAATGTCACATATGGAAACTCACAGCCTTGAAAGGCCTTCAAAGAGTCTGCCACCAAAAAATTGACAATCATATACAATTTTCCCATCCACTTATCCAGGTTATTTACAAATCATTTATATACACAAGCAAACACATCCAAGTGTGTGAATCCATGGATTTGCAGTGAATAAAAATATTGTGTATGTGAATCTTCTATTGCACAATATAAGAAAAGAACAAGAGACAAAAGGAAAACATAATTTTGCAACAAACAACAGTTCGTAAATTCTATAAATACAGGAAGGTTGCTTCCCTTATGTCAGTGGGCCTTACTTCAGCTGCCCTGAGGTTAGCAGATTCCTTGTGATATTTCCATACTGTACTACTGTACCTACCTTTTCCAGACATTGGTGCTAGGAGATAAGAAGACTGTGGGTTGTATTCACCACACCAGGAACTTGGATTAATTTTCCAGTACTGACACTGCAGCGAAGCATAAGGTTGAGGGGGTGTGGCACTGAGTGTGCCATCCTTTGGATGATATGTTAAACCAAGATTCCATTTGCTTGAGTTGTTGGCAGCTCAGGAAGATGTAAAACATCTCATGGGACTCATTGAACAGAATAGAGGAGGTTCCCTGGTGATCTGCAACAATTTCCCCTAGTAAATGTGAATACTACTTTGCGTTTCCCCTAAAAAGCAGATACTTGCAGAGTGTTATTCACCTGATCATCAAAGAGTAAATAAAATAAAATTCCCCTGAAACAGTGAGTCCCTTGCTAGTTACCCAGAGATTGTATTCTTTCTGTGTTACATCAGTGGCCTTTCTCCAAATGAAGGGTTAATTTACTGCATGTAGAATTGAAAGGTTCCTTTAGTCTGATATAATGCATATACACATGTTTTTACACAAAGATCACAAAGTAAGAGGGAAATAGTAGCAGATAGGACAAAATGATTTAAGAAACAACACTGCTTTCCATCTAGAAGTAGTATTGAGGTATCATTTAGTGTACTAAAAGCAGAAGTTAGTAAAGTTATGATCATACAGTATTTACACACAAGAGATAATCATGATAAAACCTAAGGAGTTCATAATTATGTCACATTCATCTGATTATCTTTTTATTCAGAAAAGGGCTAACCGTACCCTCTGAATACACATACCAGAACCAACCTCTTTATAAGTACATTTATCTTCCTTGTCACATTTATATTCCCTCTGCCTCTATAACTCACCTCTGGGTATTCATTCCCTACATCCACACTCCAGTACAGTCAGAGTATACCTGAACATGTGTATCTGAGATGTATGCTGCCATGCAGTTAGGATGTAGTCCACTTTCCATCTGTTATAGAAGGCATCATTACTTTGTTACTTTGTTCTGATGAAGTCCCAGAGTGATTTAAGAGGGATGAAAGTGCCTAACCCATATTTTATTGGCGAATAAAGACAGTTTTATATCCAGTGCATTTATGTGGAGCTTATGGTGGCATTTTGTCCAGGAGCACTTTTTGTTTTAATAGAAGGCATCAATGTTAGTAAAATTGGCCGTGTCAGAACAGCAGTGTGTTGCACTCTACCAGGGCACCCTGTGCTGTGAGATTGCTTAGGCCATTGCAGACCCAAAGCTCTTATATATCTATACAAACTGCTTCTGACTCTATTCTGCTACTCTGCAATGGCTTTCTCACACTTTGTATTACAAAGAACATCTAATAGTGCTCTCCTCAGCCAAAGTTAAGACTGATATTGACAGAGATGTGCCAGCAGATTGTGCATAAACCAGTATCTGCTGCTAACAATATCATAAACGTCGATTTTAATGATTACTGTATGCATTACTGTGGAATCTGTACCAGTGGAAATACATTCCTGCTATACTAAATGTTGGAATGGGGAAGATAAACATCAGAAGTTTAAAAAGGGCTGTACAGGAGATGAAATTCGGAATTAGGTCCTGCACTGGATGTCTGAGTAATCAGTCTAGATTCTATGTTAAGGTAATCAAACAGGGTAAAGAATGTGCAGGTTTGTTTTTGTTTAAGAATTGCAGTACTAGAAATGATTTAAAACTGGAAGGTTTATGAGATTTGTGGATCGTATACCAATATCAGGATTCTTGTTGCTGCGCCAAACAATGTCATTCCTCATTATTGTCATTTACAATCGAGTTATATATGCAAGTATAACAGTGTATTTAGCAGGATAAAATAATGAAAACAGAACAAGAAGTCTTATTCATATATCACTTGTAAGTAACATTTACATTTTATTAGATCTGGCCGTTAGTGCAGAGGACTTAAGGCTAAGAAGGGTTAGTCCAGGGTTTGATTTTCTATCCTTTATTTGCCTAGTGTGTGCCTTTCACTAAGAAAATTAATCAAACAGGCTGAGTCTGAAAAAAGTCCACGTGAATCAGAGGATCAGTTCTCTACTCCAGTTAATGAATGCAAATAAATAAAATAGGAAATACTTTATTTGCTATATCAGCTTGAGAAGCAACACAACTGCTTGCTGTACAGGAAAGAAAGTAAAAACAGAAAAAAGCATAACTTTAATATGCCGGGTCTATATTATAACATCAAAGTCTTAAAACTTCGAATGTTATAATATCGAACCCTATGCACTGAACACTGAAAATAGCGAAGCTGCAGAATATCGAATACTTTCCTAGGGAAAGTATTCGGTGTGCCGTTTCTGCAGCTTCGCTATTTCCTCGACTGTTGAGCGAAGGTTATGGACCGGGTTAAGGTAAGTGTGCGAACGAAGGTGAGTGTGCGATAGGGACCTTAGTGTTAGGGAGTGGGTAAGCTGAGTGTGCGATAAGGACTTTAGGGTTAGGGAGCGAGTAAGGTGAGTGTGCGATAGTTAGGGACCCTAGGGTTAGGGAACGGGTAAGGTGAGTGTGCAGTAGTTATGGACCGTAGGGTTAGGATTGGGTTAAGGTAAGTGTATAGCTAGTAGTGTATGTATGGTTTAGTGTAGGATTTTGTGAAGTGTATGTGTGTGGATTATTTATTTTTGTGTGCTTGTGTTGTGTGTATGTTTGTTGGAGCAGCAAATTTTTTCCCTGGGAAAAAATTTGCTATTATGAGTGTTCGATTTTGTGGTCTTTCGATCGAATGGGTTTGATATTATAACATTCAAAGTTTTAAGACTTCAATGTTATAATATAGACCCAACATGCCTACCTACATCCTCCACAACTACACTTCCCACAGTGTGGAGTTTCTGCCCCCATGCCCCAAATCTCTCTGTATTACTGCACTCCAGCACTGTCTGGATTATGGCTTCCCCTATCAGTTTCACACCAGATCTAGTTGGTAAGTGTCACTATAATGGGGCAATGAATGGCCGGATGTCAGATCAGGACAAGCTTGACTGTTGTTAGGTATGAATGGGGGCAGTACCTTAAAAAACACTCATATATTTAGGACTCTAAGCAAAACACCATCAGCATGTCAGGAAATGTAAAGACCTGCCTAAGCATAATAGATAACACTACAAGCAGTGAACTGAAAGTTAGGCACTTCCTTCATAAATGGGACTGCTTCCTACAGCCCCCACAACCATATTACATGACTGTGAACAAGTCACTCAACCCACTCAAAGCTCACGTATGAGCTGGGAAACAAATGCTTATGTCTAATGGGAATACGGTTGTCTGTTGAAATGTTGGGACTTAAATGCTATGTCTCAAAACAGTGAAAAAAAATGAAAATACAGAAGAAAAGCGAATTTCAAACATCACTCTTGTGCTTTAAACTTGTTTTTTGCAAGGGCAAGCCCTCCCTGCACCTTTGATGTGGGGGGAGAGCAAATGCCCCATGCCCCTTAATATATATATATATATATATATATATATATATATATATATATATATATACACATATATATATATATATATATATATATATATATATATATACACATATATCTCTATATATAAATATATAGATTAAAAAAAACTACAGCAAGACTGAAACAAAGGTCACCATGGTCAGGTGCTCCAATATGTATAACGAAGTAGGTATCCAAAATAAAGTACCACGACCGCCACAGTTAAAATTCAAAAAACTTTAATGAAAATAATAAGTGCTTTCAGGTTAACAAAACCCTTCTTCAGATCAACTAGCAAATAAACAAGCATGTATTTAAAGTATAGAATGAAATTCCTCCTACAAAGCGCCAAAATATTCAAAAAATATCCAACCAATCAAAATTACAATACTAATTATATGCAAAAATGTACCAATCCTAATATGAAACCATCTAGTTCTGCGGACCAATAACTATACAGATCATTTAACAAATGAAACAAATGCAGTACATATTGATCAATAACAATGCTGCTTTTTCTACCTTATCATATTACTACCATATTCATAATGACTGATGATCAGCTATGCTGTGTCAGTAATAAGAAATTAAAGAAAGTATTTCTAAACATATCAGGGATATCTGGTTAATGGATGGAAAGAGCCCTCTAGATAAACATATATAGTCCAATCCACAGCATATGTTTCATTTTTCAGTGTTACAAAAAAACAGAGATTGAAATGAACCATAAGATTGTGACATAATTTATTTTATTATGAATGGCACATTTGTTTTATATTTGTTTTATGGTTTTTCAGTATGTCTAACGCTGTTTTTTCTTATGAATACTTTGATTATTCTTGTGCATATATTATATTCATCAAAATTCGCTTGTCCAGTTCAAAACTGTCTGGCCAGTTTACTATTTATATATAGGAGTCTCAACTCTATATGTCAGTTTTATGTTTTAACATTTAATAGTTTGGCAGTGGTTGTTTGCTGTCCAATCATCTTTAGTGGACCCTTTAATCGATCCATTATTATTATTTTAAAACTAGATTGTTTATCTAATTGGGTCTTTAAAAAAAGTGCAGACTGGTTATTATACATTCATTACAGTTTCTGATTGTCACTTAAGTAATTTTGGCAGTCCTGTGTGGTGGACTTGCCTCCATTTGGTGGTGTTTGGTTGATGGATGACCTTTTTTGAGTTATAGAAGTACTGTGGATGTTGAACAGTTTGTGTATGGGCAGTTTTCTGGCCACGCCTTCATGTTGTCTTTGAGATAGAATTTAATTGCTGCCTTTGTCAATATTCATATTTAGGTGTTTTGTACTCAAGGTTGGATTTGAGATGATCTAAACATTGCTGTTGCTTAAGGAGCCAATCATTATTGCTGTACTTTGATTTGATAACTGGCAGAACAGCCTTTTTTGATTGGTTAAAGCACAGCAATAATTTACAAGTTAATATTGCTGGTTTCTTCCGTTAAAATGACAATATAATTGATATTTTATATACAAAAGCATATCTGATTTAGTCAGAAGAGTTATTTTTTATTAATAAGTGGAAGCATAGTATTTTTGCCTATGATCTCGGCTATTCTTTGCTTTATTTTAGCTGTATTTGGCTGAAGGTTGTCCTTTGTTGAGGCATCGAAGCATTGTGGATGCCAATGTGTCTATATGCGGCCAAGATTGTTTGGTTGTGCTTTGATACGGTTTATAGGACAGGATTTAATTATTGCTTTTGATAACATTTGTTTATAGGTACTTCATATATCAACTTGGCTTGAGATAATTTAAACAATGCAGAAGCCAATCACCATTGTTTTAATTTGATTTGACAACTGATGGAATAGCCATTTTTGATTGGCTGAAGCACAGCAATGGTCTATAAGTTAATAATGTTATTTTTTTCTTGTCCAAAAGATATTGCATTGATATCGTGTACACAAAAGTACACCTAATCTGGCCAAAAGACTAATTTTTTAACAATAAGCGGAAAACTATATCTTTGTTTACGATCACTGCTACTTCCATCCAAGATCATTGTTAATTCTTGTTCAATGGTGCTATTATAGTTAACATATATTGTAAAGTTGTTTCTAGCAAATTAATTGACCTGAATAACATGACAAGTTTTTTGATTCTTTTTATTGTTAAATATGAGCCCAAAAAGGCAATATACTCTACAAGTCAATGGATTTGTTTTTTTTTTTGATTGGCTAACAAAAGAAAATACCTCCATTGGTTGGTGAAAGGAATGATTCATCCTATTGGATGACAGTATCAGTTTTTTTCACTTGACAGGTTTATGCATATGTACTGGCCATTTAGGTACATCATTGATTTTATTAATGTTTCTGGCAGTAAAGCTACTCTAGAGCAGATCGTCTTAGTTTTTATCACCCTATGAAAACTGGTTGACTAATAACTCACTCTGATTCGCGATTCACCAGGATATAGGTTCATAGGTTTATAGGTTGCTACTAGATTATCGGCCCTAGGGCCTATACAAGCCTAGCCATAACAATTCTCTGGCTATTTCTTCCCACGGTATTTTACTTCCCTGGACCCCTGTCTAGCAGATGTAATTTCTGCAAATTTATTAATACTTCAAAATATGTTCCGACATCCGAGTACAGGAATTTTGTTTAAATTTAATGTTATGGCAGATTGCCGCACCTTTGACATTGTTTATTTAGCTACTTGTAAGTCACATACAAGTTTTTATGTTGGTAAACCCAACTGGATGCTTTATGAACAAATTGGGGAACACATTAAGATATGCATTGGTGAACAACTAATGCACTTTCTAAACATGTTAATGTGACTGATAGTGCACATAGCTTCAAATTTATGGTGCTTGAGACTGTTAAACATGACACACGTATGGTTGATTTTAGGAATTTTACAGAAAGAAGGGAACTATATTGGATTATAAAACTGCAAGCAGATAAATTACCAGGATTAAATTATAGGGTTCCCTTAAAACCAGTTTTGAAATCTAGGAATATGATTTGTTAGATTAGTAGTGTTATAATTCTGTTGGTCATTTTATTAAATATATGTTTGTGATTGGTTCTTTTTTTGAAGTGCTGTTATTTAAATGGTTCTTATCTCAATGTTTTGATATGGTCTGATGAAGTACCAGTTACAGTGAGAAAGCACTTACCTATTGTATTTGTTATATTTTTGCTAAAAGTTACATTGTTTATACAGCCATGTTTCTGCGTTTGCCTTTTTTATCTTCTTTTAATTTTTTGAGTTCTGTGGGAACTGGTTGGAAGAAGAAATATTCAAGAAGGTTATTTGCTTGAGAAGGGACTACAAGAGCTTGATTAGTCACCTGGTTAGTTAATGACATTACAGTCTGTATAAAGTGGGCATTGAATTAGGAACAATGTGAATAATGAAGCTGGATACGGAAGATAATCCTCAAGTTATACACACAACGATCTTAAAGTATGCTAATAGCATACATTGCTTGAAGATAATTTTAGGTCAGTATCCATCATAAATTCAAGATACATACACAATTAAACAAATTAAAAATGATGACAGAAGACATTAGTGGAAGAGAGCTGTTCAATATACAACAATGTTGGATACTTTAAGGATACAAAGTGTAAGGTATGGGTGAAGGATCACTTAATGATGTTATATTATCTAGAACAAAACAGTTGCACTTGGTTTCTTGGAACAGGTATTAAGTATGGTTTTGGTGTGATATGCACTCCTTGAAGGCATTATTGCCAAAGATATAGAGGTGAATTAAGCTCTGTTTTCTCATCTGTAGCTGTTGTCTGGATTCTGATTCCTTGTGGTGTGCTTCTATTGTTTCATTTCCCATGGTGATGGCTTCTTCTAGAATTTAAGTGAGGGAAGGTCTACTGAATTTATGGGGCTAAAGCAGAGAAGGAGTGGTTAGCAGTATGAAGCCTGTTTTTTTGGTGTAGTAAGTGTGGGGGTGTTTTGAGAGAGTGTTCTGATGTTGTAGTGAGGGAGTTTTTTATTTTTTTTTGTTGATTCAGCTTGTGAAGGAGGGGAAGATGATTTGGCTGAGTTGTTTATATAGTAAAAATGCCAGAAGAAGGGTGCTTCTTTGTGTGATGGGAAGCCATTGGAACTTTTTTAGTATGGATCATGATGTTCCTGTTTGGGTGCAAAAACAATGAACCTGCAAATGTTATTAGCCATTTTTTGAGAAGCTTTCAGATTTTTGGATGAGGTGAGCAAAGAGTGAGAGTTCATATTCCAGTTAGGCTAGTAGTCTAGTAGTCTAACCTAACCCTTGGATACATGAAGGTGGTGATTGTTTTTAAGGAATCATTGGGGTTGTATTGAATGGTTCATTCTTGGCTGTTAGATGCTAATCGGTGTTTTGAACCAAAGAGTATTTTTGTTATTGAAGATAAGTGAAGATATTTACTTGAGTGCATGTATCTGTGTGTAACCCTTAGTTTAACAGGGAACAGTGCCAGTACATTTCAATCATTTTTTATATTATTTTAAGAAAATATCCACCAATATGATTATGAATAATGAATACTAAAACATGAAAGTCAACTTCCATCATACAATTACATTTATTTGTTGTATCTACACTCTCCTTTCGGTGCATCTATCCATCCACGACCTCCTTTTCCCATTTTCCGCTGTACTTCAACCTAAAAATATCTAAGTCTAATCACAGCAACATCACTTCTTAACACCCCACAGAGTCTCTCCACTGAACTCCAACAAGCAAAAGGACTGTCCTTCCAAAATCCATATCAGAAGATGTATGGCAGAAGTGTGGAATTTACAAGTTCTAGTGTCTGTTATTATCCCTCTCAAGATGTGCGTTACTTCCAAGACTGTACGCATGACTGATTAAAACACTATAGATGTGGGTGGCATTTACCAAGGCTTTGCAGATGTGTGCATGATTGGTAACTATGTGAGTGGAGCTTTTGTCAGGGCTGCAAAAATGTGCATGTAGAAAGAGTGCAGGTAGGGCCATTACAAAGTCTGTGGACATGGCTATAATTGTTGCGGATATAGCTATTGCCAAAACTCTGCATACAGCACACTTAAACATTATGATATGGCCACGGCCAAGGTTTTACATATACATTCATGGAAATATTGTGTCACATATGCATTTGTGTGTGTGTGTGTGTGTGTGTGTGTGTGTGTGTGTGTGTGTGTGTGTGTGTGTGTGTGTGTGTGTGTGTGTGTGTCTACTCCTAAGGGTCTGCACATACATGCACAGAAAAGAGTATGGGTGTGCCTATTACCAAGACTTTCTACATACATGCACAGAAACAGTGCAGTTATGGCTCTTTCCAAGGCTTTGCATGTTTATGCAGGTAAACAATGTGGATATCACTACTGCCAAGGTTAAACATATTGTGGCTATTGCCAAGGTTGAGCACATCTGCACATCTGCACTTAGGAACAGTGTGGATTCAGTTGTCACAAAAATGTGACTATACATACCCAGAAACAATGTCAGTATAGCTATTACCAAAGCTTTTCATATACTTAGAGGCAGCATAGGAGGTGACATTGTTAAAGCTTTGCAAATGTTTGCAAAGAAACGGTGTGGTTCTGACTACTCCCAAAGTCTGCATGTTACAGGGTCAGCCTGGGTGTGGTCAGTGCTAAGGCTATACACATTTCCAACAACACTGTGGCTACAGCTATGTGGCTATTGTTAAGGCTGTACATGTACATTCTAGAAAT
Source organism: Protopterus annectens (assembly GCF_019279795.1). Lineage (NCBI taxonomy): Eukaryota > Metazoa > Chordata > Ceratodontiformes > Protopteridae > Protopterus > Protopterus annectens. The sequence continues at coordinate 277,369,833 of NC_056737.1, forward strand.
AGTGTACGTGTGTTGTTATAACTGGTAATAAATCAATGCATATGCATAAGGACAGTGTGAGCATGGCTAATGCCAAGTCTCTACACATGTATATGAACATCTATATAGTGTTCATACAGTGTGGGTATTCAGTGCCACCAGGCTTATCAAACTACTTTAGTGAGCTATGCCCTTCAAACACCTGTAGCCTGTCATGTTGTGCAGGTTACTGTTTTAGGCAACCTTCCTCCCTGGAAATACAAAGGGACTGCATTGGATATTTACCCCGTCTCTTACTGTCAGCTCCTGGTAGCAAATGCAAGCTGTTAATCTCCGAACACCATTACCAATACTCAAAACACTACAGTTGCACTTGTGACATGAACTGTTTATGTTGTGCAAAGAAAAATTAATAGTATTCTAACGAATCTGTGCCTTGTTTAAACCATATCAGCTAAATAATGCCACTGCAAAAGCCCAGCCCTTATAAAGTGAACATTGTTATGGAAAATATTTTATAAATGAAAAAAAAAAAACATTTTGGGCACGGAAGATAAAATGTCAACACTTCCTGACATCTTGCACAAAGGACTATTATACCAGGTTAGTCAGTGGGTCATACAATCCAGGGTTATGGTTTTCTTAAACCTCAAGACCAAAACGTAAATGGAAACAACACTACAAAAACAAACATTCATCAGTAACGTGGTAAATGTTCCACATCAGATCAAAGTCAGCAATGCCTGGGATGTAGTTCAAAGAGATGCCCTGTAAGAAACATGTGCTTCTTCTTTTTCTTCCAAAATGGGGTTCAAAACTTCATCTCCTGAATGCAGTCTTTCAGTTGGATAATTTCAGGTTAGTGCTCACAGATTTATGTGACTTTTTTTACTGTACGATGGGAGAAATAAGCATATTGAGTCAGCTGACTCTGACTTACTGCAGAAATAACTCCCTTTTGGCATCAGTACAGCTCTTGTCTTTCTTAACTGCTGTCATAGATTTCACCTGTTAAACTGAAACCGATACATCTAAGGAAAAGGAAGGGAAAAAATAAATAAAAAAGGCATGATACAAAATGCCGTTATTGTGACTATATGGTTTTTGCATGTTATCTTAGGGAATGAATCACTGATGTACAAATGCCATTTATGATAAGGTGGAGCTATTGCACTTGTATACTGTTTACTGCTGTACGGTATTCAGGCTGTTGGACTAAAATGTTAAATAATCTTGTTGTTTGACAAGTTAAGTTAGTGCTTAAGGCCATGTAATATATGTATACATCAGTATGAAGGGAAACACAGCCATGTCAAACCCAGAATTAATGGACATGCTCCACCTCAAAAAAACCAAGTCCCTTAGAGCTACACGCTCCAGGGACCTAAACCTCAGCACAAAAATAAATAGGACATGCTGGAGGGACAGATTCATTTCCCAGAGGCTCCCCTCACTCTGGAATAGAATCCCAATTCATGTTAGACATAGCCCCTTGCTGACCCTCTTCAGGCGAAATTTGGACGCGTGAATGGGAAATCGCAAATTCACCCCTGGGATCTCTCCAGTGTCCCTGCTAGACAGAGGCACAGTAAACTAATCTTAAAAGGGTACCTTCTGTGATCTACTTTACAGAGGCACAGTAGGCTAATCTAATAGGGAGGCGGAAGTCAAATACACTCTGGCTAGGCTTATCAATGCCCTAGGGCAGATAGCCTAGTATCTACCTATGAACCTATGAACAGGATACCCTGTGGGCACTGTCCTCCAACTGTAGATGAGGAGTGAGGAATAATCTTTTAATAGGTACCTGATGAAACATGCCATGCAACATAAAATCGTAAAGCCCTTGCAGAGTATAACGTGAACAAAGGAGGAGTACATTCTATAAATTTACTGACAGTAGAGCTCAGAGTGCATTACAGGACCAAGATTAAGAAAATTCCTGCCCACCCCATGTATTCCTCATCAGTGTTATGTGTAATGTCCTTACCAGCAGATGTGACAAGGGAGGTCAGTGGACTACAAGAAATAGTACAAAAAGATGGGGAATAGTCAAGAAGGGGTGGAATTTATTGGAGAAAACTGGTAAAGGAACCAAGATATCAGGAGCAAATAACTAGAGAGGGAAAGATGATAGAATGGCAAGACGCCAAGGATTTATTTGGACTGCAGGTTAGAGATTGCCTTCCCTATCAGGGATTGATATCAGAGTATAGGCAAAGAGAAAGAAATAGGAGGTTCTAAATGAAAAACCAGCCCTGGTAGAGTTTTTAATAGAATCTAGAACAGAAGCTGCCATTAAAAAAGGAATAATTAGTACAGCATATAAAATATTTCATGATAACTATAAGAATCAATCAGAGGAGGTTAGAAAGGATTGGGAAGAGAGAGACTGGATAAGCAATTCACAAAGAAACAATGGGAGGATATATGTACGTCTCCTAAATATGCAACAAAATCTAGAAGATTTAGGATTTTCACCTGGAAATGTTTACATAGATATTTTTATACCCCAAGTAGACTCCAGAGTATTTTTTTTTTCAGGCAGACAGCAAATGTTGGAAGTGTGAAGGGGAAGAAAGAGGTAATTGGGAACAAATTTTCTGGGAGTGCAGTGAGTTGGTGGACTTTAGGGATTCCCTGCAGGATGCACTGCTGGAGATGCAGATTGGTCTGAAGAGGGAGATGATTTTTCTGAGCTATGACACAGAATTGGAATTGCATAGACATAGTAAGGCCTTGCTGTGTCTAATAATGGTGGCTGCCAAAAAAAGCAATTACTAGAAAATGGAAATCAAAATCTAAACCAACTATACTGGAAATAGTGAATATAGTAACAGAGATAAAACAACTCGAACTGAGATCTTTAGAAAAGGGTAGGAGCAAACTACATAGGAAAAAATGGGAATTGTGGGAACAATACATACAAGGGAGGAATAAGGTTTAAAAGATGGCAGGACTTAAATGAGCTATGTAATGTTTGAGTGAGAAAGATTTGTGTAGGTTATATGATATATAGCAATAAATGTGAAGTATAATGTTACGTTAATATAGTTTGATTACTTTTATATAAATGTAAATGTGCCTATGTCACAAGTGATAATTCAATGTGTTTCTTAAAAAAAAAAAAAAAAATATATATAGCTGGGGAATAGTAGGCTTGTATCATCCCATGCAGTTAACATACAAAAGAAGAAGGTCGACCATTGAGTGAATGGCTGTCCTGGTGTCATGTGATAGCATTTCCACCTTAGGTGAAGGCTAAACCATTCTGGCAACAACAGAGAGAGTGAAAGGCACCAGTACATCACCTTCATATAAACAAAAGGGCAGATAACTACAGGATTACACAGATCCTAGAAAGACAGACAACAATAATATGCATTTCAGTTCAGTCTTCTCAAAGAAATGATGGACATTTAGTCAAACAAAGAAATGAAAATGTGTACAAAGGGTTAGGAAGACATTATGAAAATGTATGCATTATTTGTAAGAAGGATGCTAAAAAAACAAATACTCATTTGAGTACATACAATTTTAAAGCAGAATAGCTAAGAAGGCAGTTTTAGCTATAGGTGATTATTGGTATAATGTGACGGTGGTAGGAGGTAGGCATTGCTGATAATGAGAGCACCAGAAATCCCATCAAAGTAAATAGTAATCCTGACAGTGAAACATTAATTTATCAGTTAACATAGGAAATGGGCCTACAGTCCCATAAACAGCTTAGAACAAACCTCGTAAAACCCTATGAAATGTTGTTAAACTCTGTTTCCCATGTATTTTACAGGTATTTTAATTTCCCATGATAATTATATAGACTCTTATGAGACTGCAGTGATGTTTTTCAATTCTACACTAACATCATCATCTTCTTTCGGCTGTTCCTGTTAGGGGTCGCCACAGCGGATCTTCTGTTTCCATTTCTTCCTGTCCCCTGCATCATGCTCTTTCACACCGACCGCCTGCATGTCCTCTCTCACCACATCCATAAACCTTATTTTAGGCCTTCCTCTTTTCCTCTTACCTGGTAGCTCCATCCTTAGCGTCCTTTTCCCAATATACCCAGCATCCCTCCTCAGCACATGTCCAAACCAACGCAATCTCGCCTCTCTTGCTTTGTCTCCAAACTGTCCAACCTGAGCTGACCGTCTAATATACTGATTCCTAATCCTGTCCATCCTAGTCACACCCAGTGCAAATCTTAACATCTTTAACTCTGCCACATCCAGCTCTGACTCCTGCCTTTTCGTCAATGCCACCGTCTCCAACCCATATAACATAGCTGGTCTCACTACCCTCTTGTAGACCTTCCCTTTCACTCTTACTGGTACCCGTCTGTCACAAATCACTCCTGACACTCTTCTCCACTCATTCCACCCTGCCTGCACTCTCTTCTTCACCTCTCTTCCACACTCACCATTACTCTGAACTGTTGACCCTAAGTATTTAAACTCATCCACCTTTACCAACTCTACTCCCTGCATCCTCACCATTCCTCTACCCTCCCTCACATTTACACACATATATTCTGTTTTAGCCCTGCTGATCTTCATTCCTCTCCTCTCTAAAGCATATCTCCTCCTCTCCAGGGTCTCCTCAACCTGGTCCCTACGCTCACTACATATCACAATGTCATCTGCAAACATCATAGTCCACGGGGCCTCCTGTCTGATGTCATCTGTCAACCTGTCTATCACTACTGCAAATAAGAAAGGGTTCAGAGCTGATCCTTGATGTAATACCACCTCCACCTTAAACTCTGTCACTCCCATCGCAGTCCTCACCAATGTCACACTACCCTCGTACATATCCTGTACTACTCTTACATACTTCTCTGCCACTCCCGACTTCCTCATACAATACCACAACTCCTCTCTAGGCACCCTGTCATATGCTTTCTATTCAATTCTACACTGACAGTTTCACCTAATGGAGTAACATGAAAGCTCTACATTCGAAACTAATGTCTTTCGGCTTTTTCGGTTAGGGGTAGCCACAGCAGAACTCCGGTCCACTAATGATTGGCAGTGGATTTTTATTGTGCCAGCCCAACACCCAACCTTCAAAGAAGGCACACCCATTCACACATGCACCTACCTGCATGTCTTTAATCGTCACTCAACCACTGGGAGGACATGCAGACTCCATACAGAAGGCACTCCAGCCGAAAATCGAAACAGAGAACCTCTTGCTGTGAGGCAACAATGCTAATCGCTGCACCAAAGCTTTACATTCTCAGGGTCCCAAAATGCACACTAGTCACTCAAAATTCAAAAGGCAACTTGTAGAACCTGAAAGCTGTGCAATGTTAAATGCAAAGTGTTGGCATGGTCATCTGAGTTTGACATCATCCACATGGGAGAATAAGCTTGTGTGCAACACTGTGCACATCCATGAATGTGTCCCTGTACATAAGATTAATGTATGGGAAATTATGCATACATGCATGAAAGAAAGCATGTTAATGTGCATAATACAAAGAGCATCCAGTTAATCTGCCAGCTGTGCCCAGCAAATGACAGCAACAGCATTAAAAACAGATTTCTTTCTGCCTGACTTTCTGTACCATAAGAGAGAGTGTTACTCGCTTTTTCACAGTGCTCACTGTTTTATGGCCTTCAAAGACAGGAAAACACTTACCACTTCTTTTTCTGTAATCAGTATTACACTGAGCAGATAAAGCTCCGTGCACTACAAAATATTATGATCAGATCTCCAATCATAACTCTTTATTATGTGTTCTTGTCATGGATGCCAAGGTTTATCTCTTGAACTTCACTCTTGAGGTGAATTTATTGGTATCTGTGTCTTGAACACATAAGAAACCTGTTATGATCATCAACTCAATCATAATCCTCTATGTTATAGTTAACGTTTCTTAACATAATTAAATTGAACTTACTATCCAATTTAAACAGTGTGATTCTCTGTCTTCCTTCAATAGGGAACTAAATAATTGGATGGGCATTCATAAATTCATCCCCGCTATGACTGGCCTGTTCCTCCTTGAATAGGGAGGTACGGCCTACAGTGGCTACTGGCAAGATTTTAATGGCATCTTGGCTTTCTGTGAAGATTACAGTTGATCAGTAATGCCAGACATTAGCGTTTTATACTTCTTATTCTTCAGAAGATGCACATTGATGCAAAACCTGTTGTTCCATTAACTTTTTAACTGAATTAGAGTAATATTAACAGCTGTTCCTGATTTTGACCCATTATGCCATCCCACCAACTATTTTTGGCTTTGTAAAGAATTCTTGAGCAAATAAGTTATGAACTATGGTTTAAGTAAGTACAAGAGCAGTATTTATAGCAGCAGTATATGGTAATTACCACACAACAGCAAGTAAACATAGTTAAACAGAAAGATTTAAATAATTCCTTTATTATTATCACAGTACTCCTGAGAGGACAGTCAGCTTCACAATAACAAGTGTGGGTTATATGTAGGAAGAGGCCTGGGCAGGGGGGGGGATGAAAGTGACAGATTAAATGTAACTGCATGATGGCTTCAAAGATATTTTATGGCCTAGGGACACAATGTGTTTCTGCAGTTACATCCTACTGACAGGTGTGGACGTCAAATACAGTCTGTTCATATTTACATCAATAATTCCAAAACTGCACTACATGCAAGCAAACTCTCGAAAGATTTCATCTTAAAGCTTACATGGTGGGCAACACAACTGCACTAAAATTTGATTTCTGTCTAATGCTGCTTAAATGTTATTAATTGTTCATAAAGTATTTATATTATAATACTTTTCGTATTTTTCTAGCAATCTCAACAGCCAAGTAACAGACATAACTGCTCAGCATTGTATGAAAGTCCACAGATGGATAAGCAAAATTCTGCTGACAATATGTGTGTAGCTCAGATGGTTATCGAAATATTGTAAGTTGTTTACAAAATATTACACAATTGATATTTATCGTGTTTATTATGACCTATAAATTCCAGTTTAAGACCTACAGTCTAATGAACACCATGACTGTAAAGATCCATTTGTGATGAATACTTTGACATTTACCTTTCTTCCGTAACTCTTGTAGTTCTAGAGATATCAGCATTCATTTGAAATGTGAGGTCATTGCTTGATTTTGTCCAAAAGCTCAGGATGCAGTTATTGGAAACAGAGTACAAATCTCTAGGGCTTCACTATAATGAATTAATTTACAAAAATGAAGAATCTGGCCTGGAATGCTAAAGGATCTTTAACACCCACCTACCTGAACAGGTAAAAAGCCTTAAGGTAGACACTATGGAGCCAAATAACAGAGCTTCTTGAAATTAGTGCAGGATTTGTTGAAGGTTAATAATCTGATAAGTCTTTTGGGTAAAAAAGGACGTTGTCTAAGAATTTAATAACTCTTTTAACTTGATGAATCCAAGGAAATCCAACTCCCATTTTAAGGTCTAGAAACTATATATAAATCCACAAAATTTTAAGTAACAGCACAACCAAACAGTGAAATGTTCAGAACTGTTGAAAATAAGAAGTTATGTTCCTACCATAACGTTCCATGTTAGTTGTCTTCTCTCGCCTTCTTTCTTGCTTGATGGGTTCGGAGACGATCCTCGGCTCCGACTCGGCACTTGCTTTAGCTCGAGAACTCCTTTTACCAGCTCGAGGCAGCCCCATATCCCATGATGCAAGGCAGTAAATACCCAGATCTCGTTTGTTGACAAAGGGCAATAACACCAAGCATAACATACTTCCAAAAGGAAGAAGAAACTCACAGATGGAAAAAGGACCAGGTCTGAATGGTCTTTAGCATAATAGTTTCTTATACAAGGTCTGTCCAGGCCAGGGGAAGGAGGGAGGGTCGCAAAAAAGAAGGCGAGAGAAGACAACTAACATGGAACGTTATGGTAGGAACATAACTTAATGTTAAGTTGTCAATCTCGCCTTCATTCTTGCTTGATGGGACCGCGTCCCTAGCACCTCTATCCTGGGTGGCTCAATGGAACAAACTCTTGAGGACTGTAGAGCCAAAACTGGCTCTGTCCCTGGAGGCCAAGTCCAATTTGTAATGGGAAACAAAAGTGTGAGGAGTGGCCCAAGTGGCGCTGCACAAATAGTGTCCAAAGGCAGTCTAGCTTGAAAGGCTGTAGAAGTAGCCAAACTCCTAGTTGAATGTGCTTTAGGTTTTGAGCACAGCTGTTTTCCCCTGATCGTATAAATTTCAGTGATGACCGAAGAAAGCCATCTGGACAAAGTCACTTTAGAAACAGGAAGGCCTTTTTTATTATCCGCATAGGAAACAAAAAGTTGATCAGATTTCCTAAATTTTTTTGTTCTGTCCAAATAATATCTAAGCTGACGGTGGACATCAAGATAATGTAGCTTTTGTTCAGCTCTATCTGAATAGTTAGGAAAAAATACAGGTAGATCAATGGATTGATTCAGATTGTTTTTTGAAGCGACCTTAGGTAAAAGGATGGATTAGTTCTCAAAGATACTCTGTCTTTGTGAAAAATCAAATAGGGGTCGAACCGAAGAGCATGAAGTTCAGACACCCTCCTGGCAGATGTAATAGCCACTAGGAATAACGTTTTCCAAGAAAGATATTTTAGGGAACAAGAAACAGCTGGCTCGAAGGGGGGAAGAATCAAGGATGTCAGCACTAAATTTAGATCCCACTGAGGAGGAGGATTCCTGATTGGAGGCTTTAGTAGGAAAATTCCTTTCAAAAAGGCCCTGCAGAGCCTATGGGACATAATATTATGATCTGCTATCCCGACATGAAAATTAGAAATAGCAGCCAACTGAACTCTGACTGTGGAAGAAGAGGAGCCTGCATGAAAAATCTCTGCTAAAAAGTCCAGAACTGCCTGAACAGGGGCAGTAAACGATCAATATTTTGGGCCTTAGCCCAATAAGAGAAACGTTCCATTTGCTAGTGTAAATCCTCCTGGTAGAGGATTTTAGTGAAGTTACTATGATATCTCTAAGTGGGTTAGAGATCAAAGGAAGCCTGGCTAAGGAAGGAAGTGGAGCAACCATGCTGTGAGGTTGAGAGAAGGGATTGACCGGTGCAGCTGACCGGATTGGTGAATCAGTAGATCTGGCACTGGGTCCAGATGCCACGGCTGCACCAAAAGGTGATGATGGAGGAACGGGAACCAAACTTGTCGAGGCCAGTAAGGGGCAATGAGAATCAATTTGGCTCTCAAAGCGGTAGCTTTCTGGATCACCTGAGGGATCAGAGGAAATGGAGGGAAGGCATAAAGAAGTCCCTGGGGCCAATCCTGGGTCAGAGCGTCTCTGGGGGGATGGCCTGAAAGAGGAAGAGGCTGAAGAAGTCTGGACATTTGCTGTTTTGGGGAGTAGCAAAAGATCGCAACATGGACGACCCCATTCCAGAAAAATCTCTTCCGCTATAGATTGCTTGAGAGACCACTCGTGAGGCATGAGAATAGCTCTGCTCAATCTGTCCGCTATAATGTTGGTTTTCCCAGGGATATGCGTTGCTACCAGAAACCGATGAGAGGAGATCGCCCATTGCCAAAGTCTGAGCGCTTCTCGACACAAGGGGTAGGACTTGGTTCTGCCCTGTTTGTTGATATACCAAACTACAGACATGTTGTCTGTGTGGACTGCAATTGTCCCTACGGGAAGAAAGTCGTTGAGGGCTTGCAACGTTAAAAGCACTGCTCTCATCTCCAGGACATTTATGTGCAGATGGTACTCGAACGGTTGCCCCGTCCCATGAACCATCCTGCCCTGACAATGACCCCCCCACCCGATCAGGGAGGCATCCGTGGTGACAGTGGCTATCGGGGACGGAGGTACAAAGCACCTGCCTTGGTGAACCTGAGACGATGTGATCCACCAAGCAAGATGTTCTTTGCATGTTTGTGTCACCAGAATCTGGTGACGCATTGGGAGTTGCTGGTATGACCACTGTGTGAACAGCATCCACTGAAGGAGGCGCATGTAGAATCGAGCCAGGGGAAGAAGAGTAATGGCCGCAGCCATGAGACCTAATACCTTCAGAACCATTCTGGCCTGTACTTTCTTGCTGGCCAGAATGATCCTGACATGAGTCTGAATGTCTGAAACTCTTTGTTCTGTAAGGGTAGCTGACATCCGAACAGTGTTTAAGTTTGCGCCTATGAAGGTAATAGACTGGCAGGGCGATAAGGATGACTTTTCGAAGTTGACTGAGATGCCCAAATGGGAACAAAGGTCTATTGTGTAATCCCTGGCTTGTATAAGCTGATGCCTGGTGGTGGCTGAAAGGAGCCAGTCGTCGAGATACGGAAACACCTGGAATCCTTGACGTCTCAGGTGAGCCGTGACCACTGCCATGCATTTGGTGAACACTCTGGGGGCTGTAGTGAGACCAAAGGGCAGGGCTCTGAACTGGAAATGACTGGACCCCAGCCGAAAGCGGAGAAACCTCCTGGAGCATCTGTGAATTTTGATGTGATAGTACGCATCCTGAAGATCTATTGAGCACATCCAGTTGTCCTTCTGTAAGAAGGGCAGAATTGACTGAAGAGTGACCATTCGGAATCTTGTCTTCCTGACAGACTTGTTGAGTCTGCTGAGATCCAATATTGGTCTCCAGTCTCCCGTCTTTTTGGGGACCAAAAGAACCTTGAGTAGATTCCGGGCTCTGAATGGTCTGTTGTAACTGGCTGAATGGCTCTTTTTTGCAGTAGTTTTGCGATTTCTAACTCTGCAATGTCCCTTAGACCGGGTGGTACATCTGGAAGGGAACTTGAGGGAAGGGACTTTCCTCGAAAGGAATTATGTAACCCTTGGATATGATCGACTGTACCCATCTGTCTTGAGTGAGGGAATGCCAGGCTTCTGGGTACAGTGATAATCTTCCCCCGACTGCCTCCAAGGAGGGACAGCCGGGCAACACCTCAGGGATGCTGAAAGGGCTTATCAGAGAGAGGCTCCCTGTTTCCCTGGTTCTTCGGACCCCCTCTGCTTCTAGAGCGGCGTCTGTTGTTGTTACCCCCTCTGCCTCTAGGGGTAAACTGACCACGTGAATCCGGCGTAACTCCTTGGGATTTACGGAACCACATCTTCCCACCCTTCTGTCCCTTGGGATAAGGCCTAGAAGGGGTGGAAAAACGGACTCCAACAGCAGAAAGAGTCTTGCCGTCCTGCTCACACCTGGTCAAGGTCTCCTTCACCTGAGGGCCAAACAAAGCTGGCCCATCAAAGGGAGAATTTGTGAAGGACGCCTTAAAGGGATCCGCAAAATCACATAGCCGCATCCAGGCTTGGCGCCTAAGAGCCACACCTGTGCCTGCGGCTCTACTCGCTCCATCCGCAGCATAAGATATTAGCCGCATGGAGGAGTTAGCAATGGAATTGAGGGTTCCTAGCTGCGAAGCAATCTTTTCTTGAGCCCCTGCAGCTGTAGGATCCTGAACTACTTCTCCCAGCTCCTTCAGGATATCTCTCTGGAGTCTGGTGAAGTGACAAAGATAATTCAGCGAACGCATAGCAAAGGTCGCTGAGGAAAACATCCACTTGCCGTACCTATCCATGGTCCTAGAGTCCTTATTAGGAGGATGGACGGGCACGGAAGGATCTGCAAGTTCCTTTTTGGTGGCCGCAGCCACCACCATGGCATCAGCGGGACACCCTTGGTTAGGAATTGTTTGTCACTAGGGGCAGTGATAAATTTAGAAGGCCTCCTAGGGACTGGCTCTACAGAGTCAGGAGCTGTCCACGCCTTTCGTGCAATAACCTGCATAAGGGGGTCGAAAGGCGGAGACACCCAGGAGGTGGAGGGCCGAGATCCAAACGCCTCTAGGTATACTGACTCATCCTCAGAGGGATTGTTGGTGGGCCAGTTTCCCCTCTGTTTGAGAAGTTCTAGGATGTCTGAAAAGGAGACATCCTCAGAGGGGATCTAGAGGATCCCTCTGACTCATCAAAGTCAGTATCCGAAGTGACAGACTCGGGGGAGTCTACATGCTTCCTCTTACAAGTCCTCTTCCTAGGAGGATCTCCCGAAGCATCAGGAGAATCCTCGGAAGAGGGGGAAATTCCCAATGGGGAAACCTGAGGCGGAGGATCTCTGGGTCCTGTAGCAAGAGAAGTGGCAGAGATGTCAACAGGTACCATAGAGGGAGGAGCTACGGGAAGAGACTGCTGACTGATACCAGTGGCCAGTACACTCTTCATCACCTCGAATGCTCCCCTCCCAGGCAGGTCCGAGAGAACCCGCTCCGAAGAGCTAGGAACTCCAGGAACCACTGAAAGGGAAGTCTCCGAGGCAGATGTCGGAGCCGAGCTCACCAAGGCCGAGGCTCCAAGGGGAAGAGCGGGCTCGGACAAGGGTCCGATGCCACTCACCCCCTCGGAGGAGACCATGGAAGCCCGACCACCGAATCCCTCTAAGGAAGAGGAGATAAGAGTAGGGGCTGAAGGAACAGAAGGGGGTATCCGTCCTCCAGCCGTAGCAGTAACCATGCCCGAAGACTCCAACTCCAAGCTCTGGGGTAGAGTTGAAGGAGGAACTGTAATGGGGTGTGGACCAACAGTCGTCTGCTGAGACGGACTGTGTAGCATTTGGGCCAGTACCTGTGACTTGAGTAATCTACTGACCACTCTCTAGGTCATGGTCTGACAACCTGGATGACCTTGAAGATCGGCTCCGTTCGCTCCGTTCCGATAGAAGAGGCGAAGCCAGAGCCGAAAGTATCGGCTCCAAGGAAGGAGACCTCGACCTCTTCCTGGAATGGGCCATCGGAGCCGATACTACTGATCCTGTCGGCACCGACTTCTCGGAGCCGACAGAACGTCTCGATGTATCGGCTCCAGCCGGAGCCGATACAGCCACCAAAGTTACGGTGTCGGAGCCGATCGGAGCCGACACCGATGCCTGTGCCACATGAGTGTCGGAGCCGATCGGAGCCGACATCGAAGTGGACAAACAGATTCGCACCAATAGCCATCGGCGAAAGCTTTGTGGATCCAGAATCGGCTCCAGCCGGAGCCGATCTCGACTCAATACGAGTCGGAGCCGAGGCCGCAGGCTTAGAAACAGAAGCCTGGGCCTTGGCAGTTTTAGTTGATTTTTGTGGAGCCGACTTAGCCGGAGAGCCCTCCGGCTTAAGAAGACCCCTGAGAATCAACTTATTACGTCTCTCCTGCAGGACTCTCTGGCTGAAGGAGTGACAAATAGCACAGGAGTCCTGCAGGTGAAGAGGGCCCAAACAATACAGGCAAGAAGTGTGACCGTCTGTCAGAGACATTTTCTGACAGCACGAGTCACACTTCTTAAAACCTGAAACCCTCTCCTTAGACATGGTGCCTACACAACACACACAGACACACCAGTCAAAATTAAATTAAACAAAATACCAAGAGGTATTTTATAAAAAACACCAACACACACACCCTAACAGGGGGGGGGATGGGATAGGGAAAATTGACTAACTAAAAATTAACGGAGACAGGAAAATTCTGTCAGAAAAGGTATAAACTAGAGTTAAAACTAAATATAAGAAGTTTTTTTAACTAAAGGGGCTTAAAACTCACAAAAGTGAAGTACTTACCAGGAGCTGGCAAAGAGAAGACCTCCCAAGCGAAGCGGCAAACGAGATCTGGGTATTTACTGCCTTGCATCATGGGATATGGGGCTGCCTCGAGCTGGTAAAAGGAGTTCTCGAGCTAAAGCAAGTGCCGAGTCGGAGCTGAGGATCGGCTCCGAACCCATCAAGCAAGAATGAAGGCGAGATTGACAACTTAACATTGTGCTTGTTTTTGTCCCCATGAAATCCAGTATATGTGTAAAACACAGAATGTGAAAAAATATGGAGGCCAGATCTGCTGGTGTAGAGAAAGAAAATATTAATCGTGACTATGGCCCTGTTGGCCAGTGTTCAGTTAACTGCATGGGTGTGTACTGGAGGTGACTTATAAAGGATGGGCATGTCTCTCCTGGGGGCAGGATCTGAGTGGAGCTGTTCTACGACAACCCCTCAGAGGGGGAGAGAGACAACAGTGCTTGGGGGTGGTACTAGAGCATACATTTGGCTCAACGAGCTGCAAGCATGGCAGGCTTCAATGGCAGGGACACAGAAAAGTACAGTTGTGTACCTACCATAAATGTAGATGTTCGAGTGCATTCACTGTTGCAGTCATTACTGTTGGGTTATCCTGCTGGCAGGCTACCCATAGTCAGCCCAATTCCAAAGTCTAGGTCTGGTGACAGTTGCTGTCGCCTCTTCCCTGACGTCAGTGCGCCAGGGGTATAAAGAAGCAGCCAACGCCATTTTCTTCAGTTTTTCTTGCCCCAGATGTCAGGTGACCCTAAATTGGAAGGCTGAAAGAATATGCCAATAAAAATACATGCACAGAAATAACATGTCCTTCATCTACAAGCAAATACACCAAAAAGGTTGTATAGGATAGAGAAGTGTAGATAAGGCCCAGCAAAGAAAAGGGGGATGGTGGGTGGGTAACCTGGACTGCAACAGTGAATACACTCGAACATCTACATTTATGGTAGGTACACAACTGTACTATGTTCATCGTGTTTCACTGTTGCAGTCATTACTGTTGGGTTGAATCCCAAAGCTGAGGTAGGGTGGCTGGTCTAAATAGGATTTGGAGAGGCTATGAGACCCTGCAGAACTGCAGTGGCAAAGCCTGCCCTGGACTTAGAATAGAGAGGTAAATGGTAGTGCTTTGTGAAAGTGTGCACTGAACTCCAAGTTGCAGCCTCTAGTGGCTGCTGCTCTGGTGGAATGAGGCGTAATGTCCTTAGGCACTGATTTGCCATGTTGTAAATAGCAGAAATGGATGCAATGGCCTAACCATTTAGAAATAGTCTGTTTTGAGATAGCCTTTCCCTGTGAACTTGCAGCATATGACACCAAAAGTTGCTGAGTTTTTCTGAAAACTTTAGTTCTGTCCAAGTAGAATCTCAGCTGCCTGTGTATGTCCAAAGAATGCAGACTTTTCTCACCCTTGTTCTCTGGATTAGGATAAAAAGTTGGCAAGTGAATGGTTTGGTTAAGGGCCACACTGGACACCACCTTGGGTATAAATGTAGGGTTTGTCCTCAGGGAAACCCTGTCTGTATGGAAAATGATGAAAGGTTCCACAGCCATGAGTGCTTGTAGCTCTGAGACTCATCTTGCAGAGGTTATTGCCAGGAGCAGATCTGTTTTCCAGGATAAGTTTTTCTAAAACATAATTGAGGTCCCAGGCTGGAGTTGGTGCTCTCCTAGGAGGCCTAATGTTTTTGGCTCCTCTGAGGTACTGCTTTAGTAAAGGATGAGAAAAGATAGGTGGTTCCATATTGTAATGAGCTGAAATGGCAGAGGCATGAATCTTAATAGATGAGAAGGAGAGGCCTTTGTTTAGCATCTCAGTTAGGTATTGTAAAATCTGAGGGATATTTGGCACACTCGTGTCTATGCCTTGTTCCTGGTTCCAAGCAGAGAATCTCTTCCAGTTTTCTGCATAAGATTTTCTGGTACTGGGTCTTCTGGCCTCCAAGATAACGTCCATAACAGCTTTTGTAAGTGGAGTGTTTTGAATGGTTACTTTATCCGCCATGTTGCCAGATTTAAGGTCCTGAGTTGGCTGTGCAGTATCTGACTGTTTTGTTGGGTCAGCAATTGAGAGATCTGAGGCAATATCCATGCAGGACCTTGAGACAAGCTCTTCAGGATTGGGTACCAGTGCTAGTGTGGCCAGTCTGGTGCAATTAGTATCATGTTTGGCTTCTCTTGTCTGACCTTTAGGAGTACCCTGGGAAGAAGAGGCAAAGGGGAGAAACATATACTGCTAGATTTTTCCAGCTGAAGGATAGGGCGTCCACTTTCCATGCTTGTTTGTGATATATCCTTGTGTAAAATCTTTGCAATTGTCAGTTATGAGGGGAGATAAATAGATCTATGTCTGAGCATCCCCATTTCCTTGTTATCATGTTGAAGACTTGTGGATCCAGCTTCCATTCGTGGGGATTCATGAGGTTTCTGCTTAGTTTGTCTGCCAGAGTATTTGTTTTTCCTGGCAGGAATTGTGCTTGCAGGTGAACTTGAAAAGCCAAAGCCATGTCCCATAAGGTCATTGCTTGTCTGCAAAGGGGGAGGAATGTGTACCTCCCTGCTTGTTTATGTACCACATGACCGTAGTGTTGTCTGTCTTTATCAGTAGGTGTCCTGGATGAAGCAGGTCCTTGAAGGCTGTCAGGGCATTTTGAACAGCTAGCATCTCTTTTTGATTGATGTGAAGATGCATTTGGTTTGCAGGCCATGTGCCCTGAATGCATTTTCGTGCCATATGTGCCCCCCAGGCATAGTCGGATGCATCCATTGTCAGTGTTTGTGTGGCTGTGGGTAACCTGAATGGCAGACCCTTGTTGTGGTGAGAGGCTTTTGCCCACCATCGAAACTCCTGTTGCAGGCAGGGAATGAGTGCAATTACTGTCTCCAGGCTGTTGCAATGTTGAGTCCAAACACTTTTTAGATACCATTGTAGTTTCCTCATATGCAGTTTGGCATATGGAATTAGTAGGATGCAGGATGCCATGAATCCCAAGGCCTGCAGGATCTTCCTTGCAGATAAGTGGGTTTTTGTTGCCAATGTCTTGAATTAAGTAGTCAGATGCTTTTGTTTGTCTGGCATGAGATAAGCCATCTGGGTAGTTGTGTTTAAGCTTGCACCCAGGAATATTATCTCTTGAGAGGGCACTAGTTTTGATTTCTTTTTGGTTACTGTGTACCCTAGGCCAATTAGTAATCTCTTTACAAATGCCAGATGCTTTAGAAGAATGTCTTTGTTCTCTGCTTGAATTAGGCAGTCATACAAGTAGGGATATATTTGAATTCCTCTTTGTCTGCAAAACGCAATTACTGGTGCCAGGCATTTTGTGAAGACCCTGGGTGCAGTAGATAAGCCAAAGAGCAGTGCAGAGAATTGGTAATGCATTGAGCCAGCTATGAATCTGAGGTATCTTCTGCAAGATTGTCTGATTGGGACATGCAGGTATGCCTCTTTTAGGTCCAGGGTTACGAGCCAAGCCTTGTTGCCCAGCATGGGCAGTAGCTGCTGTAGAGTCATCGTCTTGAATTTTGGAACTTCCAGAAATGTGTTTAGTATAGACAGGTCCAGTATTGGTCTCCAGGTTTTGTCTTTTCTGGGTACTAGAAAGAGTCTGGAGTAAAATCCTTGCCCCTGTTCTTGTTGCGGTACTTGCTGAGTGGCCCTCATGTCCATGAGAGCTATAATTTGTTTTTGTGCCTCTGCCCATTGATTGTGTGGCAGGTCTGGCATACCTTTTGACCTTGGTAGAGTGTGGAAATGGAACCTGTAGCCTTGGGACACTATGTTCAGTACCCATTTGTCTTGGGTAATCCTTTGCCAATTTGAAGAAAAAAGTGCTAGTTTTCCCCCTAAGGGGGCTGCCAATAGAGAAGTGCTTGGATTTGGTAGAGGAAAGTCATTGGGACTGTTTCCTGTAAGGTTGTGTTTTGTCTTCTCCACTTTTGGAGGTAGTAGCACCCCATTGTTTAGGTCTGTATGAACCTTGGGGCTGACCTCTGCCTCTGGGATGCCTGTATCTGCCTCTTTGTGGTCTGTCTGACACTGGAAAGGACCAATTTTTTGAAGGCCAGTTTCTGATAAATCTGGGCGGTTGTACCTGTAAGAAATCCTTGACTGTCTGCATGGATTTTGCTTTATCCTCCATTTTCTTTAATACTTCTTCTGCTTTAGTACCAAACAAAGTATATGCTGTAATGGTGCATCTAATAATTTTGCTTTAACATGATCAGGCAGATTTTGTTCCTTTAACCAAGCATGCCTTCTAATAACAGAACCTGAAACAGCAGCCCTGCAGGAGGCCTCTAGTGAATCATAGCCACATTGCAAAGTGTGCTTTCCCACTTGTTCAGCTGCATGCAATAAATCCTGTAATTCTTTGTTTTCTGAACATTCAGTATTTGTCAACATTTTCTGTTTAAGCTGTGACATTAAATATTGCTGATATTTAAGCATATGAAACTGACAATTTAAGGCCCTTATAACCAAGGTAGCAGAAGTGTAGACTTTTTTCCCCCATCTGTCTAGAGCCCTTGAATCCCTATCAGAGGGGACAGGGTTTTTTGCAGTGGAAGCTTTAACCCCCTTGGGGCCTTGAGATATAGTTTCTGGGTCAGCAGTGGGGTTTTTATACAGGAATTTATGAGAATCAGGAACCCTGTAATATCTGTCTGGCTTAGCAGGTGCAGGGGGGAGAGAGTCAGGTGACAGGCTGGACACTGTGAATTCATTGTCCACAATGTCTAGTACAGGTGGAATAGCTAGGGGTCTGTGCTGGGGAAGAAGCAGAAAATCTCTGAGCCTTTTCTTAGATTCAGAATAACCTTGGCTCTCCCAGTGGAAATGTTCTCTCAGGGTGTGTAAGGTTTCCCCAAAAGAATACTCCTCAGGAGGAGAGGCTGAAGGAATGGATTCTTCAGCATCAGAATCCTCATAGGGGAGCATGGAATAATCTTGTTCAGAAGAGGAATCAGAAGAAATGGAAACCTGATCAGAAGAATCATACTCTGTCTCTTGCCTAGGCCTCTTATCAGGAGGGGGATGGGTACCCCTGATCAAAGTAATTAGGTCTTCGGCCATTTTGAGCATTTGTTTCTTAGGCATGGTGGTCTGAGTAGGAGAATGCTGTACTTGTTTCTTTGTCTTTAATGAAGCTTTAGTCTTTGTCTTTGAAGCTGAGGATGGCTTAATGTATAGCTGTATAGGTCTGAAAACACCCTCAGAAGCCGATGCCTGCTCAGCGGCTCCGGACCCATCTGAGGGATTGATTTCCAAGGTTCCAATACCTTGAGTATCCAGAGGCCCAGTCGGCTCCACGTGGGAGTCGGAAGCGGCCTGTAGCTCAGAGGTAGTGGGCGCCAGGGGCTGCGAAAGCACCTCACTGAGAACCGGCATACCGGTGACTGGCCTAGAAGAGGCTTCGTCCTTGGTTTTGGACCTCGGATGCCTATCCTTTTCCTTGTCCTTGTGTTTTTTGTAAACTGCGGTCGTCAGCTGATCCGATGGCATTATATAGTTAAATCTTCGGCAAAAGTAATGGAAAGCAAAATCAAACCGATGCTTGATAGTGTGTTGGTTAAATCTAGCACAAAACCGACAACTAGCAACTTTGTGATCACGGCCTAGGCAAGGAATACAGTAAGAGTGAAAATCCTTATGAGATATTTGCTTTCCACAAGAAATACAATTGTTAACTTTTTCTGACATCGGTCTGGAGCAAGAAAAAAGTTTCCCCAATGGGGTACTTAGCTTTAATGAAGACTTCGGATCTGAAATTCTCATTTGAAAATCTCAGGAGTCAGCCGACCGGCACTTGCGAACTGCTTATGCTTCGGGCACTGCACGGCAAGAAAGACTGAAGAAAATGGTGTCGGCTGCTTCTTTTATACCCCTGGCGCTCTGACGTCAGGGAAGAGACCACAGCAACCGGCGCTGGACCTAGACTTTGGAACCGGGCCGACTATGGGTAGCCTGCCAGCAGGATAACCCAACAGTAATGACTGCAACAGTGAAACACGATGAACGTCATCTGCATGCATAAGAAAAATTAGTAGTCCCAGTGGCAACAGAGTTTGTACTTCCCTCAAAACCAAAAAGAACTCCCCCTCAGAGTGCCTATATGAAAGCTAACAGATTTTTCTTACCTTTGTAATGGAGAAGGAATAAACAGTGGTGGCAGTAGGCAGCAAAATAATTATATAAAATAATGTGAACAAGACTGCATAGTCCAAGTAATTTATTGCAGTTAGTTGTGCAGTCTAAACTCTGACATAAACAGTAACTTGTTTTCTTTATGGTGGATGGTAACAGAAAACACACACAAACACATACACGTACACACACACACACACACACACACACACACACACACACACACACACACACACACACACACACACACACACACACATGCGAGCGCACGCACACACTCACGCACATGCACACACATGTGCACACGTGCGCGCACGCACACAAACACACAATCACTTACATTTAGCCAAGCCAAACGAGGTCTCTCCTATTATTTAAGGCATTGATTCACTTATCTGAGGTCTATTGTGTACAGTTTGAATATTGGGTGAGAATGCAAGGAAAGTGACATAGACGTCTTTAAGGACATTCTGCCTGATTGTTACTGTGCTGATTGTATATATTTCAGTGATAATCCATTCTGAGACAAATCTCCGCAGTGCAAGTGGTATGACGCTTTTGATCTGATAACCAGCTCAGAAAAGCCATTTTGAACAGTTTTTGTCATGTCTCAGATAGGCTTTCTTCTTTGTATTGTGCCTCCCTGCAAGATTGAGTTTATTTATTTTGCTTTGCCTGTTATAGTTTTGCACTTAGGTAGCAATAGACTGGGCTTATAACCATTTTAACTCGAAATGAGTTTAGTAAAGATACAATTTTCAGTGTGTTTATGAAAAGCTGCATATCTGTTAAAACACATTATTTTCTGTTTTCTCTGCAGAACTGTACATTGACTGAATACTTCATTTCTTAAACTGCATTATTAAATTTCATTTTAGGAAAGAATATTAGTAATTTTATTTAAAAAATATATGATATCTGAAGAAGCATAGCTTGGCTATGCGAAAGCGCTCATTTCATGTTATTTGAATAAAAGTTCTTGCTGTTTTTGAAGGATTGCCTATGGTCATTACTTGGGAGTTGCTGTAACCTATGTCCTGCTGATATTCGTGGTGGCTGCTTTCACATTTTTACAGCTAATTTTATTTAAAAAACTTCTGGTTAGTTATTCATTTATTAATTGATCTAAGGGTAAGTGTTGAGTGTTAGTGAGCTGTTAATATCTGCCTCTGAAAGACAAAGACTGCTCAGCTAAAACTACCAACAGTTTTAGTATTTCCGTTGGCTTATTTTAAAGAGTAGAACAGTAACTGGAATTTTCCAGGCTTGGTCAGAATGGTAGAAGTTTGACCATAAAGCAGATGAGGGGTATAGCATGAGAAAGTACTAATAATCTCTTCTAGCAATGTTGGGGGGCACAGCCCAGGCAAATGCTATTCATGCTCCTAAGATCAAACTTCACTTACTTTATTTGTAATACTTTACATAATACTAATTTACACACATATATTATTTTATTTTGTTAGTCCTTTGTTGTATACCAGTGTTTACTGGGACAGTGGAACAGGTAGGAAGACCATAGCTCCCATCCCTCACAGATTAGTGTCAGTGGTGTGAATCATGAGACCATATCTCTGTTGCCTCTTCATGCAAGGTATCTGGGACTGATGTCAAGGGAGCACACACATGAGCATGCACACACACACACACACACACACACACACACACACACACACACACACACACACACACACACACACACACACACACACACACACACACACACGCGCATGCACGCACACACACACACACACACACACACACACACACACACACACACACACACACACACACACACACACACACACACACAGACAAAAGCAGTTTAGCACCAAAACATGTATAATCAAGATCAACATCCAAAAAGAAAAATGAGACTAAACAGAACTATCTTGAAGTCAGTTACTTCATAGACACCTGTTAATGGTAACAATATAGCTGATAATCAGAAACATAGGAATCAAGCAGTGAGGTGACTCAGGAGTTCATTAAACTGGTGGGGAATGATTTCACCCACTGATCTTATGCTGATATAAGAATTACAGCGAATCTTACAAAAATACCTGACTGTTGGCAGTTTTTTTTAATTTCTTGTTTTTCTAATGTTGTTATGCTCATATTTATTACGTTCAAGTTCTTTGTGCAAAAGCATTTTAATAAAGTTGAAGTTCACAAAGCACTTTAATATAACTGAAACCCTTAAACTCAGCTTAACTTTGCAAAGATGCATATGCACTGTGGATCTTTAACAGGAGTGGGCCAAGCCATTATTGCCACGTTCTAGCTGCATGACATCAAACATGATTGTGTAATTACCAGCCAAGTGCCATGTTCCAGTTTCATGACATCATAGGTAAAGGTATAATTACTAGCATTCAAATCTATCACTGTTTGCATACTGGGTCACTCCAGAGATTAGGGTGAAAAAGGCAGAGATTGACAGTCCAAAACTCAAGATGAACAAAAAAGCCTTGAGCAGTGATGACATCCACTGTAGTACACTTCCAATATACATATATCTGTTTCATAATGTGTGGTTATGAGGAAGAAGTGAGAGGATTATTTTACTTTTATTTCACTGAGCTGACCTATTTCTCATTAAAGGTCCCAGTCGACCATCAAATTAATTAAATATGTTATTTGTCTTCTTAAACCCTCTGTGTCACTGGTGCTAAATTTATGTCAGACTGTCAGACACAGTATTCCTCAGCACTGTTCCTTCATTAAATCCTAACAACAACATCAGTTGTGTAAGGAACATTTTTAAACACCTTTACAAAATTATCACTTAAGACATAGGCACACATACAGTAACAGAAAAGAAACCACACCATATTAACATTTTTTTCTTTAACATGCATTGTATATTATATATGTTTTCTTTCTTTCTTTTTAACAATTGTTATTCACTACAATTGACAGATGAACCAAGATATTAGGAACAAATAACTGGATAGGGAAAGGTGATAGAATGGGATGAGGTCAGCAGAAGTATGGACTGCAGGTTAGAGACCACCTTCCCTACCAGGGAATGATAAAGTGAAAGGGATAGGAGAGTCCTTAGAGAAAGACCTGCCCTGGCAGATACTTTAGTTGAATCTAGAACAGAAGTCATTATTAAAAAGGGATAATTAGTAGGGCACATAAAGTATTGCATGATAACTGTAAGAGTCAATCATAAGAAATCAGAAAAGATTGGCAAGAGAGACTGGAAAAGCAGTTTACACAGGAACAATGAGAGAACATATACATGGCGCCAAGTATTCAACAACATCCAGAGGGTTTAGGACTTTTGTTTGGGAGTGTTTGCGTAGGTATTTTTCACCCCAAACTGACTTCAGAGATTTTTTTTCCTCAGGTAGATAGCAATTCCTGGGGGTGTGATGGGAAAGAGAGGTAAATAGGAACATGCTTTCGGGAAGTGTAATGAGTTGGCAGGTTTTAAATGTTCCCCACAGAGTAGTCTGCCAGAAATGTTTGGGGAGCAAATGGTTGTAACTAAAGAAATTATTCTTTTGAGCTGCAACATGAGACCTGAATTGCCTAGACATAGTAAGGCTACTGACTGCCAAAAAAGGACATTTTTAACAGGGTCTGATAGTACCTCATAAGAAATGACATGCTGTTAATGCTTTGCAAAAGGAGTAAGTTGCTGTCCATAGATATAGTTACTTTCATATTTCCTTTTCTGGTGTCTTTTATCATTTTTGTAAAGAATAGTCCTCACTTATAGTGTGATTGCAGCCGTACTTTTACTGAGGCAGCATGACTCCTCAGCTGTTTCTGATGTTCATAAATGGGAGTAAACAGGAAAATAATAATGTAGGAGTGCTGCAACTCCGCTGTTGTCCTTTTAAATCTTAATTACGAGATGCAACAATAATCAAACAGGAAATTACATTCCTTACTACCACACAATCCTATTTCTCTGCTAGTGACCAGATAAATTAATTTATAAAAAAAGCATAAACATCATGCCAGTATTATAAAGTGCTCTTTAACGAAGGATCATCCATTTTTGTGATACAAAGTGACCCCAGATCAGTTTCATAAGGTAAATGTGCAGTTCATTTACCCATGTTCCCCATTAATGTAATACTAACTTAAATCAACATTTCTCTAGTACCATAATTTCAGAGCAACACACTTTTACACAATCTGTATTAAATGTAATATTTGCATATATATGCAGAGCTTGTAACAAGGTTGCTGAAGAAAAGGGACTTATACGGTCCATTTTCTTACCTCTTCAGAATAAATACATAAATACATACCCTGGGATGACATGGGGTTGCTACTCACAATGCAATCTTGCTTAATTCAGGGTAACATTATAGCAAAGAGCTGAGTGATGCCTGAATTACCATTCACAAAGAAAATCAGTGAAGATTTTAAGAAATTCAGCAGCAGATGTGATATACATCGTAAGACCTTAGAATTCTGAAGTATCTGATGTACATCTTCCTAGCTCAGCAAGAGTTATTTTTTCCACCATAATTTGTACTTTTTCCATTTTTCCAGTTCATCATTTCATCTATAAAGGTACATTCCCTGTATTTAGTTAATTGCGATGTAGCTAATATTGTGTGATGAAGGCTTACGACATGGTCATTAAGATGTGCGACTATGCTGCTACTTTCTTGGCTCATACATGCCTTAATATAGTTTAATGTACTGGCCATACCAGCTTCCAGTTTCCACTATGTCAAATACTTCACTGAGAATTTAAGGTTACAGTTAATATCAGCAGTCAAACAATGCTGACCTCCCCTCCTCCTAAATGGGGCAGACAGTGCCAGTTAGTTGCTTTGATTTACAGACAGAAAAGTACTATTAACTGTACTTACTCACATCATATAACTCCAGGAAGCGTTAATAATTAATGCAAAGATGTCGCCTGCAATTTGTGTCAATATTATTTAAATTTTTGCTGACCCCATTCTAACTATTATTATATTTGGACAGAAGGTCAAACAACCCAACTTTCATAGGTCAGAAGCTTTAATATGCAGTTCATACTCGACTAGCTGCAGTGTCAGCATGAACGGGTCAGAACATAGAATATAGCAACATTTTCCCACCAATGAGAAGCTCAGACTAGTATAAACAGGTTGCAGTTTCTGTCGTAACATAAATCTAATCTTTTATTTTGCACATCCATATAGTGACTTGTTCAGGGTATCGTTCCCTTATTTCTTATGCTAAGAGTTCTCGGCATATTGTAATTTGTTACCCACAAAACATCTGCTTCACAGCAGCATTAGCTTTAAATGTTTAATAACCATCTTGCCACTGTACTGACACTCAAGTAAACCACTGCAATGATCTTTAAATCAAAATGTAACATTTAAGGATATTTTTGCATAGGTACTGTGGTCTCCCTTAACTCTGTGTAAGGATTTTCTGCCTACAAACAGACTCTACTCACTAAATATGTTACTTCTTCTGTTATAATTATTCTGAGAAATGAGGTTTGGTAACAAACCAATTTGTCCAAGGACATCTTCAGGTGTTGGCTAGCTATAAATAGTAATGGGAATTAAGAGGGTAGGGGAAGGAAGTTAGTGGGGGTGGGTGAAAGGTTTAAACGGGAATGTTGGATGACTGGTAGGAAATGAGCTAAGGGTAGGGAGGGGCTTATTGGGTTTTAGGCAATTGTATTTGGGTAAGGAATCACATTTTATCATGAACTTGCTACATGGCAAGCTTACATCCAGGACAGCCTGTGAGTACTGTGGTGGACAGGTAAGCCTTGGGTTAATGGTAGTACGTAGAGGGGAGGTGGGTATTATTTGTACTATAATTTTTTATTTATTTATTTTTTTTGCAGAGAAGGTGAAGAAGGATGTCAGGCTTTGTCCAGGTTGGATTTGCTAGAAGGCGTAGAATCTGGCATGCTGCATGTGATAGTAGACGTTTGGTTTGTTTGGATGCTTTTGGCGGGTACCTGTAAAATCTTCGAATGCTCAAAATTTCGAACATTACATGGTCGAGACCAAATGTTCGAAATTTTGAGTGCTCGAAGATAGACTTTCAACGGCACCGTATGGTGCAGATAGGGAGAATTTCCCTTTTCTGCACTGAAGTGCAGTCTCGGAGTTGGTATATTTAAGTAGGGGGGGTGTGGGGTGGCCTGCCCCCTGCCTACACTGTTAAAGTGTTTTTTTCTGTGTTTTCTTTCTTTTTTTTTTTTTTATGTTCGAACATCCAAATGTCGAACATTTGGTCTCGACCATGTAATGTTCGATATTTTGGATGTTCGAACATTTAACATAGACCCGCTTTTGACTAGGTTGCTGGGGCTGGGAAGCCATTCCATTGTTTAAGAGTGCTGCATAGGTGTGCAATTTAACTTTTAATATGATTTCCTGATTTATTTAGGAAGTTTAGTCCTTAATTAGCAATAATGTTCATTTGGCTCCTCTCTCAGTTTGATCGTTGGGTTTAGTGATATGGGTTACATGCTTGCAGTATTATGTAAGGCTGTGGTTATCAGTAAAATTTTAATGGTTCTGTTCCTCCCTGGTTGTTTTAGTTGTTTTTGACTACAGCTAGAGTTGAGAGGGTTTTCTTCCTGGTGCAGCCGTTGGCAGTATTGAGGCGCAATTCCATCTCCTCTAATTATTGTACAGGGTTGTGGCCATTTTACAGTGTTTTTTTTTTCCCTCAGTTAGCTCATTAGTGGTATTGGTTTTGTTTTCTGGTTCCCATAGTGAGTTTTGTGGGCTGGAAGGCACAGTTTCTCTCTGCGCATGTGCGGTGGAGCGCTTACCATTGGGATAGGGGTATGAGATAGGAGAGATGTGCGGCTTGTGGGTCTGTCCCTTGATCAAAGTAGGTTTTGGTAGAGTATAGGAGCATCCGAGAAAGGTCACAGCAATGGGTCATGCATTTGAGTTTCAGTCTTCAGGTTTTGGCTCTGGCTCTTCTACTGGCTTTCTGTGTGGGGGGAGCAATGTTTGAGAAGTGTCCCTGACTTTCATTGTTTCAAGATTTTTTTGGATTTCTTGCACTGACTGATTGAGAGGTTTTGTGTGGTTCTTATAAAATTGCAGCTTTCTGGATATCATTGACCAGTTGGGGGGGTTGGCGTATTTTCTTCTTTGCGTGGTGGCTCATGGTTTGGCTCTGTCACGTTTCCAAGGATACCACTGTTCTGTAACTGTATGGGTTGCTGAAGTGGTAAGATTTGTGTTGGCATGTGATTTCTGGACAGTGTGAGGTCTGAGGTGCATATGAGTGTCATTAGTTGTGATGTTTCATTTTGGGTCCTTCCTATAAAAAAAAAAAAATATTATAAAAAATAACTATACTGGTGGCATAGCTCTCAACTGTCCAGATTTTTGCAGAATGTCCAGATTTTTGCCTCATAATTTTCATCTGCTGCTTCTAAAATTTGTCGTTTGCAAGCAAATCACTGGGATGATCTGAGGACTGAAGTCACTTGGTGATGACATGCATTTGAGTTTCAGCATTCATATCCTTTGGAGGTTAGCAAGAGCCCTGTTATTCTAGCAACTTTCTATGTTTATAAGAGCAACATTTAAAATCTGTCCCTATTTTTGGGCCATTGTCCCCCCATTTTGTCAGGCTTTGCCTAGATTTCTTGCATTAAGAATCTTAGAGGTATGACTGGTAGTTCTGGCACATTGGTTAGTTAGGCAATGATGACAGATTCTGTGTGCAGACATTATGTCCTTTGGAAGTTCTTGCTAGTTCGGGACCTGTTGTTTATCTGCTTGCACAGCAGCTCGGGAGCATGCTCAACAGTAAGCTCAATGTTTAAAAGTGTCCTAAATTGTTGGGGACTTTGACTTCTTTCACAATATTGTCCTTTTCCTGCGCTTCTAGGTAATGTGCCTCTGGAGCATCAGTGTTGCTGTTGCACAGATTAACTGTGACTTATCTTATTTTACCATGTTATAAAAGGGAATAGAGGAAGGATATGAATGCTTCATGTAACTTCAACTGTTTAAGTGGTATGCTATACCAATTAAACCTGTATATGTTTGTACACTAATCCTCATGTTTATATTTGATAATATTTACACATACCTCTCAACTGTACAGATTTTTGCCACATATTTTTTTGATTTTTTCATAAAATTGTGGTTTTCTGGCAAATTAGTGGCAAATCATTAACAACTGAAGTTAGAAAATAATGACAGTCATTTGAGTTTCAGACTTCATACCCTTTAGAAAAGTTATACTAATGCAAAACCTGTTATTCTATCAACTTTCTAAGTTTGTATGAGTAATACTTAAAAATTGTCCCTATTTTTAAGCCTTTGCCCCGCTTTTATTTATGGCTTTGTCCAGATTTCTTGCTCTAAGAGGTTGACAGGTATGTTTATACATAACATATAATTTATATATAATGTCATATTATATAGACTTCATTTTATGCATTTATATTTGTGGATTGTATTTAAATCCAGTGTACTCTATCATGTATTAATATTGTTCTAAACATTAAAGAGAACCCCATACTGACTGTGTCACAGGCTGATATTCTACAGTAATGATCATATGTTGGGAATAGTTCACAAAACACCTGAATTCTGAATTATTATGCCGGACAGTGTTTCTAGAGGAAGGTTGGATGTGCAGGGAAGCTGAAATTGAAATGAGGAGTGTTTTTATTTTCATGTATTGTGAATGGCTCTAGTATCAAGTACATTGATTGGGGGATTGCACAGATCAGTATAATCAGCTGAATAGTTTATCTATAAAGTACTTTAATATTGTAGTGTAATAGTGGGAAGGGATGGTAGTTCATTAAAGTGCGAGGTAGGAAATAATGACAGGCATTTCAGATGAAGGCTCCACGTCCTGCCAAACGTCATGGTATCTAGTAGCTGAGTTTGTAACAACAATATGCTCAGATTGTCATCTTGATGGCTTATGGTCTCATTTGTAGTTATGACTTTGCTTATGTTCCTTATGGCTGGAAATGGGTGCTGCTTTAGTCAGATTATGAGCTTTAGTTCACAGGATACTGGATTTGGCCCCCTTTTAATCTGTAGTGTGTGCGTGTGTGTGTGTGTGTGTGTGTGTGTGTGTGTGTGTGTGTGTGTGTGTGTGTGTGTTTCTTTCTTTGTTTTTTTTTTCACTCTCTCTTTCAGAGGATTTATACTTGTCTTTTCTTTTGCAGATGGATGCCATGAGGGTTGCTGCTATGGTGGATGTTCCAGTCTCTGGAGTCGTGTGCAATGATATCACAGATTATGTTTGTGATAGGTGATGGATGCTGCTGTGATGGATATTTTGGCTGCTGGAGTGCTACGCATTGAGGTGACAGATGGTGGATGCACAGAGTTTGTAACAACCAGTGGTCTGAAGGAAATGGTCTTGGCAGGTATGCATGCTACTGCTAGGAGTTTTTGGCTACTGGGGCAGTATGGAGTGAGGTCACATGTAATGATGCATTTATGTGCACGTGAGAGTTTGTGCGGTATGAGAGCTGTGTGGGACAAGTACAGATGAGATATGTCAAGGGCACAATGAAGCAGGTGTTTAGGTTTAATTATGGGAAATTTGGGGTAGTCTAGAGGTGGAGTGGAGTCATAATACCTGAGGTTGGGTTGAATTTTGTGATCTGGCTGAGTGATTGGCTAAGCAAGCCCTGGGATTAGGGAGGTTTTAACCTTTCACCTACCACTTTAGTTAAAGGGAAGGTTTGGAATGGCGGGAGTGTGTGGATAATTTGAAGTAATTGATGTGATGGAGTTCAAAGTCTAATGGAATCAGAAAATGCAAACAGTAAAGTAAGGCTTGGGAGACTTTTGTGGCTAAAGGCAGCGGACAAATGGGTGTTAAGCTTCTTTAAGTGTTAGGTTTCATTTATTGCATGGTGGTTTGGTTATAGAAGGATACTGCCTTGGCCTTGCCAGTCTTGGTAAGTTAAGGTGGCAGGACTGGGGTATGTTTATGGGTGCCGTGTAGGGTTTCACACATTTGTTTGAAATATGTAGATCTGTCTTCAGCTGTGTAGGTGACAGACGAGAAGGCATGCTGATTAATTTGAATTTGCAGTGGCTTGAACTGAGTATCTTTGTTGTTACATGGATTTAAGTGTAGCTGGATTAAAGGAAATTTTGGGGGTATGGAAAGGGGGTGTTCTTTCATGGGCCAAAGGAAAGACCGGGGGATGAATTTTCCCACTAATGTATGTTCTCCCATTTCCTGATTCAGAAGTCACACATGAATTAATAGGTGGGGTTTTCTTATGGATTTTCTATTGAATCGGGGGGGGGGGGGTTGTAGGAATATTCATCTTTTATAAAGGAAGGAAGAGATGAATGGTGGGTAGTTAGGTTATTGGGTTTATTTGATATTCTTTTCCTTGGGCTACTAGGAGGTGGTACGTTATATGGATGACTTTTAAGAGCAAGTAGGGTTTGATGGAGCATTGTAGGTATGCTGGTGTTTAAGGTGATATGTGAGGTACTGGGTTTTCATTGGTTAAGCAGACACTGGAAAGCTTAAGCAAGGCATTGCTTAGGATTCCTAGCAGTGGCAGGCCACTGTTTGTTTCTTTACCAGATGCAAAGGTAACATATTGAAAGAAAAGTTTAACATTTTATTCAGGTCATTGGGTGAGAGTTAATAAGTAGGTGCATTTTTTTTTAGCATGTTGATGTCTTTTGGAGCAGTTTCGTGGTATGGCCTTATGGCTGCTGGATTAGGTTGTTCCCAGGGATTTGGATTTGTCTACCAATGTGGCAGGAGGTATTGCGTCAGGGGCATATGGGGCCATAACCTGGGGGGGGGATTGGTTTGTGGCTTGTTGGCCGGTAGGAGGGAAGGACAACTGGGGATGAGATGTTGAATATTTGTAATTATTATCAATTCAGCTACCATTGTAGGTTTAGCAGGAAAAGTTGTTGGGGAAAAGAGTTCAATTTTATTTGGTTAGTATGGCAGTGGTATGGGTTGTTGGTGCTGCTAGGTGAGGTGCCTCAGGTTGGGTTGGAAGGTGCAGTAGTCTGGGGAAGATTTTATAAGGAAGACTTATGGTAGGGCATTGCTAGATGTGCTAAATTTGTCTTGCAGCACTCTGGGGGAACGAGTTTGGGGAAAGGATTGTTGAGTTATTTTGTTCAGGCTTGGGAACAAGGTAAGGCATTTCAGTTGGTCAAGGAGGATTTAGCTGTAATTAGTATAGTTGCATGGGTGACAGGGTTATGTGAATTTACTAAATATTGGATGGTGGTTCATATGCTTGAAGAGTTGGGGTAGGTTGATACTGTGAAGATTGACAGACATTGGCTATTGACAAGATAGTTTGTTGTGAGGGTCGACGTTGGTAAATGCAGATTCACTGGGCTACATTCTGTGTGATATTTGCTTTATGGATGTATTGAAGTCATTAAGAGGGTCGTTTGTTGGTCAGCAAATGCTATGTTGGTCATTAAATGCTTCTTAGAACTTTAAAAAGAACCAACTGAATAATAAACAAAAGATGGCATGTATGAAATAAACCACAACAATTTAATGTGAGCGCTTTTGTACAACCAATGACATGTACTTCTTCAGACAAATGAATCCCTAAGCAACTCTCCTTAAATACTCAAGTTAATTATTAAATTGAAAATCAATTAACTTTTAAAGTTGCATACTCCAAATATACATACATTTAGAAAGGTATATACATATAAATAGACTGTGCAAAGCTTTAACTACAAGCATATATATAAAAAGCTTATTCTTCAAGACCAACATTAAAAAAGGAAAAAAACACAAATAATATAATTTCATTCATCCAAACTTAAGATAAAACTAAAATATATATAAAAAATGTGATATAATAATCAAAAAAAATTAAAAAAAAAAAAATATATATATATATATATATATATATATATATATATATATATATACATACATGTATATAGTGAATATACAGTTCCAATCTGATATGCATATATGAGTATATATTTAAAAAAAAAAAAATATATATATATATATATATATATATATATATATGTGTGTGTGTATAAATATATATTAAATAAAATAGTACATAACCATCATCTATCTAAAGCCTTTAGTTTAAGCAGGTACTTGATAGAACAAAATTCATTAATTCCTGGAAATACATGAGCATTAGTGCGAAGCTGTCATAAAAGCTCATGTTCTTCAAGTTTTAATTCCCAAGGGCCTCCTCTAATGTTCCTATTAACTTGTTCAATAATAGTAAACCTGAAATTATGTGTAGAATATTCACCACATGACGTGCTAGGGCGTTGTTACAATTCTTGTTGTTAATATTATATTGTATTATATTGATGTTCATAGACCCTTTGTCTAAACACT
Organism: Protopterus annectens; assembly: GCF_019279795.1. Taxonomy (NCBI): domain Eukaryota; kingdom Metazoa; phylum Chordata; order Ceratodontiformes; family Protopteridae; genus Protopterus; species Protopterus annectens. Next base: position 277,401,824 of record NC_056737.1, read on the forward strand.
CGCTCAGTTTACCCTATATAAAAACATATACATTGTTGACATGAGACAAGATATACAACCCCCTGAGACTCACAATTATATCTACCTGTGATATAATAAAAGATGCCATTGATACAAACATCTTTTCCTGTTTGAATGTATTTACAGTGGTGGCAACGTCCACATTTAAACATTCCCCAGGAATTACTTTTGGTTCGATTTTTTTGTTTATTATTAAATGCTTTTTGCTTTATAAGGGATATTTGGTATGATGGCAGGATTACTATTAAACTGATCTTTTGGAAAAGAAACTCTCACTTTGGTCATGATTCTATCCTTGGACAGTAAAAAGGGGTGTTAGTTATGCATGATGCATTACAACTGCCCTTGCCTTGTTTCGTGTGACACTGGACATCTTAGAGTTCTGGTGGTACATTTGGCAGGTAATAACTTGGGAATAATTACGAAGCTTCTTATGGTAGGTAGGATAGTTGAGGTTTTGTTAATTTACAGAGGTTATAGAGAGGGATCATCGGTTTGATTTTAGCCACTTAGGCAATTGGCTGCTTTGGGTATAGTATGATAGGCGTTTTAGAGGCTGACATGGATCCAGTTTGGTTCAGAGAGGATGGAGTATACCGAATGACGTTTGGCTTCACCCCTTTTTGGGGTATGGTTAGATTTGTTTTGGAAGTTTTTGTTGGAAGTTGGTATTAAGGTGGCAGAGCAGCCTGGTCAGGCTGGTGGGTGGAGGACAGGTGCAGGCTTGTCCTTCTTCTAATCCACTTCTGGTGTTGGAGGTCCATTTCAATGAGTTGGGAAAGGAAAGTGAGTGGCTGGATGCTGTTTGACAAGTAAAGTAAGTGAGCGGAGGTAAGGATGCTGCTTATTTGGTCAGGGTGAGTGGGGTCACACTGCCATAGTTAATAGTTATATGGCTGCTTATACTGTGGTTTATAACAGTTACATCGATGTTTATACTATGATTAATAAATAACATTGGACAATAATTTATGTTTATGGGAGTTTAATAAAGGTCATCAAATGTCATTTGGTGTGATGTGTTTATTGAAGGTGGCCGGGACAAAAGAGGTTTGGTAACAAACCAGTTTATCCAGGGACATCTTCAGGTGGTGGTTAGGTATAAATAGTAAGGGGAATTTAGAAGGTAGGGGAAGGAAGCTAGTGGGGGGGGGGTGAAAGGGTTAAATGAGAATGTAGGATGATTGGTAGGAAATGAGGTAAGGGTAGGGAGGAGCTTAATAGGTTTTACGCAATTGTATTTGGTTAAGGAATCACATTTTGGCGTGAGCTTGCTACCTGCCCTCCCTCCCTGTTTTTTTGGAACATTGGGGATTGTGCACTTATTTTATAAGTTTTGGGTACGTGGAGAAGAGGGGCAGGCTTGTCCCTCTTTTGTTCCCCCTCTGGTGTTGCAGGTTAATTTCAATGAGTTGGGAAAAGAAAGTGAGTGGTTGGATGCTGCTTGATAAGTAAAATAAGCAAGCAGAGATAAGGATGCTGCTTATTTGGTCAAGATACGTGGGGTCACGCTGCCCTAGTTAACAGTTATATGGATGTTTATGCTGTGGTTAATAACAGTTATATCCATGTTTATGACGTGATTAATAAATAACACTGTTCAATAATTTATGTTTATGGGAGTTTAATAAAAGTCGTCAAATGACATTTGGTGTGATATTGTTATTGAAGGGGACTGGGACAAATGGGAAACACAGTTATTTCCTATCCTGTGAGCTGGTATGACCATGCAGATAATATATTAAGAGATTGTGATGTGGGAGCAGAGCCCACAAAGGATGGCTTGCTGCTATAGGTGCCAAGGCAGTAAAGCCGGTGGCAGAAATGTTGTCAATGGGTACACAGGCATGGTAATTTAGGTGGTGCTGAACCCTGAGAGCACTGTTATGCAGTAAAATTCCATCCATCCAGTGCTATTGACCAGGATTCACTACAATTTTACGCTATCGCATCCAACTCATAATGATCCTATGAGTAGCATTGCTATCCACATGTAGGAAATAGAAATAGAGACTCTTGCCTTTTGCCACATGACAGATATACCGCAGTCATACCTATGGACAATTTATTATCTCTAATCTACCTTCAGCATGTCTTCAAGATGTGGGGGAAAGTAGAGTATCTGGAAAAATGAAAATAAAACAGCTAGAATACCAAGACCAAACAGCTGCAACCAAAACTCTGTGGAAGACAAAAAAAACTTTAGTAAACTTAGCACTTTCGCCTTGTCACAGCAAGCCTTCATTAGAGTTACATTAAAAAGTTTAAACTTTCCTTTAAATAACCCCCCATGCACATAATGTAATGACAGCAACCAATGGGAAACTAATCTTAAAAAGAGTCAAAATTTTGTACTTTAATTTAAAACTATTCATCAAAAATGCAGAAAGGATAAGGAAACATACATCACTATAAAACTTCAAACAATAAGCATTGTAGTTCAACTTAAAATAAAATATCATTTAAATTAAACATGCATGAAGTTTTAAAACAGCATGCATTGATACTTGCTCATTTAACCCTGCTTTAACGTGGCATTCAATGCCATAAGGTTTCTTTGTATTCTAATAAACTTTCAAAATCACCCCCCTTTATAAATAGTCCTGTCCACCACAAAAAAATAAAAAAACTTTAAAATTTAAACATTCTTCTGAGTGCATATAAAGTGCATTAGTTGACTTCTTGTTTTTTTATGTCCCTCACATGTTTATCAATCCGGTCTTTAAGAATTCCAGTTGTTATCCCTATGTAGAATGCTTGACATGTCATGCAAGATATTAAATATATAACCATTCTACTATTACAATTAATATGACCAGGACAGGCAATCAATCGGACTATCATAGTAGACTACTGTTACATACATCCCATCATTAATATACTTAAAAAACTTGCAAGTCCCACATTTACCCATCTGAGATCTATGGGTTACTACTTGTACCTCCTGGTTCCTTTCCAACCTTTCAACCCTTTCTGTTAACCACCTGCAGAGACCCTCCCCAGATGGTCTCTAATGTCATCTGTAAAAATTGTACTTAATGTACTTTTAAAAATTTTTGCAAGGGTCGGGGCATCATGGTTGTAAGGAATAATTATCACACCTGTTTTCTCTGTTTTTGGTAAGAATGTGGGTTGTCCACTATATAACTTCACATTGTCCCACTGTTTCTTAATCATAAGCATAAATCTAGTCCTTTTAGCCTCAACAATCTCCTCCTTAATTTTGTTTAATAAATTTAAAGAGTAACTTCAGTCCTTAAACATACCAGTCAAAATATCCATCTCCCTAATAAATGTTTCTTCATCACTTATAATTCTTTCACAATTCCTCTTTTTTGGCATATAGGGTGACAACTGTCAAAATGTAAGAAAGAATTTGAATACATGTTCTTCCTATATATTATACAGCCAAGACAATTAATAACCAAATCCTTGTATAAACAAATATCCAAGTAGTCAATCTGATCATACCAATCCATCCTATAGGTAAATTTTAAAAATGTGGTAGTGTTATTTAAATACGTTATAATCTCCGGTAAAAATACTCTGACCACCTTTCCATAAAATAAGGATGTCATCAAGAAACCTATAATAAGCCACAATATGTTCTATGTAAGGGGAAACATAGACAGATTTCTTCTTCCATTTGGCCAACACCAGGTTGGCATATATGGGTGCACACGTGGCACCCATTGCCACACAAGAAATCTACCAAAACAACTCACCTTCAAAAATAAAAAAAAATATTTGCCAAAACTAATTCCATTAAATATACAAGCAAGTTAATTCTACTGTTCATTAAGTCCTTGTCACGTGTTAAACTTTCCCTAAGCAATTCAATATCTATGTTGTGCGGTATAACTGAAAATACATTTTCAATGTCGATAGCTATAAACCACAAGTCCTTATCATATTCCAACTTCCCTATCATTTCCAAAAGATGCCATGAATCGTGAATAATTTGATTTTTACAATTTAAAATGTGTTTACAGTGAAAATCTATAAAAGCTGCAATGGGTTCCATCTTTGACCCACGCATCATCCCTATGGGTCTCATGGGTAGGTCGGAGACATTCTTGTGAATCTTAGGAACTCCAAACAAAGTTAAAATAGCTGGCTATCAAAACAGGAACATTTTCTAAGAACTGAGACAGTGTAGATCATGTGCCATCTAGACCATTGTCTCTCTGCCCATTTCCATGGGTGTAAAGTAGTACTGTTTGGTGATTTACAGTCCAGTTGATATTCATCACACGCTTACTTCCTTTTCTACTCCATCCCTGACCACCATATATATGGTCTGGCCATATCTTTCATTCTGGAGATTCAAGGATTGTGCTTGATGCAACATTTTCAAGAGTATAGAATGACTTTGTTGAGGATCTATGACACTATGTAGACATGTTTCTATGACGCATACTGCTAGTTTTCTGGAACGGTATAATATAAACCTTTGCTCTGTAATTACAAGCCAAACTTTCAATATTTGGTCTTCACACTCACTAACTGTATGGCAGCTAAAACTTTTCACATCAGATTATTTCTGCTAATAAATCAGACATTTGTTGAGTTCCATCATTAATTTATTTTTTAAACAAAAACATCTTCATTAAATTATCACTTATAGCATAGGCAAACATACATTTATATAAATGAAAACAAACCATATTAATATATTTCCAGTTGCAAACATTATACATCACAAATAATCTTCTGTCATAAAATTGCTTGCAACCTTATAATGGCTTACAGAATCACCTGGGAAACTGGGGTTGAAGAAATAACCCCTATATTGTGAGAGTGCAAAAAAGAGTGCAGCAAGGAAATATGTTCACTTTTTTAAAGGAATTGTTGCTCGTTTTTTAGGCCCAGAACTTGTGGTCCTTTGGCTACTATACAGGTGCACTACGGTTTACAGACAAAACCTACCAGGCACCACTTCAAGGTGTAATAGTTAATTTCCCATTGGACAAGGACAAAGAAAAATTATTGACGAAGTTTGGACAAAAAGTGAAACTACGACACAATAGTAAATAGTACGGTCAATAATGACTATTTTGTCAAACCTGCAAGATAATAGAAAGAGGTTGCGCCATTTCTCTAGCTGCTGAAATTGTAAAGAGTAATTTTTTTTTTCTTTACACTCTTCAACTAAACTTTAATTGTAGTATCAGAATACTGACCATATTGTTCGGTCAGTTTCTGGAACAGCAGAATTATGTGAACAGCTGGGAATGGTGTGATCGATGGACTTGCTAAGTATGCAGCTGAGAAAGAGACAATCTGCACTGTGCACTACATGGCAGAATGATGGATACAGAAGATCCCTTGAGAAGATGCCTATGATGGACATTCAGTGGGACTTTAAATGCTAAATGCACCTTTCATTTTGTTTCTCTAATGGATGGCCTATCTTTATTTGCTGCTTACTGGTTCTTCCTTTGTAGAGAGCAGTGTTGATTGTTTGCACAGTCTTTTGGACTAATGTAGTCTCTGTAACTTTTATTATTAGTCAAGCAAAAGCTATGCAGGTAGAAAATTTCTGACAGAAAGGTATCAAATGAATATACGTACTTTCACAGTTTAACTAGCCCACTTCCATCCTGCTAGTATATAGTCTCCTATACTGTTTGAAACAAACCTGTGGTTATCCTAACTGAAATGCTTTAGTTTATCAAGTCTATGTGGTTGCTTGAGTTCAATGCAATTCAACACACAGTACCTAAAACCAGTAACATATACCAAAGATAAACGGAGAATGCCCACCAAATGCAAGGATGAAGATTTTGTACAGGCAATTTACTCAAACTGAAAAATGTATAAGCACTTTCATCTCCAACATACAAGACTTCAGGACTACTATAGTGTCATAGTTATACATATATATATAACATTGTGCAACCTATGTAATTCCCCCAAACCAATTACAAAATAGAATTAATCAACTCATAAAGTTAAAATTCCCATCAGATGTAAATCTTAAATAAAAATACTATAAAAATAATAATTATAAACTGAAGGTTCGCATAATAATGAATAGAATATCAAATTTCAATGTAATAAAATATTTGTATATACTTATACTTAAAGTTTAGCTGTCCAGATTTTGAGAACAATAGTAACTGGTATATTATCATTCATCACTGGGGCATTTCTGCATCAGGCTTCAATTACCAGGCTAGCTCTTTGTATTCAGTCCTGGTTTCCCAGGACTTCTCTTTCATTTTTAATAATTTGTTCCAATACAAAAAAGAAAATGTACTTTGTGAACAAAACCGTGTATATCTAAAAAGATTATTACTCTCATTCCTATGCTAAACAAAGTAAATATGCTCATATACACATTTTTTAACATTATCTCAGTTTTTCCCTATATACAAACTGGTGCATTCAAAACATTGGAATAAATAAATTATGCCCTTACTATAACAATTGTAATGTTCCTTAGACTTAATAACTATATTCCTAGCTTGTAGATAAATTTGGTCCACATTGCTTATATAGAAACACTGTTTACAATTCCCACATTTAAATGTACCCAACTTCCTGTTATTTAAAGGCATTCTCCACACCTCAAGTACCAACATTTCTTTTATTTTTCTTCCCAATAAAGCTGGGTTTCGCAGAAATATTATTCTTAATACCAGAAAACAAGTTAAACCCCCCAATGTCTATTAATAATGTTCTCAATACTTTTAGACTTAGAATTAAAAGTGTATGCAAAGGCTTTCAGGGGTGTAATGTTTGAAGCCTGAACATTTTCAAATTTGGACACATCTCTACCTAAAGTTGGAAGAAACTTTGGTTCTCTGTTATTAATAACCTTACATTCCATTCTTAAAATCAAATCCCTGGGATAATTGTCTAATAAAACCTATTTCATCTATAAATTGTTGGTAACTAGAGGTAATTCAGGAAGCCCTAATTAACTAGCCTTTAATGATACCCTTTTTCTGATAGGAGAGGTATTCACTTAAAGTAAAGTAGATAAGAGTTTGAAAAGGTGTCCTTACAATATGTTTTGGATTGAAATATATCCCTTTCCCTATCCTTTTATAAAAGAACATCTAAATAATTAATGCTATCCATGGAATGAGTATAGGTAAATTACAAAAACTTTCTGGTTTTGTTAACATACTCATAAAATTCTTTCTAGCAATCTAATATACCTTTCCACAGGACACAAATATCATCCAAAAATCTTCCATAAAAATGCTAGTTGGATGTATATATTGAATCCATGATAAAATTCCTTTCCCAGTAATATAAGACCAAACTGGCATAAATGGAGACACAAATGGCTCCCATGCCCCCCCCCCTTAGTTTGCTTATAATATTCACCATTGAAAAGCATAAAATGATTGTCCTAGATTAATTCCATAATGTCACCTATCAATAATGCTTCAGTATTAGATAGGTAATCACAGTCTAAAATCACTTCTTTGAACCATTCCAAACATAAATCATGGGGGATACTAGAAAAAGGGTCCCTAATGTCAATTGTCACAAATATTATATCTTCATGATAAAAATTTGATTTAATATTCCTGAGAGATTCCCATGAGTCCTTAGAAATATGACCAATTTTCGATACAAAGATTTGCAGTTTCTGGTCAATAAATATCACTAATGGCTATATCTTAGAACTCTTAGCTATAGCTATCAGTCTTAATGATGGGTCCGCAATTGATTTATGGATTTTTGGTATCCCAAAAATCACCAGCATATGTGGATTGTCAATCTTTAATAATTCAAATACATAAAATGATCCCTTAATATTAAATCTATTTTAGCATAAACTATATTAATGTTATTTTGAACATTATTATATAACTATCTTCATTGCTTCTTTGCTACATTCTAGTATCATAATCAATAGTGTTCATTATAACAATCCCCCACCCTTATCTGGTTTCATAACTCTGTATTCACAATTATTTGAAATAAAAACTGTAATACATTTCTCTTTTCATTGGACAAATTTGAAATGTTCTTCTTTTTGTCCATGTGAACTTTCCTCAGGTCCTTTAGACCAATTGATCTTCAAATACCAGAAACCATGGGTGGAGATGGGGATTTATAATACTTTAATTCCTAAGTGAAGTGTCAGCCAAATTAACCTCTCCATCATGAAATAGGCACCTACATTTAATTTCCTAAGAAATAACTTCAAATCTATTAAAATGCCTGCTTTATCAACATTCTTAGAAGGAATAAACAGCAAACCTTTCATAAATAACTTAAAATGATCTAAACCAATCTATACATTACTGTAATTAAAAATGTTAAAATTCTAATCGGAAACAAGCAAACCACCATATAAAACTTCCCAGTCATTAGTTAAAACAATAATACCCAAATTGTCCACATTTTCATTCAGTCCTTCACTTGATTCTAGCCTCTCCCCCTGCCATGTCCTCTCATATATCTCCCCTGTGAATTCCAGTTCTTCCATTGGGAGTGTGGGGGATTCTGTGACCCGTTCCATGATAGTTGTTCTGACTGTCTTAAGGGTGGGAACTCCAAAGGCAATAGCCCTAAAGGAACCTCCGATATACCATCCACTAGGTTAGCACAATCATCCAATGATAATGGAATGTTAGACCCCTTCCTCATTCTCAATACCCTCTTTTCTGGTATTGGTTAAAGGGTAGACCTTATTTGCCTGATATTCATTAAGGTCCCTCTGTAACTTAGAAATGTATCTCTTTTTTAAGTCTTCACATTTACATTCCATATCCTTGAAGACCTGAAAATATTTTAAATTGTCTACTGAATCCATGAGGTCCTGCATTTACAACATTGTTTAAGACCAAAATCTCATCTGACAATGAATGTATAATTTTATCATTATTTCTCATTATGGCATTCATGTGTTCATCTCCACATCCAATGAATAATTCCACAAGCTCCTGGTAAAATTGCTGCCCAACTGCACATTACTGGGAAATTTGTATAAACATAATCTTCTGCGAACCCTCTTAACTGTAACATATTCCTATAAATATTAGTTCTCAATCTGCAGTGTACAATATTTTAGAAGTTTAACTTTAAAATTACCCACCATCTCATGGTAGGATAATGCTGCTGGCTATCAGATAGAAATAAACATAAAGGAAATGTTAGTATCCAGACAGGTTTTGAAATCAAAACCAGCAGTTCATTGCTCATATTTCTGCTGTAGATGCCATGTCAGAATACAGATGCGAGTGTGAGGAAGGGGAAATGTCATCACCACCCCTTCTAAAATGATAATCAATATAATTCTGATGTGAAACATTGTTCCTTAATATAAATTCCTGTTAGTTCCCTGGTAAACAGGAATTAGATAATGAATTCTCCATAACATCACTTTGTGAATCAACCAATTGTGCCAAAAGATTAATAAGATGTGTAAGCTCTCCCCTAGTAAATGAGCCATTCATATCCTCCACTTCCAAGCCTGAAGCATTAATATTATCAATTCTCCCACCCATGGTGTAATGCAAGCAGGTAAATCCAATGCAATTCAACCTGCAGAACCTAAAGCCAGTAACATATACCAAAGACAAAATGCAAACACCCACCAAATGCAAGGATGAAGGTTTTGTACACACAATTTATTCAAATTGAAAAATAGTTAAGTGCTTTCATTTATGAGTTAATTAATTATATTTTGTGATTGGGTTTGGGGAATCATATGGGTTGCACAATTTTATAAATATGTATAATTATAACACTTTAGTAGTTCTGATGAAGGCTTTTATGTTGGAGACAAAAGCACTTAACTATTTTTCAGTTTGAATAAATTGTGTATGTGAAATCTTCATCCTTGCATTTAATGGTTGCTTTAATTCAACATATCATGAGAAGGAGAACTGCAAATCATTTAAATGATTATAGTAAATAAATTGTCATCTTTTTTTATTTTATTAGTGATCTTTACTGTTTGTATAATCTGCACCTGCTATGCAGAAAAGTCAAAAATAAAACCTTAAGTGTATATTTTAAATACATAAGATATGTAAAAAAGTAGGGTATGCATCAAAGCTGTTTTCAGTTTAATTATATTATGCCTTTGTGGACTAGGTGGGACATTTTTTTCCAGATCAGTCTAACAGACTGTTACAAAACAGCAAGAGTAGTAAAACTATACTACTTTTACATATTTGTCTTAGGGAAATGCAAATTCATAAAAGTATATTACTATACCACATAATAACACATGTTTTTATTTTTTTACCAATATGCATTAAATGATTTCAAATGATTGATGGTAAAGCAATGGAAAGGAAATATGCTTGTAACACTGCATGATGATACTTGCAAATGTGACTACAGTTGTAAGTAACTACTGTAATATAAGTGGTTTCATAAAGCAAGTATATTTTTATGGAAATGTTCACATTTTCACAGGTCTCATTATAGGTACCACAAGAATAAATAAATGTAAACATTTGGTAGGGAAAAATGTACTTGCATGATTCAATATAAGAAGTTAGAGGGGGTAAAACATAGCGGGGGGGGGGGGGTAAAGCATAAAAATAATAAGTTTCCCATAAATTGATTTATGTTGCATTTATTCCTAAATCTTGTGGATTATTCAAGAGTAACACTTTTCCTCCAGCACAGCTAGACATCAGAGGAGAGGTTTAAGATGATGTTCTAATGAAGTATGTTAAAGGACTGCATCTTTTAAAGACATTCTTAGATATGGCAGGCTTTATTTAGTTGAAACAATAGTAGCACAATACTGTCACAAAGTAGCAAAGTTTGAAGTAAATCACCCAAAAAACTAAGCTGGCTCAAACTACCCCCATTGACTCAAACTACCACATTGACTGTCTTACTCCTAACTTGTGACTACTCACAATCTACAAATTGTCTATCCCTGTCATCTCTAATCCAGCCATATGAACCAGATAGACTCCCTCACTCAACCCAACTGCTGCTCCACCTTGTCACTAAATCCCACAATACAGCTGGTGGCAGTCTGTTCTCAAACTATGTCACAAAGCATGGAACACCATGCATCCCTACCTCTCCAAAAAACAGAACAACATCTCAAACATTTTAAAGAAAAGGTAAAATCACACTTGCAGAATCTCTGTCTGTGTTCCTGCACTAACCCTGGATAAGTACTCCTAGACTAAACCATAATTCCACACTTTTTCCTACATTCAGCTATTTCCCTCTCATTTATTTCTAAGCACCCTTCTTCTCTATACTCTTACCAACTTGCCATAGCTCATTACTGAAAAATTAATTTTCAAGGTGTTAATTACTGTGCTGTTACTGTGATGGATCCAAAGTCTTCTTAAGACACTAGGTCTTGCTGGCTGGATTCTGCTGAAATCAAAGTCTAGTTATCACAGTCTGTTGGCCACAGAAACTTGCAAAGTGTACACTGATGCAACACCTAAAACTCTGAGCAGAAGCCAATAAATGACTTTTTATAAACAAACCACACAAACTACTGTTGCAGCTTCAGGTACTGTTCTACTTTACTTCTCAAACAGCATGGATGATATAAGAGATACAGTTTTACTTCGGAACAACTGTGTTCCTACACAAATACCTTTATCTTTAACATAATTTGATATACAGTTCTTATATACAATTTTAGTCAAGCAGTTCAAATCCTGTTTTTCTCTTGGTATTCTATTTTGGACTTTGTATGAGAACATGTGTTTGCAGAAAAATAGGTTTTCATCCTGTAATGCTGATATTGTTTTTTAAGGAAACACCTTGTGGAAAAACACATACAAATGCTGACTTGATCATTCAAACTTCCTTGGTTAACAGTGTCATATGATAGAAATATGTCCTGTTGTCCAGTCTTTAAGAAAGCAGATTAGCGTTCTTACTAAAAATGTAAAATGCATACATCCTGTTTTTTTACATCTTTGTTATACTGACCATGTAAAATATATACATCCTGTTTTTAAGTCTGTAAGAAGTCAGCTTTTTTGCTGACAGTGTGAAATGCATACATTTTTTCTGATTCTGTAGGAGACACATCCATTAAGCAAATTCCTTATTTTTCAAGCCACAGTCATTTAGTATGGATGCTAATCACATATTGCCAAACTCTATTTCTACATTTAAGCAAGCTTTATTTTATTCCTTATTTATTTTGCATATTTGTAACATACTTACTTTCAATATTCACTGTTAAATACACTCTAACAATTCCCTCTTTTTATTTTAAAACATACTGAAAACACTTTATACTGATATGTGTTTTTGATCAGATTATATAGAAAGCACATTAAGAAACAAAACCTTTAGTCTTCTTTTGATACAGTTCAAAATGCAATTTTACATAGTTAATATAATGATATCAAGTATTACTACTAAAACTGAATGTATCTAACAGCTTTTTCTTTTGCAGACCATTCTGTAAAAATATTCCATCCGTTATGGGCTGTGTATGCTTTAATTTTAACTTGATTAATTTATTCTTTTGCAATCACAGAATTTCATTTATGGCTTAGAACTCTTTTATTAACTCTTTGCAACTGTTGAATTAACTATTTACTTTTATTAATTATTTTATACCAAAAGATTAGAGATAGACTAATATCTGTAAGAGACAAAAATTATGTGCTACTGCAAACATTATTTAGTGCTATAAATATACAGTTTCAATGTAATTTTAACCATAACATTGTGATCATATTTCTGAACTGCCCATTAACATCATGGTTGACAGTGAAGTGAATATATTAAACACTTTGTTAAAGTACGTACTGAACTGGGCTTAGATAATAAATATTTGAATCCTTTTATTTCAATATATTTCCATTAGCTGTATGAATACAATATTTTAATATAATTTTCATCTAACTGGGGTAACCAATACTAGTACAGATAAAATGATTGTCCAAAAAACAGTGATAAAATTACAACTAATGATAAAATTACAACTTGACAATTACTTTTGAACTTGTTACTTTACAATATGTCCTATAGAGTATATATTTACACAGACTGCTTGGTACTCATGCATTTCAATCTAGTAGGTATCCTGGACCCAATTTTTTTTTAAACATGGTTCTCCACACATATTTATTGCTAGACATTAATTTCACTTGTACTGAATTATTTTGTATTTGTACATACAAAGACTGTAAAGTGCACTTAGTCCAATCTACAAATTTAGTAACATTAACATCAAGCAAAATTTTGGAAAAATGTTATACCTCTTTAGATGTATCTAGTGGAATTGCCCCCAGAGGCATCATCCCTGCTATTCTAGGTATTAAACTATATACCCAACAATTAGAAACATTCATGCTTTTTGCATACCAACATTGTCTTGCCAAAAACATATTAAAATAGTGAACAGTCTTGCTCAATTTTTACATATCTTTACTCTCTCTTAATAAAGCAATGTTAAATCATATATTGTATACCTTTACAGTTTAACAGGTTATAAATACAATTTAATACATATTAAACAATACAATAATAGCTAGCATGATAGCTATTAGCAACTTGTAAAATATTTTATCCTGTCAGATTTAATCTGTTTATCAGTATTTCTAATCCACTAATACCTGTTGTTCCCTCCCCCTGAAAAAGTATTGTCAAGAAGGAATGATATATTATTTCTTCATGTAGCTTTATTTTAGACCATTTTGTAATACTGCTCACACAGTCAGTGTAAAACTGAGAAAGTATCCCTCCCCTGTAGTACTGCAGTATTGTTTATTTTTTTATGCTGTGAGAATAAAATGTATACCAGCCCAACACTTTGGTTATGCAATTGCTTTATTAGGTTATCAAACTATAGACCTTTGTCTGATTTGATCATTTTTGGCTGTTTTCAATGACAGAATATATGTTTCTGTTGCCTTTGCTGTCTACTACTACTACTACCAGTAGTTGTTATTTGTACCCTTCTATATACGTTATTTGAGCTGTATGTATACTATATCCCATCTGCTGGCTGTACTTGATGTAACTGAAGTTTTTCACTTTTAACATTTACCTGCAAACAGATTATCAGTGACATATATGCACAATTGTGATGGTTTATTATAATTACCAAATAGTGTTACATGTGAACATTTAACAATTATGCTTTAAAAACAATAATGTTTTAGAAAAACTGAAACCACTTGTCTGGCAATCAGTCTTGTTTTTTTATCTTATCTTTCCAACATTACCTTTAACTATTCTTCCAGTCTAGGAAGGTCTGAGCTCACATTTTAGACTCTGAAGACCATAGTTAACTCTTTTAGCATTTTTCTTTTAATCATCTGTTAATACACTTGCAATTTGATAGTAAAATGCAGTTGTAAAAATGCATAGAATTGTAATAAGTATCTGATTTGCATAATTATGCATTTATACTACATAACTAAACATTATTTGACAATTAGCTCACATATTTTTTAACTTGGATTTCAGTATTTTTTTATTTAACTGCCCTGCCATTCATTTAACAAAGACTGCTTGACCAATACCATCTGTGATTTTATTTCTTTTTAAAATTTAAAACTTTAACTGTTTGGTGTGGTGTTATTATACAATTATAAAAAACTGTAAAAAGCAAAATAGATAGCTTAACTAACACGTTTATATTTACATGAGTTACATTTGCTGTTGCCTGCCTTTCATTTTTGTGCATTTTAGCAGATGTACTTTATATGAAAATAAAATACATGCATGTCAGTCTTGTGACTTCAGATTTTTATTGTTAGTAACTATTTTTATTTGATTTTTATACACTAGGACTGTTTTGTGTACCTTTTGTCTATGCTATGAGAATGGCAGTTATTTGCTCTACCTTACTGTAGTACTGATAAATGTCTTGCTTTAATCGAATGAAAGTCATACATCAAATTTTGCTATGTATGCTTAACCATTTTCAAAACACAAACATATTATAAAATAAATCTCTTTTGTACAGATCAGTGTCGTTTCCTGCACATATTCAATGTTTTCTTAAGCTCAGCTAATTTATTTTCTTTATCCTGTAACTGCTGTTGAAGAGTTTGCTGTAATGTTGCATGGTCTGCTGAATCTAAAACTCCTATGCACTTTTGAAAAGATGTATGTATAGCTTGTCTAAGCTTTCTGAACTCATTGTGTCTGCCTTTTAGAAGCTTATTACATTCTTTTGTAAAATAAAATGTACTAGAGGTTCTGTCAGTAAGTGATTTGACTCCTGTTGTAACTCTGAAATAAACCTTTTACATGTGGTGGCAGGACATAACTGTTCAACATCTGAATATAATGGAAACACTTTACCCTTAGTTATTTTTTTATGATGAAAAGGTCTGTCTTCACAGTCTATTTTTTTAGCAATATCATGCAATACTTTTTTATGGCATGGCATGCAAAATGCAGTTTCTGTTGAATCACACACTAAACATTTGTCATACACCACATGGTTTTCTTTGAGATACCAGTCAAATATTGTAATACATTTACATAATGCCTTACTATCAACTTACCCTAATGAGGTTTTACATTTACTAATGTGCTGTGTATACCAACATTGTAATTTAAAGCTTGACTTACACCTGCTTGAATTCTGTTTAATAACATCCATACTAAAAATGTGGCATAAAAAAAAGGTTTTACCAGTTAGCAAGAAAACAGGTGATCAGGCTGTTGTTGCTGATGGCTGGAATTTTTTCAGAGTCACTCAAAAAGCTGGTGAAACACAACAGGCAGTGAACTGCTGTGTAAAGTAGATGTCCACCTTTTCTTGAAGAATTAATGGCACTGTGAATTTCCTGGACTGCAGGCTAAATCTGGATTCAGATGTCTGAGAAACTTTACTACTACAAGCTGCATAAACTGGAATATTTCTGTTTAGGATTTACACATACGTCCAAATGTTAGTTACTGCAATTTGACTGAAATGACCCTCTGCAGGGCTTACCACTCCCTCTGTGCTCAAATGTAGGTAGGCTCGCCATTGAAAAATTATCTTATCAAGATGCTGCTTACTGTGATGGATCCGATGTCTTCTTAAGACACTAGGTCTTGCTGGCTGGATTCTGCTGAAATCAAAGTCTAGTTATCACAGTCTGTTGGCCACAGAAACTTGCAGACTGTACACTGGTGTAGCACCTAAAACTCCGAGCAGTAACCAATAAATGACTTTTTATAAACAAACCACACAAACTACTGTTGCAGCTTCAGGCACTGTTCTACTTTACTTCTCAAACAACATGATATGAGAGATACAATATTACTTCGGAACAATTGTGTTCCTACACAAATACCTTTATCTCTAACATCATTTGATTTAAAGTTCTTATATACAGTTTTAGTCACGCAGTTCAAATCCTGTTTTTATCTTGGTATTCCATTTTGGACTTTGTATGAGAACATATGTTTTCTGGTGTTTGCAGAAAAATATGTTTTCATCCTGTAATACTGATATTGTTTTTTAAGGAAATAAATAAGGTATAAATAAAGCTTGCTTAAATGTAGAAATAAAGTTTAGCAATATGTGATTAGCATCCATACTAACTGACTGTGGCTTGAAAAATAAGGAATTTGATTAATGGACATGTTTCCTACAGAATCAGCAAAAATGTATACATTTCACACTGTCAGCAAAAAAGCTGACTTCGTACAGACTTAAAAACAGGATGTATGCATTTCACATGGTCAGTAAGAAAGGTAATCTTCTTTCTTAAAGACTGGACAACAGGACATGTTTCTTTAATATGACACTGTTAACCAAGGAAGTTTGAATGATCAAGTCAGCATTTGTATGTGTTTTTAACAGAATTACTTTCAACCTTTATTCAGTTTTAAATACACCCTCATTTCAACTTTCTTACATTCACCTATAGACTCTTCTTTTCCCCTTCATCTTTTCCTGCTTCACACATTCAGTCATTTCTAGTCCTTCTCTTTCTTTGATCAGTCTTTAGTCTGCTACACCACCTGCTCACTACTAAAAATAAATAAATAAAGCATAAAAGGATACTGCTTTTATGCAACTTTTCATCTATTTTATGTCTTTATTACGAAACTGCTTACTGAAGTATACAGCACTGTATATTGAATTATGTTCATCTTTTTCCTCTGCTCAAAACAATAATCTGCAGTTGTGCCTTATTGTACTGTCTACAATTACTCCATTATTATGCAAACTTTTCAGAATGCAATTGAATGACTTTTCTATACAATGTATAAACTTTTACAAATATCTTTATGCACTAAACTATGTATATACTTGTAAATGCTGATTTTCTACACTATATATAAATCTTTAATATGCATCATTTGGAGCTTTTCTCCCCTGACTTCCATTTAAAAAGGGTACTCTGTGCCTAGTCAGACTTTCCCAACCAACACATGTGATAAATACATACATACACATACATAAATAAATACAATTGAAGAAGGTTGTTTTACTGCTGTAAGTTGCTACTTCTACCCCAAGTTTCCACTGTCCAAATTCTTCAAGCCTGTCAGTCTTATGCTAGATAATGTGTAAAACTCCATAATCCACGTGGAAATTGTAATTCCTTCACACATGATCTGAACCTGTGAACATCCTTGCAAAAGGAAGTCAAACAATTAGCCTTAGCTGTGAATGAAGTGCCTCAAAAACTGGGCATAGTTCCTGAAGTGGCCTTGATTTCAGCCACACATTTTTTTCAATACCCTATGTAACGTGGACTAGAACTGATAAAAAAATTGATCTAATTGGTCTTTCAGGATCTGGTAGAAGTAGAGACTACCTTATGGTCTTTTTTTCCTTCCCTATTCAGATCATTACTTTTGGATCTAGTTTTTTCAGATGCGAAGCAGAACTCTTGAATAAGTACTGCTCGTTGGCAACTGCCAGATTCTCGTGTCTATATCAGAAGCTCAAACTTTCAAAAGTTCGAGTCTCATATGATTGACACCATATGAGCGAACTTTTGAAAGCTTGAACATTTTAGTGGAGATCGCTGTATGGAATATTTCCCTTTACTTCAATGTAGGGCGATCTCAGAGTTAGGAAACCTCTGCTTAGAGCATTCAGGTAGTTTTTTGTTTTGTTTTTGTTTCATTTGTATTATATCCTCAATGTTTTAAAACTTCACTCATATGGTGTTGATCACAGGAGTGTTGAAGTTTTAAAACTTCAAACATATAATTTAGACCCCAGATTCTCTTACTTAGTATTCATGCCTTCCAAATAAAGAACTTGTAAGGCCCTTCTTGGAGAACTACTCTTACTCTAAGGCTTCTCATCAACACTTTAGGAAGTTTTCATGTGCTTTTAGATGGTGAATTAAGAGTCTGGATGAATAAGATAAAATAAATTACACAATATAAATCTTGGAAAAAAACTTTAAACTCTCTGAACTAGGAATAGAAGCCAGCTTGAAGGTGAGATATGTTACCCTCTAACTACAAATTTGGATACAGGAGTTGTTATATTTGCAAAATGTGGGTCTTTGTGGACAAGTTAAAACAAGTATATTGTGAATTATTTCCAGGCAGCCTAAAAGTGTTTGCTTGGCAGGTCAAACTAAATGACAGAAGTTACAGAGTAAAGTTTTTTTGTAGATTCTCTCTCAAACAGAAAGGTATTTTCTTTTGTTGAATATATCCTGAATACCTGCAACCCAGCTAGGTAAATTGCAGTTTATGGCCCTCAGCTTTGAGTGTGACATATTACAAGATTACTTGGCAGCTCCAACCCTAACCCCCCTCCAAATGGCACACAGTGAATCCATTGGAACCCCATTAATCCCCTATCCGTATGAAACAGCTACTGAAGATATACAAATGTTAAATATAGGCAAAGTAGCTGGAAAGATGGCTTACCAGCTACACCATCTAGATGACCTTTCTTGTTGATGATTTGTAACTTTCTTGTCCTCAGATACACAACTCTCTCTGATTCATAGAGAGCTGGTGTGGTCACTATGCTCCACAAGGCAGCTAGTGAAAGCTCCAGGGAACCCTACAATTTTGCAGTCTGACTCAGTTTTTAAATTTGGTTTACAAAAAATTAGGCATCTGTGCAAAGTTAATTAGCGGAATGATAGCAAATCTAAGCCATCCTGATCAGACTGGTTTTATCTCACATAAACTGTCTTGTGATTATCTTAAGGAAGTTATGATTTTATTGCAAAAGGACACAAGATATAAAAGTCGTCAGATTCCTATTAAATTTGATGTAGATAAGATCTTGGACAAGCTTTAATGGGATTAGCTATTGCTTCCATAAGCAGATTTTATTTCCTGCATAAAATAACTGAGGATCTGAAGCTTCTTTATAACTGCTCACATGCAACAGGCCATTTGAACCATTGGATCCTAAAGAAAATATTTCTGAAATGTGGGTCTCAGCACATCCTATTCATGCCAGCTGTAGAATCTCTTGATAACTGGGCCAGACCATTCCTGGCTGAGTAAGGGAAAAGAAAAAAAAATGCAAAGATCTTATTTTATTCAACCTGTTTGCTGACACCATGTTATTCATTCATCCCAGCCCCATGAATAATGGTCTAATAAATGTTTTGAATAACATTTAGGAATTTGGAACTGTATCATATTTTAAAATAAATGTTACAAAGCCACAAGTTCTCTGTTTGGAATGCCTTCCACACAGCCTGACTGGATGATAATTTTGATATTAGATGGGACAAAACCTTGCATTAAATAGTTTGGGCATATGCTTAGGAAATGTATAAAGAAGAGTATACTTGAGGATGATCTTAGGAAAAGTTCTAGAAAAGAGTATAGTAGATGCCATGAAGGTTGTAGCAGGCACGTTAGATTACATTTGATGCCCAAAATGCTAATGAGGGACCATTATCTCTCACTAGTTAGGATGGACCTGTACCTAAATTATTATACACAATCACCAGAGCATAAGCACATTTTCACAAATGTCTACTGTATAAATTGGAAAAAGCACTATCAATATTTTTTCCTGTGCTCCATTTCAACTTAGTGTGAATGTACAGATTATGGTCATGAGGCTTTGTCATTTTGTCTTCAATAGGTGAACTCCTGGAAATCCCTTACTTTTTCATGTTAGAGCAAAACAGTTGGTCACCCAAGACTGCTGTACACTGCTTTAATGACTTTTTTCTATTCACCAATGTAATGCAAAAGTGGAGTTGGTATATATAAATTCAGGGGATTGAAGAGATTTCCTCATGTGTGATGAGCAGGGTGGGTTACCACTATCAAAAACCCTTGTTTTGAGCTGTCCCATTACATTATATGCAACAGGCTGGATTGAACACTTGTGATTTGAAGGAATGTGTTGAAATTTCTCATAGCATTATCCTGCCAAGAGTTTCCCTAGATGTGCATGTCTTCCTACTGATTTCTAAAATCCATGTGTTTAGATTAAGATGTACAGGTTTATGATGCACACTAGGGAATTACAGAGACTCAACAGAAAGTCGCGTATTACAAGTGTTCTCAGAATATGTCAACAGAATCCCCTTAGAAAGGTACAATTTTGATTTATGGATCCCTTTCAGAAGTGAATATGCAAAAGCAAAGTGCACCTGCTTTCATATGTTGCTTATTACTTAACCTCTGCTTTCTCAGCCCCCATCTCTTTAAAATGCATTACACAAGCATACTACACAGCTGTACTATAGCACCCCTTCCCTCAAATGCCCCCATATCCCTAATCCCCATTTTTTCTCTCTTTCACTATTTTCTGCTATATGTTGTTTTGAAATTGCTGTACAGTATCTTTCAGTATATTACACTGTTCTCTATGTTTTTATCATAGCACATAAAAATACTTCTGCAAATTATGAACATACTACTAAGATTAATTCCTTACTTCTTTGGTTGTACTCATTGACTAGACTGCTTTATGAAGCTTCTTGATAAACCACTTACTCTTTTTTTGCATGGCTAGTATAATCTCACTTACCAAAGTTCAAATGTTGAATATTTTTAATTTTAAATGCATGTACTGTATTGCGTTAGTCCATATCAATTATTCAAATATTTTGCACTCACCACACAGACCTGAAAATGGTCCAGATGGATCATAACTCTTCCCCAGAAAACAAAATCAAATAAATAAATAAATGCATAATCAACAAATGGGCCAACTCTCCACAGACAGGGCAGGCAACAGTTGTAGCTATGCAGAGATGGTCAGCTGTCAACCTGTTTCGGGAAGCTTTGCAGCAATATAGCTTACGCATTCCAGACTGGCAAGAATATAATAGTGTATATTCTGCCATGAATAACATGTACTTCTACAGCATTGATCTGAGCCCAGGACAGCCTATTTTGTATAATAAATGAAAAATGTAGCATTCTTCAAGCAGACTATTATAGCTTCAATGAAATAGTGGGCACTGATTGGGTCAACGGTAACATTTCTCTACTTCCAAGGTGGCTGCACACTGATCAACAGCTTAACTTCAGCTCTCCGAGTATGAAAACAGAAAATGAGAAACAATAGCGATATTGTCAGCTTGAGTAGAATTCAGTTACTGACTAGTAAGTACACTGTCTGGATGCCGACAAAGAACAGACCCTGAAAGAAAATCACCTAAAAAAGGTGAAGAGGAAAATTAACTGGGAAGAATCCTGCAGCTGTTCTGCAAAAAGCAGTATAAGCTCCAGCTTTGATGCAAGACATAGCTTCTAGTAATCTAGAAGAACAAATAAGCTAAATGTGCTCAGAGCGGACTAAAATAAATGAAACACTGAAGGAGTACATCAACACAAATAACAAAAGGGTAGAAAAAATGGAAGAAGCTTTAAACAGCTATTCAGATAAGGTGATAAAAATGCAAAAGTCAGTGGTTGAAATGAAATAAAGGTTGGTTGAGTATGAGACTGCTCAAGAAGAGATGTTTCAAAACAATGGCAGAATTAGAAGACAGAGCATGTAGGGAAAATCTGAGATTTTTGCTGTACCAGAGAAACTTGAAGGAATAGACTGTATTAATTTTATGAGGCTACAAATAAGCAACTAAACTGGTATTCCACAACAGGAACTATTAACTGAAAGGGCACACTGGGTGTATGCTCCAAATCTAGCCATGATAAAGCAGCCAAGTCCTTTATTAGTAAAGGTGCAAATCTACCAATAGAAAGAGGTGATCCTGACAAAGCTGTAGCAAAAGGGCAAAGTATCAAAACTTGGAGACAGTAGAGTGTTTGTGGAAATGATTATTCACTGTACATCAGGCAGAAAAGAAACAACTGTATTCCAGTAATCAGGGGATGTCAAGAGGCAGTTGTGAGATTCAAGTTGCTATATCTAGCTATCTTCAGAATATTTTTCTGCAGGATCAAAGCCATTTTGATTGCACTCACCACACAGACCTGAAAATGGTCCAGATGGATCATAACTCTTCCCCAGAAAACAAAATCAAATAAATAAATAAATGCATAATCAACAAATGGGCCAACTCTCCACAGACAGGGCAGGCAACAGTGGTAGCTATGCAGAGATGGTCAGCTGTCAACCTGTTTCAGGAAGCTTTGCAGCAATATAGCTTACGCATTCCAGGAGGAAATGCAAAAGTGTGTCCAACAAAAAGAGAGCCATCAAGCAGAAGGGAACTCTGCTTCTCATTCTTCTGATAAAAAAGCACACAAAGTGACTCTGCCTGTGAAACATTTCCCACTGCTCGAAAGGAAAATGCTTGAGTGATATAGAAGAGCACAGGGGTTGACTAGAAGAATCAGGAGTACCTTGGCATTGAACTGGAATCTGGAGTTGGGAGATGGAGATAAACAGGGAAAAAAAACAGCAACATGGAAAATAGTAAATAAATGTGAGACTGCAAAGCATCAGTCACATTTGTGAAATATGTTGTATAGGAATAAGTAGAAAAAGTGAACTAAAAAGCATTTGCTTCACTTTGTGTCATTAATGTTTGGAAGGACTCTGGGGGAGGAGAAGAAGAAGGAAAAGGTAACTGTAGGTTTGGAATTTCTGTTCTTAACAGTATTTCCATAAAACGTTTCACAATATAATTTGCTTATTTTATAGCTAAGTTGTCAAAGGAAAAACAACTTCAAAATGATCAACACATGGCAGGTTCAGGTTAAGGCACTTTAATCCTGCAGCAAGGAGACAAAAATGTGCTAATACAGAGTTCATCTAACTATAATCAGGAAGTCATGCTATTCTTATACATTTCTTACAAGGCATTGCCTACTAAGCTGACGTAATAAATCACAAGTTCTTTCAATATTATTTCACAGCAGCTGTTTGTCCATGATTTTCTGCTGGCATATCACGTTTACAAAAAAAACTTCCTAAGAAAAACAACGTGGCCTTGATGACCACCGGTCAGATATGACTTCTCACTATGTAATGTTACCATTCAAGGTACTATGGCTAATTTGAGCACAAAGCAAGTACAGATTATACTTCATTTCTTCAAGCAGTCTTTGTTTGGTGTATCTTTTCTTTTCTGCAGCTGTGCATGTTCTCATAACACGAACAGAGCTGATTGTTCATATTCAATCACATTATAGAAAATAGTATTGTTCTATTCATTCACTATTCATTCATTTTCCTGACCTAGCAGATAATCATCTGCTTCTCAGTAAATTTCCAAAAAGCATAAACATGAATTTTGCTGTGCTAGCAAATACTAGGTCAGAGAACATCTTGCAATTTCAGAAAGCATACTGCAGTTTGAAAAAGCATCTTATAATTTCATACAGAATTAAGCTATACATAAAATAGAATGAAATGTGTTAATCCTTTTAGCTTCTAATAAGCACTAAACATATACATTAATACATATTTTTCTAACATTTCCCCTGTTAATACTTTTTATTCTATTTTCAAAAGCATAAAAATTTCTGTTCAGAATTTGCAGTTAACAGAGTCATTCAGTTTAAACTTATGAAAGTGTTTCACTTTTCAACAGTTCTTCAATTTCAGTACATTGATATAAAGTCTCAGAAACTGACATGTCTATAAAATCTTTGATTAATCTTTTCATGCAGGAAATACCACAACAAACACACACTCCCAATATGAGTAATCCCACACAAATGGCAATCAGGATGTTCATTAGGATGCTACCCCACCCCCCAAACAAATTCTGGAAAAAGTCCATCAGTGGGTTTGGGCCTAGTTTGGTCATGGCCGACACTTGCTGAATCACCTCAAGATGGTCGTTTATCTCATGCTGGTTGTCAGGAATATACGAACAGCACTCCTCTTTTATTAAAGCGCACATACCACCTTTCACCGCTAGGGTGAAGTCAAGAGCCATGCGGTTTTGAAGCACCACAGTTCTCATAGCGTTCAGTTCATCAGTCATTAATTCGAGAGCAGAAAAAGTTGCATTACTCATTACTTCAAGAAGTTTGGACAGTTTTCTCACCTCCCAAATTGATTTCACTGCGCCATATGCAGGGGCTATACCTGCCCACAATATAATAGTGTCACTCAGGTCCATGTGTGTCAGTTTATCTTTATTTTTCATGGAATTATGGTTTCTCCAGCCTGCTTCAATTCGTCCCACTGGATTTTCTGGCCTTTTGATTGGATTTCTGGTTTTCTTGGTGACCTCTGACATTTTGAATTCTTCCCTGAGGCAAAACTGCAGTGTGTCGTATGGCCGGAACCAGGTAACCCAAAAAACAACTGCCAGACCAGGTCTCAGGTAGCCATTTGTATGCCTTTTTCCCACAAACAAAATAACAATTCTCTACTTTAGTATTAATATACACTTGCCCTGCATGAAACATTTTCTTATCAATAATAGATAGTTGTTTAAAAAGAACAGGGTTACTTTGTATCTCATCAATAGTTTTATGTATCGACTCAAGATATGAGTCATAGTTTGCATCACAGATATAACCTGCATTATTGGCTTTGGTATAACATTTGTAAGGAACAGTCACATTACAATTACTCCAACCTACCTGAACAGTATCATTTTTGTAAAAACACACAATTTCTGTGTTACAGGCAGGTACAATGCTATTTTGCCTTGTGATTTTACAGTTGTAGTATCAAAAATCAAAATTTCCCAGGTCTCATTGACCTCTAGGGGGACAGCAGTCATTAATAATCCCTCGTATGCTGTTGGTATAGCTGTGTAAATCCAGCAATTCAAAACATTAAAAGTTTCAACATACACATATTTAATTGCTTGGTAAGTGTTAAAGTTCGGATGCCAGTCTATGAGTGATTCACGTTTATTCAGTTCAGCTCGTGTGGCTGGAAAAAGGAAAGGCCACAACAAAAAGATTAATGTATTATCAGTATGGCCAACAGAATGATCATGCAATACTTCTGAGGTTGTTCAACATTTATATTTGCTCCGTATCTGGTCATTTTGTTCTTGTGTAACAGTAACAAGTTTTTTGTCCAGTTCAAAGTTTTTAACCAATTTACAGTGTGTCAGATGAATCCAGGATGCTCGCTCTGTGATCTTGACTGCGGTGGGTGTTGACAGTAGCACTTGGTACGGCCCTTCCCACTTCGGTGTGGTCCAATTCTTCTTCTTGATAACTTTCACCCAGACCCACATGCCTGGGACTACTGCTGCTTCTGATGGTCTGGCTTGTTCTTTATCTGAAACAGAATTTAACTGCAAAAGTTGTTTATTACTTAAAAGTCGTCTCATATATTCTGCAAGTGAACTGTCAGCCTCCTGGTCTGCAGGCATGAGAGGTTTCCACTGAGGTATATAATATGCCCTCCCAAACAGTATTTCAAAAGGAGTTAACCCCTTTGCATTTGGAATAGTTCTCATGCTCAACAGTGCCAGAGGCAGGCAGTGCACCTAGTTCTTCTGTGTCTCACTAATCAATTTCTTAAGTTTGTTTTTCAAAACCCCATTATGCCTCTTTACTAACCCTGCAGATTGGGGGTGGTATGCACAATGGTTCTTTAAAGAAATTCCAAAATATCGGCTCAACTGTTGTATAGTTTGATTTATAAAGTGTGTGCCATTGTCACTGTAGATCTTTTCTGGTATGCCAAATCTAGTAATAATTTCTTTAACAAGGACTTTTGCAACAGTAGCTGCATCTGGATTTTTGGTCGGAAAAGCTTCCACCCATTTGGAAAACATATCTATAATGACAAGACAATATTTTTTTATTTTCACATTTGTTTAGTTCTATGAAATCCATACAGATAGTATGGAATGGGTACAGTGATGTTGGGAAACTCCCTTGCTTAGGCTTCAATGCCCCTTGTGCATGATGCTTGTTACAAACATGGCATGCTGCACAAAAATATTTTGTGTAGTTTGTAAATCCATATGCAGTGAACATTCGGTTCACTAACTATACCATCCCCCCTGTTGAGACATGGCACTGCCCATGGCTCAACAAAGCTGCATATCTAAACAAGTTAGATGGCAAAATTGGTTTTCCTTCTTTGGAGATGTACAGCCCTTTCTCAAGAATTGCTCCTCTTTTTATCCATTTCTGTTTTTCTATTTCCTAGTAAGTGTCTGCAGTGTTTTCAACATTTCTAAATCTAAAATCTCAGAAGGTTGTAATTCCTCACTCAAAAGAAATACTTCTGAAGCTGAAGCTGCCTGCTTTGCAGCTGTATCAGCTCTCGCATTACCTTCTGAAATCTTATCATGTTGCTTGGTATGAGCTACACATTTACAAATAGCCACTTTCTGAGGTAACTGATTAGATTCTAACAAATCTAAAATAAATTGCACATGATTAATCGGTTTACCAGTAGATGTTATAATTCCTATATTTTTCCACTGTTGTGCAAAAACATGTACAGTAGAAAAAGTGTACTGGCTGTCAGTAAAAATGTTCACACATTTACCCTTTGCTAAGGTACAAGCCCTTATCAAGGCAATCAATTCTGCTGCTTGTGCAGATAAGTTGTGTGGTAAATCTCAGTATCAGAAACTACTGCATACCCCACTAGGTTCTGTGTTAACCCTTTTAGCTTCTAATAAGCACTAAACATATACATTAATACATATTTTTCTAACAAAAGTATTTTAGTTATTCCTGTATGCGATGAAATTACTAAAGTAAACAGATATATTTTTGCTTCTTTCCTCTTCTCTTTCTTTCTTATTTTTTGGTATTAAGAAATGTAGACATTACAGTGCAAAAAGAGAAGAAAAACAAGACAAATGTATGTTCAAGTTAATAGGCTGTTATCTTGGGTTATCGATGAGGGGTGTAAAAGTACACAGATCATAATATATGCAGAGCTGATATGTTTTCTCTTATTTCTGCACATGTGAATTTCTGAATTAAGACCCCATGCCTTAATCTAATAACAAATTTTAAGTGGAAGCAAGTTAATATGAGAACATCATATATAATGAAATTTTTCCTTTAGCAATAAATGTTTCAGCTTGTCTTTCAGCCTACAGCAGAGGGCTATACTTTTCTTTTTTTTATGTTTCCATGGAGACAAGACATGGGCAATAAATGACAGAACACTGTTTTCTTTAATGCTAAACGTTAATGATTTTTGAAAGCATGCAAGTTGTTTTCACATTGAAGATATAAAGATAAAAAAAAGATAAGACACCAATTAGTATAAGTAAAAGCAGAGCAAATAACATGTGTCTTAGCATGGATAACCTCAATTTCAGGTTGATTATGGCCTGTGTTAGCCACTTTCTCTTTGGCACAAGTGGTCTTATTAGGAGGGTTAAACTTCATTATTTGAAGATGTATATAGTTATGTGTATTTGTATTAAGTTAGGTTATGGGGATGTTCAGGGGGTGTGGGTTTTTTTTGAGGGTTTTTATTAACAACATTCTTGTAAATGTGATATAGGTTCCAACGTTGATGATAATAAAACTATATAAAGGATTAACCTGCCAAACATTAATGGACGCGTATATCATGAAAGCTGGAAATAGAAATTTAAAAAACCTGCACTATATAATGGATGGGAATAATAACTTCTTATCATAATGACAACACTTTCCATTCAATCTTGGAATGTAAATGGTCTCACAAGTATCAATATAAAGGAAAACACATTTAATTATATTAAGAAATGCAGAGTGCAAATAGGAATGTTACAGGAGACAAATTTGGAAATAAATGAGCATGTGAATTTGATAAAGAAAGGTTTTCAGGATGGATATTCTGGAGAATATCAGGGACAAACAAAAAGAGGAGTACTTACATTAACAGTTAGAGGAGCTTTAGTAGTAATAGAAGAGAGAAAAAATATAACAGTGGCAGATTTGTAATAGCAAAGTGCTACTGGCAGGGGATAAGGATTATGCTGCCATGTATTTCTATTCCACCTAAAACTGCTATTATGGATCTTAAGAAAACTCTGGGATAAATAATCAGCTTTCAGCAGGGAATATTAATTATATTTGAGGACTGGAATTTGATTTCCAACAATGATGATATATCTGGGGGGACTAGAAGGAAAATATAACAAAAAATGATAGATTTCTGGAGAAATTTATGAATATGTTTAGTATGAAAGACATGGATTTGGTAGTAGGAATTTGATGAGAATTTATATTATTTTATATATTTATTCACCAAGGTACATCAAATGGGGTAGACTAGACATAAATTATATTTCACAGGAACATAAGCATTTAATTGAGAACTTTAACATGCATCCAATAACTATTTCAGATCATGTGCCAAAGTGCTAAAGAGAAAATAATGGAGTACCTGGATAATATGCATGTGTTTAGAAAGACTGCTGTCAAGCAACTGATTTTGATAATAACTCCAGAGAAGAAAAACATTTTAGTACAATGACTTAGACAAGCAACAGAAAGTAGATTGGGTTGTTTCTAAACCTAGGGAGCCTATAACAAGAAAAATAACCAGAGATCCTGTACAGGTATTAGAGATATTTTGGAAATTTTATGAAAACTTTTATACAGCAGAGAAGTGGAGGAAATTAAGAAAAAGCAGAAATGAAAATATTTATGGAAGACTTAAATATGAAATGGTTAAAGGCAGATGACAGTCAAATACTTGCAATTAAAATAAGAGGAAATGAGATAAAAATGGTGTTGTATAGCCAAACTGTAGGAAAGTCTGCAGGAATATAATGACTAAAAGATTGGTTAAGGTGATGCCATAATTAATATATATGGACCAATATGTTTTTGCAGGGGAGGCAAACATTTGACAACATTAACAGAACAATGATGATCCAGATAAAAGCAGAATGTAAGAAACTAACACTGTTACTGGTGATCATGATGCAGAGAAATCATTCAAAAGAGTAAGCTGGGGTTCTATGAGTAGAGTAATTAAAGTATTTGTATTTCCTGATACAGTAAGTTTAATTAGAAGGATACATGAGGGATCTGAGGCAAAAATCAAAGTGGAAGGGTTCCTCTCTAATAAGTTGTACCTGAACAGAGGAACTAGACAGGGGTGTCCTCTTTCCCCTTTGTTGTTTGCATTATATTTGGAACAATTTACAAAAAAAATAAGGGACTCAGAAATTCAAGGATATAATTGGTATAATGCTCAAGAAAAGTTGGCTTTATTTGCAGATGATATTATTTTATACCTGATGGTACCAGAAAAGGACCTTTCAGTGTTGTGGAATATTCTGAGACAGTTCTACTTTTGGGAGGATATAAAATTAATGAAGATAAAATAAAAGCTATAGCTATAAATTGTGTACCCACACATGAATAGCTTTAGCAATACCCATATTTATGGGAACATGATACAATGAAGTATTTAGGAGTATGAATTAAAAAAAAGATTTTGTTATTGCAGCTAAGGATATTTGAGAAGAGACTCAACAACAGACAATACAAAACCTGACCTATGGATATGGATAACAAGATACAGGCAGTAAAACATTTTTTGTCACTTAAATTTTATTCATAGGTTAGGCACATTTTTGTCAACCAAAGGTGAAGTTGTGGGGAGTAATTAGTAAAGAGTTAAATTACTTTATTTGAGAGGAGAAGAGGGCAATAGTCAAGTAGGATAAGTTGATCCTCCCAATAGAACAAGAAGATTTAAGATTGTCTGATTTGAAGGGATATTTTAGAGGTACACAGTTAAGGCTCTTCTATGTAACACAAGGATAATGCTACAATTCAAAGTGGAAAAGGATGGTGATGAAGCAGGTGGGTAGGAAATAAGGAAATAATGGGATTTGGGATGCTGATCCTTAAGGAGGATAACAGTCATGCAGAATACTATATTTATAAAGTAGCATAAAGTATGTTAAGTACCAAGCCAACATGGGAATGAAGAAAAAAATATTCTGCAGATAGGGGTGACTGCAATTAGAAATACAAAGAATAGGCAAGAAGGGTCTGAAATTTACTGAAGGAAGATGGCAAAGGAACCAAGGTATTAGCAGCAAATAATTAGAGAAGGAAAGGTAATGGGAAGAGGCCAATAAGACAGTTGGATTGCAGGGTAGTGATTGGCTTCCCTATCAAGGATTGACATCATGGTATAGACAAAGAGACAGGGATGGAAAATCCTAAATGAAAGACCTGCATGCATGATTCCCCAAATATGCAAGAAGATATGTAAGATTTAAGATTTTTGCTCAGAAGTGTTTAGATACTTATATATCCCAAGCAGATCACAAAGAATTCTCCTCAAGTATATGGTAAATGTTGGAGGTGTAATAGGGAAGAAAGAGGTACCTGGGAGCATATGTTCTCAGAGAATAATGAGTTGGCAAACTTTAAAAAATTCCTACAGAGTACTATGCCAGGAATACTGAGGATGAAAGGCCTGAAGAGCCAGCATAATATCCCTCATCTCTTTGATGTTGATGTGCTCCTTCTGCTGACGAGGGGACCACACTCCCTGAACCCTCAAGAAGCTAAGCACTGCTCCCCATCCCACATCTGAAGCATCTGTGAGCAGATCCTGAGAGGGAAGAGGAGGTTGAACATGGAGCCCTGGATTCAGAGACAACTGCTGAATCCACCACAGAAGTTCTTTCTTGAGACATGGGAGAAGAGGAACAGGAGAGTCTAGAGGATGCTCATGCTGAAGCCACACTAACTTCAGAAACCACTGGAACTTCCTTGTGTGGAGCTTGGTCAGAGGGAGCATGAGAATGGTGGAAGCCATGAACCCCAGAGCTCTCAGAAACTCCCTGGCTGTAATGGATGCCAGAGAAAGAAGAGTTTGAAAGAAAGAAATGAGAGGTAATGCCTTTGGAGGAGGCAGGGATGCCAGCATTGGCACCATTTTAATCCTGCAACCCAGAAAGACATGATCTTGAGAAGGAGTCAGGGAAGATTTTTTGAAGTTCATTGCGAACCCCAGGCTCTGAAGAAGAGAAATGGTAAAATTAAGATTTTGCAAAAGGACCTCTGGAGAAGATGACTGAATCAGTAGGTCATCCAAATAAGGAAAGATTTGGATCCCTTGGAGCCTGCAAAAGGCAATTACAGGAGTGAGGCATTTGGTGAATACCCATGGGGCAGTAGAAAGGCCAAAGGGCAAGGCACAGAAATAAAAATGCCAGGAAGCAATAGAGAAATGCAAAAATCTCCTGAAAAGTGGATGGATCAGAATATGAAGATATGCATCCTTGAGGTCCAGAGACACCAGGAAAGGCCTGAGGGAGCAAGAGAGGAAAAAGGGACTGAAGGGACAACATCCAAAAGGAAGACACCGTCAGAAAAGTGCTTAGATGGGAGAGGTCTAGAATAGGTCTCCAAGTACCTTCTTTTCTGGGCACTAGAAACATTCTTGAATAAAACCCTTTCACCCTTTGGGACACAGGCATCTCATGAATAGTACCCTGAGACAAGAGGTCTCAAAGAACCTCTGAGAAAAAAGGAAATTGTTCCCAAGGAGGCTAAGGAATGCCCATAAAAGGAGGGTGGGAAATTCAGACCATGAAGTACCCCTGCCGAATGATTGACAGAACTCAAGAATCCTGGGTGATTCGAAGCCAAACAGGAAGAGAAAGAGAAAGGCAAAGATAAACAGGGATGTGGCTGGGAACAGGTGGATAGTCAGACAGGTTTAGGAAATTCCATCTTCAGTAACTCACAGAATCTCTTATGGATATCCAAAACCTGAGCACAATCTCACTTAACAAATTCCATCATCCTAGAGATTGTGTCCCCAAAGGAAATTTCCTCAGAAGGATTATCTGAGAGTATGAGAGTCCTTCCCCTCAGACCCATAGTCTAAAGGAGAAGGTATCTGGGTATATAATAAGCAAGGGATTCATCATCAGAATCCACCTCTTCCTCATAAGAATTCAATACTCTAGGCCTTTTAGGGGAAGAAGAGGACCAAGGAGGAGGCAGGAACCAAAACCCCTTGAGGAGGCCTTAATGATAGTAAAGCACTAAACAATCCCTGAGTAAAGGCCTGACACTCACTTTGTGGATCCCTAGGAGCAGAAGAAACATGATTAGTTTTCTGCTTCTTTTTTAAGGGGACATCTGTCCTAGAAACCTGAGAAGGCCCAGACTCAGGATGGCATTCCACAACTGTAGTAGGAACCTCTTCCCTAAAGTGAAACTGTGGAACCCCTCTAGACCCCTTGGAAACAGTCAACCATGGTTCCGCCAAATGCCTGAAATGGATGCCTGCAAAGCCTCATCAGATGTGCTGCCCACCAGATCCTCATTGGCCTCCAACCTAGATGCAGCAGAGGAATCTGGCAAAACATTTGGGCAAGCCTCCTGGTTCGTAATAACCTCAGATGAAACTCCCAGCAGAGGCTGGACAGCGGAAGATTCCAGTCTTATCTTAAGCACCTTCTTCTTCCTTGATGGCTGATCCTCAGGGCAGGAAGTTCCATCCATAGTATCTTTAGCAAGAAGCTTAAGATGCTGGTTCTCAAGATACAATGAAAGGGAAGAAAACCTACTATGAAGAGTTTTAGGGGCAAACGCCTGACAAATTGAACAAGAGGTATGGTTGTGAGCAGCACCTAGGCAAAAAAGATACTTATCGTGGCAGTCTTTATGAGGAATCAGTCTCCCACACTGGCATTTACCCTTCCTTGATGACATTAACCCCGAATAGCACAAAACAATCAAAAAAAGAATGAAAAACCCAACTGGGTACATGTCTGCAATGGTGAGGACTTCAGCAAACAGGATTAATCACCAAAAAGCCAATAAACAGAAAAATGTCAAAAACGGACAGAAGTAACAGACCAACAGTGAAAAGTAGTGTTGGCCTGGTGGCAAAAAAGTTCTGAGGATGGTACACATGAATGCCACTTTTATGCCCTATGCTATGCAAGGAGTGTGTAGGTGACATTCAGCGTACCTTAAAGCAACAGTAGACTTTGGCAAACTGGCCGGACAGTGGGCTTCACGGCATGGAATCCCATTTGTAATGAATATTGCAGCAGTGAATGTAAGGACATCAATGTTTTGGAAGAGGAATGAGGTTTAAAAGAAGGCAGGAAGTGAACAATTTACATAATGTTTTTATTATATGATATATAACAATATATGTGATGTATAACATTTGTAAAGGTGAACTTGTTAATACGTTTTCATTATTTTTATATAGATGTAAGTCTGCCTATGCTACAAGTGGTAATTCAATTAAAGTGTTTAAAAAAACAGTAACATATCTCTGTCTGCTTGGAATAGTTCCACCCACCATAAATATTACCTTTCTACCAAAAAGGCTTCCAAAAGGGATGTTAAGACATCTCTTTTAGCTTTATAAATGTTTGAAATAGTGACTGTTCCTTCCATTCATATGCTAGTCCTGACATAGATAGAGAATCAACCATGCAGCCCTACGCATACTCATCAAATTCCGTGCTAGCTGCCAGAGCTGTAATTTCCTCATAGGATTACAAGTGTATGTTGAAAGTATTTTTTTAATGTTTTTCTTAAATTTCATCTGATAAAACCAGAAATGTATATGAAGGGACACATATGATTTCTTCCCTATTACCACTGCCTCACCTTCACTGTCTTTTATTCCTCTGATAATTAAACTTTTTATGAAAAAATGTTATTGGTTATAAGCATGTGACATCATCTCATGAGTACATTGTCCACTGCATTTAAAATCAGTAGTAGATTAGTGGTGTCTATGTCTGTAGGTTTTTTCTGGAATCAGTACCCTACTCATTGCATTAACATTAATATTACACTTGAGTGTTCTGCCAACAGCTTTACACTGCTATGCTGTTGGCAGTAGTGCTTAGTGCTCTCCTACTGGGGAACCAATTTGTGAAGCAGGTTTTTGTACTGTGTAAATGGCAAAAACATGACCATGCAAGTATTTATGAAATGTGTGGATTCCTAAATCATAACAATTCTTCCCTTTCTATTTGTGATAGCATGTGCAGGGGTTTTCAATTCATAGACCTTAGCTGGATATTTGTGCAGAAGACCATGCAAAGCACAGACTGCCACCATACACATAAGTGGGTGCTAACTAACAATGTGCAGGGAAATGAATACATAATGGCATTTAAAAAGTCATGGCTCGTAGCTATCAATACAGCATTTGTGCAGCTTGAATATGTGGCACTATTCATGTAAAAAGTACATGGAAATCAGCAGAGCTGTAGCTAGCAGATGTGTCCACAGTTGCAGCAGTTTGTGTTAAGCAGCACTTTTATATTGCTGTAGCCACTGGCAGTGTTGAGCACATTATGCCTCCTCACATACCTAAGGCTTTTAAGAATTACCAGCCACACGTGACCTACAATGTCTTCACTGATGACAGACAATGGATCATTACAGAATGGACCGGGATGTATTTTAGAGCCTGGCTAAATTATTACAACCACTTACTGAATCTCAGGGAATGCCTGATTTTCCTGTAGTTGATGATACCAAGGTATGTTTAGCTATTACTATCCTAAATTGAGACCTTTCAACAACCAAGTGGGTTTCTGTCTCACAGATACTCAGTAAATCCCCAATGTTATTCTGGTATGTTAATGAGCACATATGGTTCCTCAGGATGAAGAGGAGAGAGCCAGCACTAAGGCCAGCTTCTAGAACACTGCATATTTCCCTGGGGTACCGGGAGCTATAAACTATATTCATAAGGCTATAATGACTGTCACTGGTCCACAGTCCCAGAAATACATTAGCAGGAAATGCTATCAATCCTTCAACTTGCAGGTACTCTGTAATGCAGGGG
Organism: Protopterus annectens; assembly: GCF_019279795.1. NCBI lineage: Eukaryota > Metazoa > Chordata > Ceratodontiformes > Protopteridae > Protopterus > Protopterus annectens. Next base: position 277,436,850 of record NC_056737.1, read on the forward strand.
GTGTTATAGATATAAGTAGTTGTGTCCACTCATGTCATAGCTAAAAAAATGAGGGATACCAGGGATTCTGAAAGCTCAAGACATGTTACCTCAATGTGCCCCCTGCAATGGCCTACATTCACTGCTACTTCATGTACACACCCTGCCCTGGCCATGGGCAGCACTGCAAGTTTGGGAAAACATGATGCAGTGGCAATTCTACATAGGCAGGTGCTAATTGCAACATTGTGAACCATCACAGCCCACCATAACCATCAATTCACAATGTATGTATTTTATGTCTTCAAATAACTGGCCAACATTATCACAAAAATAATGTAACCCACTTACCAGCTCCATTAAGGACTGTGTGACAACACATTGCCCCTGGATCACAATCCTCTACATCTGCTAATTAATGCCTGGGGCTGCCTACATATTGGAGGAAACTGTGTTGTGAAATGGTGTCAGGTAGCCCTGTGTTGTTGTACTACAGTGGCTATGCCTACCAAACACTGTGCGCCTCTGTAGCTGGATTTTCAGTCATAGCTGGAGCACTTCTATGGCTCCTGGTTACAGGTAGTCATTCCCAGAGAGAAGATAGCATGCTGTCAGTCAGGCAATATACTGGGGTCCAACCCAAGACTGGGACAGTCAGGTACTAGTATCACAGTGTCCTCTGACTGTGACACATCTCCAGGTAACCGAGTATCATCATCATAGTTTATAGAGTTGTGTACATCAGCACCTTCTCTGTCCTGAGACATTTCTGCATGCTGACAATCACTGCCTGCAGCTGTGAATACATGACACAGACAACATCACAGAGAGCATCTTCTCATGTGCTATGAGTGTGCCCGTTTGATATGCCAGACAAGATTCTATATGTATATAGTTCCTAGGTATGCAAACCTACCTTGTCTAGTGGCAGCAAGCTGTTACACTTAAAAGTTGCCTCTAAAAGAACTGTGTATCATGCCACCTTTGTTAGAGAAAACCCACTAGTTTAACCACTGTGTATGCAAACCATTATAGTATACTGCTAACCTGGTCCACTCAGTCAAGAGTGGAATGAGTCAAGCTACTAACAACATCTTCATAACCACCAAGGGTTGACCTTTTTCAAGTCTTCCACCCAGTGACACTGGGAGCATTTTCATGTCCTCAGTCTTGTTGACCAGGGTAGCCCACCTGTGTGGTGGATTTCTCTCTTGTAACCTTCTGTGCCTTCTGCTTGGCATGGTTGAGATGGTCAGTCAAGTGATGGTGATCATATCTCATTTTAAAGCTGTGCTAACCCATCACATTTATGCTCTGCAAAACAGACTGTCATAACTAGTGTCATAAAGATTGGTTTGAACTTCCACTACACATCATCTGAAGGCCATGTGCCTCGACTGCCCATTGTTCTCAACATCACTGAAATGATCCACCCTCTGTCTGTCTTGTCCTATGGACATGCAGAATCATTTTTGTACATGTTGCAAACAAGAATATATATATATATATATATATATATATATATATATATATATATATAGGTTTATAGGTTCATAGGTGTGTACTAAGCTAATGGCCCTGGGGCCTTTACAAGCCTAGCCATAGGCTTTCCCCGGCATAGTGCCACACGACCTTAGTTCCCATATGTGTATGTGTGTGTGTGTGTGTGTGTGTGTGTGTGTGTATATATATATATATATATATATATATATATATATATGTATATGTGTATAGATATATATATATATATATATGTGTGTGTGTGTGTGTGTGTGTGTCTCTATGGGTCTACTTCACTTGACCTAAAACTCATTTGACTGACACCCATTTGACCGACACCCAATTGACCTAAATTTCATTTGACTGACAACTCATTTGACTGACTTCCATTTCACCAACAGCTTACAGTGCTGAATTTCAACATACTAAATCTTAAACCACAGACAAGCACACTTAGAACACCAATAACTAACCTTGTGCAGAACTTAAAAAATACTTACTTACCCTCTTAATAGAAACTGGACAACGTACAACCACACTAGATGGGGGGTAATGCCCCCCACACCTAACAATGTGGGGGGCTGTGTCCCCACATGCCCCCAATTATATATACTAACTCCAGGAATGCACTACAGTGGGGAAAAGGGAATGTATCTTTAACTTGCCTTACAGTATTCTACACACTGCCACTATTGCTGGGAACGTACAAAACATTCGCCAAATTACTTTAGATAATTACCATAAAAAATGTAACGAGACAAACCCACATTTAGAAACACCACAACATTACTTTCTACATGACTATCAGAATTCTAACAGTCAGTACTGTAAGTTAAAGTAACTCTTTTTATCAAAAGCAAGTCACAGGTGAAGGAAAACCAACAAGTCTGTCTTAAATGGCGGTGAAGTGGGGGTCAGTCAATTGAGTTGTCAGTCAAATGAAATTTAGGTCAATTGAGTTTCAGTCAAATGGGTGTCAGTCAAATGACTTTTAGGCCAAGTGAAGTAAACCCGTATATATATATATATATATATATATATATATATATATATATATATATATATATATATATATATATATATATATATATATATATATATATATAGATAGATAGATATGTTTGTGTGTGTCTCTCTCGCTGTCTGTATATATATATATATATATATATATATATATATATATATATATATGTTTGTGTGTGTCTGTCATGCTGTCTGTATATATATATATATATATATATGTTTGTGTGTGTCTGTCATGCTGCCTGTATATATATATATATATATATATATATATATATATATATATATATATATATATATGTTTGTGTGTGACTCTCTCACTGTCTGTATATATATATATATATATATATATATATATATATATATATGTTTGTGTGTGTCTCTCTCGCTGTCTGTATATATATACATATATATATATATATATATATATATATATATATATATATATATATGTGTATAGATATACATACACATATATAGACAGATAGAGATGGATAGATACATAACTATATGTATGCTGCTATGAATATATGTGGATGTACTCTGAGGCACCTCTTTTTTATGTAACCCCCCCTCCCCTACAACAGTTTATTCATGATATGTAAGACTTTACATTTTGCTACAGTGTCACTAAATACTTGGTCTCATTGGATAGCCTGCAAACATGCCTGCTGGTATGGCATGTGTGAACCCACCAAATGACATATTGAGAGTATGCTGAACTTGCACATTTCTCTGTGGTAAAAGATATGACTTTTTGACAAAAGGTAGCCCATGATAGTGTGCTGACATTGTATAATAAAAGACACCCTCCCCAACAAAAAGTGTGTTTCACTGCTGCTGAGGTCATTAAAATATACAGATAAATAAGTGTAGACAGCAAACCATTGTGTTACACATATGGAGTACCCTAGGAAACATGCCTGCAAGTCCGTCATGCCCATAACATCTGAGAAGTGGTTTGAATGAAAAATATCCTCCTTCCCAGCACAATCCATGTATCTACAACTATGGGAAATTTTACTGCAGTAATTAAAGTATTGTGTGACTCAAGGAATGCTAGCAACCAAAATAGTGATCCAAAGCTATAACGTCATAAATTTTGCAGACTGTTTAGGCAAATGAGGCCATTTATCATGAACTGATATGAAACACTTTCATCTCTCATGCAATTGTGCCACAAAGAGCAGCATATCTACAACTCCCAAATTGCATTCACAAATTCTCAAGGTGGGTTCCGGAGATAGCAATATGCACATGTGGTGTGCAACTGAGCAAAGAATGCTTGTGCAAAATGAGAATCATGGTTACACATATGTACATGAGATATTGATTTTGGTTAAGAATAGATACAAGTTATATAATAATGATTTAATAGTAAGAGAAAGTTTAGACAGTTTATAGAAAAATTAAAGGTACGTTAATGTAATACAAACAGGAATTGCAATATGAAGTGAGAGAAATACAAGCTTATGGCATATTTAGACAAAAAGCCAAAGAGAAAAATTGATAAAAGTAAGGAAGTGAGGGAAGAAGGCAGAGTAGGGAGATATAAAGTATGAATAGGTATTTGTTCATATTTAAGGATATAGTTTATCCTGGTATTGAGCAAGTACAGAGCCAGCATTTGGCTAGGAAGTCATTCAGAATGGTTTTGAAGGATAGGAGGGAACATATTGACCTCTTGGACAGAGATAAGGAGTTCCAGGCCTTAGCAATATGGTAAGAGTACAGATTTGATAAGTTTGTGGACAGACAGGAGTTTTTGGTCACTGGCTCATAATGACCAACTGGGAACAAAGTTGTGTAGAATATTTAGTTTTGGAAAAGCAGATAGATTCTGGATAATATTATAGGTGGTAAGAAGCTTTGTATATGTTAGTCGATGGTGTAGTAACAAACTGGAATAACCAGAGAGACCCCAGTCAGACACAGAGATAATATGTAAAATGTAAACAGACAGTTATCACTGGTTAGAATTTACTGGTACAAAGCTCCATGGATCACACTGGGGAATGGAGGTGGAAGGTATACAGTTTAGCAATCAACCACTACACTGCCCAGACATGAACTTGCAGGTATAAACCTCTCTGAAGTGGTGCTAGGATACATTCTTCAACAAAGTGATGAGGGACACTAAATCTAGGAAAAATGTTACCAAATATTCTCCCATAACTGTATCCACTTTCCTAATTAGATAGTTCTGATCATCTGTATTTCTGTATGAGTGTAATTATGCACAGATGCTACTTGGCGGAGTGACCACAAAAAAGTAACACGTTATCTTCTGGTTACCCAAGTGCAGGCTGCTGTTCTCTGATTAAATATGTAAGCCAAATATTGCTTATATCAGTCATTGTCTATTGAGATGAAATGAGGTCACAATGCTTTCTTACAAAATTCCCAGATCTAAGACATAAGACTGACATGACATTTGGAGAATTAAATTCTTCACAGATTATGGGAATATGCAAAAGTAATATAGCACCAGCTTAACATTACAGGGCATAAGGAGTTCAAAGTCAAGAACAATGTGAAACCTGTAAAAGTAATAATAACATTAAATCAATATATTTACACATCAAGTTCTGTTATTTGTAATTGTCTGCTATAATACTTAGATGTGTACTAAAATCTGCAGTAATGTATGTGTTTAATGTTCTTAACCAAACTGGTTTCCAGATAAAGAAATATGGCCTTTCTGGGGTGACCAAGTAACATGAAGTGATCCAACTGACTTTATGTCATAGTACATGCAAGCCGGAGTGACACAATTCAAACCTCGGTTTTCTGCTATGCAGCCCATTTTCTTGGCTACTAAACCATACTGTGAGATGGCTAGAAGGTGCCAGTAATATCAGTAGTATTAACATTGCAATATTGACATAATGAAGTATGCCATCTGTGAAGTGAAACTAATTCTAGTACCACTACACTATGGTAAAGATTAACTGTTATCAGGAAGTTGCCTCCTTGGAGAGGAAGCTATGCAGTTTATCTATTCTTTGTTATCTTTGTTATACCAGAATCAAAATAATAGAAATCTATATCTGGAAAACTAGTGCTGCAGATGTTGCTACTCATTATGTATTAGCAAGTGGCATAACAAAAGCTAACTTTGAGGGAAGATTACCATTCTTTATCTGCAGTCCCACTGCAATAGTCAACACCTTCATATTGCAAAGATTTTCCTCCCTGTGATGTTTCATGCCATGCATAAGTATGACAGTTTTTTGTCCCAAGGGGCCAAGGGCAGACTTCATCCATGCAAGGCTCTTTGGGAGTATAGACTGATGCCAGAGATATTGAACTACAAGAAACTAGATGCCTGAAATGGAGAATGCAGTTTTTAAATAAAAATAGTTGCCCAGGTAAATACAATAAATAAACACATGGATTTTCACATTGTGAAAAAGCTTACAATTATTACAGTTCTGAAATGGTACAGCACCAGCATGCATTTTTATCTGAAGACCCCACAGTTTGTAATAGTTGATGTTACAGTAGTGCTTTCCTGCAAGAGTGTAGGGTGATATGAAGGCTGTGAGTACCTTGTGGGGCACGCTTTTCAAGTAGCAAAAGTAGGAAGTATACCTCCTGTAGTGTCACACAGAGAATGCTAGGCAGTGAGGCATACAATGCAAATCATGTATTTGTTAAGAATGTCGAGGCATAATTTCTGCTAGTGTTACTTCCAGAGCATAGGGAAGCACATGCTAAATTCTCTATCCAGATTTCTTACAGTCACATGACATTGTATGTCAGACTAAGTTTAGCAGAGCACTCAGCCACCATTCATAAGGCAGGCCACTATAGAGGGGTCACTCTCAGTTCTGGCATTTGTATATAGATAGCAATATAAATATAAATAAACTAATATATATTTCTATATATCTATATCTATCTATATATATATATATATATATATATATATATATATATATATATATATATAGGGTCTACTTTACTTCAGCGAATGATCAGATGATCAAAATGCTAGTAGTTCGAGCACGAAATGTTGAACCGGCAAAATAGCAAACGGCCGGAACAGCGAATTTTTTCCCAGGGAAAGAAATCGCTGTGCTGGCCATCTGGGTTGTGCCATTTCCTCCACTGTAGTACGATCTCAGAGTTGGTATATTTAAGCAGGGGGGTGTGGGGGGCACAGCCCCCCACTTCATTTAGTGTTTTTTATTTTTATTTTATTTTTTTTTTTTGGGAACAGCGATTTTTTTTTTCCCTGGGAAAAAAAATCGCTGTTCTAGTTGTTAGCTGTTTTTCGGGATTTAGGCATCGATATAACAACGTTCGATCATCTGATCATTCGTTGTTATAATATAGATTTTATATATATAGATATATATATATATATATATATATATATATATATATATATATATACCCAGAAGGTAGCCAGTATGCTAAGCCACACTGTATCCAAAAACATTGTATGTGTCCTAACAACTTGGAATAAATTGAACTGTTAAGGATGAAAATAAATTATTTTATGCACCTGAATGTTGAGTGTAATGGAGTTTAGCAGCAGAATGTCAAGTGACTGTGGGCATTCTCATTATGTTTTTAGAAAATGAACTTGCTTTCAGCTTGAATGCCTCTAAGTGAATAAAAGCAACTTGGAAATAAGATCACATCTAGCAAAGTGAAGAGTTAGTAGCTTCAGTGATGTAGAACTTTTGTTTGTTAGAAGTTTCAAGTAGCCAGAATGGCTTTTACACTCTAATGATTTCTTGACTTGTATTTTCCTTGAGTGTAATGGGTTTCTGTTTCTGCAGTCCCCAGGAAAATCAAATGCATAGCATTTTACTCTTCTTGGGAAAATAAAACCCAGAAATTACAGATGCCTAAAGAACAGTCTAAAAGCTCTTCCAGCAACATCCCTGTTTCACTCTTAGAAGCATAGTAAGCAAAACATTGGAATTTACGGGAAAAGATGCGACTTCTTATTCCAGAGATAAAAAACTTTTTCTTTGTTGTCATACACAGGAAGAAGCCTAAAGAAAGATTTTATTTCTTTTCAATGTACAAAATGTACATCAGAATTCTAGAAAGCAACATTGTTTGTTATGTACAACAGGACAGAATTCTAGAAAGCAACATTGTTTGTTATGCACAACAGGACAGAATTCTAGAAAGCAACATTGTTACGTACAACAGGATTCCATACTGTGGCACAGATACTAAAGGGATCCAACAACCCAAATGCATATTACAAGCTTCTGTTATAGAGAAAATAAAGTAGAAAATGACTGCAAGCAGATGGTTTCTTTTAACCACATATGGTTATGTGAAATTCCCAAAATAAGTAAAGAAAAAAGATAAAACTTTTGAAATAAAGAATGAGGAAATCAGTTTCCTCCAAATAAAAACAATTTAAAGATTACTTTTGTTTTTATGCGCATAGGTCAAAAATGACAGGGTGTCCAAAGCAAACATAATTGTTATCAGATAGGAATATAATAACATTTATCAAAATGTGCTTCCTAAAATATTTCCACAGTATAGAAGCCAAGGAGCACATTAAATTCCAGCAGACATGAGTAAGCTTCCTATTTGTTCACGTGGCCGCGGTGGTGCAGAAGTTAGCATTGTTGCTTCATAGCAAGAGGTTCTTCCGTTCAGTTCTCAGCTGGATTGCCTTCTGTGTGGAGTCTGCATGTCCTTCCCGCAGTCGAGTGATGTTAAAGACATGCAGGTAGGTACGTGCGTGAATGGGTGCGCCTTATTTGAAGGTTGGGCGTCGGGCTGGCAACTTGGCACCATAAAAATCCACTGCCAGTCATTAGCAGACCGGAGTTCTGCTGTGGCAACCCCTAACCAGGAAAGACTATTATTTTATACTGCTGCTAAAAATGCTGAAATAAACCCCCAAAGTGAATCCACAGTGATAACCAATATAGCCATGGAAAAGCCACTGCACTTTACCCTGTAGGCCCATGTCTAATTCTATTACAATATCTACCTGGGTCACTCATGAAAGGATCAGTTATGCCCTAGTAGGCTTAAAGAATTAATACAGAGATGCGTTTTGGCTCAGTGTTACAATGTGGTAGGCTTTAGGCGTTGTACTAAGACAACACATATCATTCTTTCAGCAGCAGAGCCAGATCCAGCACTAGGCGACCTAGGCAGTGGACTAGAGCCCACTGGCTGGGAGGGGTCCCCGCTGGTCAGGGAGCTGCCACAACATTTATTTATTTATTTGCTTGTTTGTTTTTATTTATTTGACATTTGTTGACAGGGTTAGTCCAACTGAGCCAAAGCCGTTTTTCAGTGGAGGCTCAGGAAGAAAAGCTCCACAAGTAAGTATACACAAATACAATGTGAACAGTGCTACAAGTAACTATACACAAATACAATGTGAACAGCTCCACAAGGAAGTATACACAAATACAATGTGAACAGCTCCACAAGTACGTATACACAAATACTATGTGAACAGCTCCACAAGTAAGTATACACAAATACAATGTGAACAGCTCCACAAGTAACTATACACAAATACAATGTGAACAGCTCCACAAGTATACACAAATACAATGTGAACAGCACCACAAGTAACTATACACAAATACAATGTGAACAGCTCCACAAGTAAGTATACACAAGTATAATATGAACAGCTCCACAAGTACGTATACACAAATACAATGTGAACAGCTCCACAAGTAAGTATACACAAATACAATGTGAACAGCTCAACAAGTAACTATACACAAATACAATGTGAACAGCTCCACAAGTAAGTATATACAAGTACAATATCAACAGTATAACATGAATACTCAAAGTTATAGAAGAAAATCAGATATAATACATGGTAACATCTCTAAGTATTTACAATCAACATTATAAATGTTCTCCAGTACAATAATTATAGAGAGTGAGACCCAGGTTCAATTAATAGCTGCTATGCTAGTAGACTATTAAAGTAGTAAAGGTTGTTATGCAGTAAAGGGAGTAGATAGGAGAAGGAAGAAGGTTAGGAGAGAAAGAGTTGAAATGGGGGGGAGGTAGGTCAAGAACTATGGTTACAGTGACAGATCCAGGTTTTGTTTAGATAGCTTTTGGTAGCTGTTTTGAACTGATGTTGGTGTTTCTAATGTCCACTGGAAGTTAATTCCAAGACTGGGCCAGAGAGTAGCTATACAGGTTTTGACTCATTTTAGATTTAGGCTTGTAGATAGAGAGAAGGTTTTGTTCAGCACTATGGAGAGATCTTCGTGGTGAGTAGGGGGAGATTAGATGAGTGAAGGTATGCTGGTATAGAAGGAGGGAAGATACAGAATAGAATGTATCATTTGAAGCTGAGAGAGGAGTAGGCAGTGGGGAAGATCTAGCCAGTTTAACTTTTTAAGAGCTAGGCAGTGGTGTGACTAGTAGGGGTGGTCAGCAGCCAATTTAGCCTCTTTGTTGAAGTGGATTCTAGCTTTGATATGAGCGTAGCTTGAAGATTGGTCAGGATTTGTGAGCCGTAGAGTAGGCTGGGGAGAAGGTAGGCATGGGATAGGGCATTTTGGCTTTATTGGATAAGAATTTCTTGTTCAAGTAAAGAAGTCCTAGTTTTTGGTGGGTTTTCTTAATATTATTGAGAATGTGCAGTCAGACTTCAGTTGGTCATCAGTGATGACCCCCAGTAGCTTGGTCTGTGATTCCACAATGATAGGAATATTATTGTGGAATGTGATTGAGAAGGAAGGTTTAAGATTACTCATTTTTAGGGATGAATAGCAGCAGTTTTGTTTATTTCAGATTTAGTATTAGCTGGTTCATGGTGAGCCAGCTCTCAGTAGATAGGAAGGATGCCTGGGTAGTAGACTGTAGGTCAGTGAGTTTATCTGCTATGGTAATAAGAGTGGAGTCATCTGAGTATTGAATGAGGATGACTGTGGGCAGAATTTGTACAGCTGGTTGGTGAAGATATTAAATAATAGTGGGCCATGGATAGATCCTTGAGGGACACCCATCTTAACTGGAAGTGCAGGAGAAATTGCAGAAAGCCATTTAACAGACTGGAGTCTATTGTTAAGGTAGCTAGTAAATCAGAAAATTGTGGAGGTGGACAGGCTGAATTCTGAGAGCTTGTGTAAGAGGAGGGGGCAGGAGACTGTGTCAAAAGCCTTGGAGAAATTGTGAAACAGACAAGAGACCAGTTTGTTTTGATTTCTAGCTAGTGACATGGTGTTAGTGAAGGAAATTAGGGCAGTGGAGGTGCTATGTTTAGGGTGAAAGCCATGTTGAGTGGGGGTTAATAGGTTCTCTTGTGAGAGGTATTGAAGGAGTTGTTTGTCTACACATTTCTCAAGAAGTTTAGACAGGGGATAGAATAGCAATGGGTCTAAAATTCAAATGTTCAGAGGAGTTACTGCCTCTATGGATGGGTAAGGTGTTGAATTGTTTCCAGATTGCTGGCACTTTGGCCTCAGTAATGGAGTGGTTAATGAATATAGAGATGGGGAGGGCTAAAGAGGTGGCTGCTTTCTGGAGGAAGGTTGTCCATGGAGGGGGAGAAAAATTTAAGTTTTAGAAGTAGGGATTTTATGTAGTTTGTGGTGACAGTTTTGAGACAAAAGGGAAGAAAGGAGTTAGCGGAAGAAGGAGGGATGTTGGAGGGGTATTGTTTGTGCAGGGGTTGGTTTGGGTAGTTAATGTGCTGATAGTTTCAATGAAATAGGAGTTGAAGTTGGTGGCAATTTCTAGTGGTGAGTTAGAGGGACAAGGTTGGGGGAAGATTGGTTGCCTGGATGTAGAATTTGATTGATAGTGTGCCAGAAATTCTTGGGATTGTCCATGTTTTTGGTAGGAGGATTATTATAGAAGTTCCTCTTGTCATTGTAGACAAATTTCTTGGTAAGGTTGCAAAGTTCTTTGTACCATGTGAGGTGGGAGGGAAGACTGGTTTTGGACCACAGCTTCCAAGCGTTGTCCCTGTTTAGCATTAGGGAGCAGGTGGCATGGGTTAGCCAAGGAGATATTATTGATTTAACCCTAACTGTGCGTAAAGGTATGTTTAGGCATATAGAGTTAAATTTGGTTACTGCTTCATCAAGGGGTGGCTGCCTAAGGAAAGACCAGTTGATAGCTGAGATATGGCTGTTTAATGTGTTTGAATCAAAGTTTGTTAATTTGAGGCAAGCTAAGAACTTATGTGGTCTGCTGTAATGTGGGGTGAATCTAAGGACTTTGCTAGGAAAGTGGTCGCTAATGGCATCTGGCAGTGTATTGGGGAAATGATATTTGTGTGGGTGGGAGGCTAGTATTCAATCATGGAGAGTGTTACGATTGATAGATTTTGTAGTATAAATGGGGGTAGTTATTAGTTGGGAGAAACCATGTAAATTAATACTGGAGGTAGGAGAATCTGATGAGAGATAGCCAGTTTATGTTGACATCACCACTGAGTATTGTTTCATTTGGTAGGTGTTGGGTGAGCCAGGAGAGAATGTTTTCTAATGTTGTAATATTGTAACCAGGGGGAATGCAAATTGCCACAATGTTAATTGAGGTATGAGCATTAAGTTTACAGTTTGAGACTAGCAGATCGGCTGCAGAGTCAGGGGGAAGGGATAGTTAGAGGGGTAACATTAAGGTGGATGGCGTATAAGATAGCAACTCCACCACCTTTTTTCTGAGTTCTCTCTAGTTGTAGGATGTTGTAACCTAGGGGAAGAAAATATCTGTCAGGAATATGGGGTTTTAACCAGGTTTCACAGAGGGTTAAGATGTTGGGAGAGTGATGGGATAACCAGGCATGAAATTCAGTTGATTTGTTAACTACGGTTCATATGTTCATGGAGTACAGAAATAGGCGTTTTTTGGCGATGAAAGGTTGGAGTGGTGGAGAGAGTAGGAGAAGGGTTGGAAGAGGAGGGGAGATGAGATTCAGGGTTGGGATGGATGTCCACAGACAAAAGCAGCGTATTGAGAGATGGGAGAAATGTATGAGGTGGGGGAGAGGGGGATAGTGTTTCATTTTGCCTCTGGGAGAAGTTGAGTAGCTGTGTGGGAGTTTGATTTTAGGGAGGTAAGGAATTGTAGATGAGATGGGTGAGGAAGTTGTAAATGTGTGAGGGATTTGAGGAAAAACTTGGGAAGGTGGAGGATGGCGACTGCTGGTAAGGTTGCAGTTGAGTATTGTAAGATGTAACTCTATATAAAAGAGATAAGGTGGAATTTATTTACTTTTCAATTAAAAAAAAAATACATTTCTTCTTTAAAGGCATTTGTACTTCTTTAAGAACACCGTCTGTGTCTGTGCATCCCTGCATGCAATGTGCACACCTGCTGTTGCTTGTTCTTTTCTGTATCTACACATGGAATTTAAATGAAAAACACAACAAATGTTCCACCAGTAAGGGGTATGTGAAAAATGTTCCTGCTAGTGCGTTGGAATGTATGCCTGCATATGAATAATGGTATGTGTGAAAAACATTCCTGCTGGTGCATTAAAATGTATGCCTGCAAATAAACAATGGTGTGTGCGTGTGCGTGTACGTGTGTGTGTGATTTCCTACTTAAGGATGGCAAGTTCGTTAAATTGCTCAGGCTCAAACCCTGTGCCTTAGTTACACGAGACAAGAACCTGAATCCTCTGCATCAACTACCAGACTACTCAAAGTGCATGAGTTTCAGTGCATTTTCAAGGAATTGTGAGCTTCAAGGGAAGAGAAGTTTAATGTTGCTCGTGTTAAGTCTGTTTTTAATGGGCAATAGTTTTGCATAGCAAATCGTTGTCACTGTTTGTGCTAGAGTATTTGCAAGCAGTGTTAGTAAAACAACAGGTAGCATATTTGCCTTTTGATGCAGAAGGCTGTTGGTTCTATTCCCACATCATGTAGATGGATTAATGATACTGTGCTGTACTTTAAGGGAGTAGGGGTGCTGCATTCCTGAGTGTATCCTCCTTGGTGAGATACCTAGTAACCATGAATCCTTGATCGGTTTTCCACTCATTCTCTATTGCAATATTACCAGCTTACTAATTTTTAATGTAACCTAGGCAAGTTATTCTTCAAGGGCAGCAGGCACTGAATGTAGGGATGAAACACTGAAAAGTAAAGTTGTTTGCTAGCAGCAACCTCTTCATTAGTTACAGATCTCTTTAATTTGGAATTATTCAGATGATTTTTCTTCTGCAGAGATTGTTCATATTGACTAATATTGAGTGTCCTTTTATGGTTGAAATGTTCTGGAATGGGCATTTTGTTATTATTGGTTCATACATTTTGTTTCATTGCTTACTGGGAAACTGTTCAAAACTACAAATTTATTGTTTCATTCCTTACTGGAAAACTGCTCAAAACTACAAATTTAAAACACACTCAAACAAGTGGCTTTGTATTATACAAGGAATATAATTTAATACAATCAGAAAGGTGAATCAAAGAACACATGTATGTCTGCATGGTCCTAAAAATGTGTACAACAAGCCTATGATTTGAAAATAGCCCGAAGGCAAACTTTATTCGCCGTTGGCCAAAAGCATTTTCTTGAATGTGGGTTTCGATGCCATTTCAATGAATGTGAGTTTCAAGGGTAGAGAAGTTTACTACTAATGTAAGTCTGTTTTTATTGTGAGACTATATTGTTTTGTTTAGCAAATGTCTATCAGTGTTTGTGCTATAACATTTGAAATAAAAGTTTTAAATTAAATCCAGATAATACCTCTTAACCTCTTAGAGCAAGAAATCTAGGCAAAGTCATATTTAATGGGGGTCAAAAGCCGAAAAATATGGACAATTTTTAAATATACTTCTCTTACAAACTTAGAACATTGATAGAATAACAGGTTTTTCAGTAACATTAATTTTCTGAAGGGTACAAAGTCTGAATTTCAAACATCTGGCATTATTTTCTAACTTCAATCTTCAATAATTTGCCAGAAAAACACAATTTTATGAGAAATGGGCCCAAAAATATGGGGCAAAAATTTGCACATTCTGTGAAAAACTGTACAGTTGAAAGGTATGATCCAAATATCTATTATCATTGTAGAAGTAAAGAAGAACATATTATGCACACTCACAGGTTTGAACAGTGTTTATGGCAATAGGGGAGAAATAGTCAAGTAATGAGGCACTAGAATGGCTGGTGGGGCTCCTGTTTATGTAGGGGGCCCCGATCCATTACCCTGCATAGCGCCCTATTTGACCATGATCCAGCTCTGCTCAGCAGGCTGTCTGACTGTGACAGGGGCTAACTGAAAACTCTTAAGGAGGAGCAAGTACTGCTTACTGTTCACTGCAGCTGTGCAGATGTTAGTGTGGATGCTAGTAAAAATAAGTTAATGAAAAACAGTGCCACAGTATGGATGCTGATGAAAATACGTAGCTGAAAAACAGTGCCACAGTGTTCATGCTTATGAAAATAAGTGAATGAAAAACAGTACCACTAGGGTCATGATAGGAATATATGGGTCATTGCTTCTTCTGAAAGAGCTCCTGCTGCAAAGACAAGTTTCTGATTTTCAGTGCTCTTCCACATATGCACTGTAAGTACAGACTGGCAAAACTGAGGCTGCAAGTGTAAATGCTAAGCAAAATTCAGTGCCCCCTATCAGGTATCATTAACAAATACATACTCACCATATCATTTGATTTATGAGAAGGTGATCCAGACTTGATGCAGAGTTGCAGAAATCCTCTTTTGCACATGTCTGTTCTAGTCTGTTAGGTTGTTTGTTTCCTTCATGGTTACAGTCAAAGACTCCCCTGCTGGCACTGCACCTGCATGATATCATATAGTAGCACCTGCCCCAGTTTAGCTCCTGTCCTTATCATCAGAATTTCAAGGAAGGGATAGGCAGGCACTGCAGAGCCCATCAAGAGGGCTCTTCCAGCAACAGGAGATCCCTTAATATGTGGTAACTCACAGCCTCAGATACCTCACAAGACACTGAAGTACCTGTAAGCTCAGGTGTGCACCAGACTTAGTAATATCACAGTCTATATTCTCAGATGTGCAACAGAGTTAATGACATCATAATACACTTCACTACCCATATATTTACATGTGCAACACAGTTAGTGACATCACAATACACTTCAGGATCCACGTCCTCAGGTGTGCAGTAGAATCAGTGACACCACTGTCCACTGCAATAGCCACATCCTCAGGTGTGCAGCAGAATCAGTGACATCACATTCCACAGTTCACTGCAACCCTTGCATTCTCATGCTTGTAAAAGGCAATGTGAATATCATGACCATGATTAAGAACAGAAGGCATAGAAGGACGTAGTCTGGGCTTTTGTCTTTGTTGTCATCCAGAAGCCAGAGACATGACCTGCAAGGCCCCCAACATAGGCAGAAACAAGTAGCATGAACAGTGTTAAATTGTACCATAATAAAGATTATTCTAAGACAGACAGACAGACACATTATTGACATAGAAGTAAGACATTTGCCTGCAATGTTGATGACTCAGGTTATGTTAGTGGCCTACACATTCAATTCTAGGACAGAAATGAGAGGAATGAAAATGTTTTCTCCTGCTCTCCTCTACCTCAGGGTGGGAAGCAAATGTGTATCAGAGGAGTCATCCCAAGAAAGAGTCTGCAGTGCAGACTTGGGTCTTGAAAATATACATTCAGATGTGGAGATGGGGCCAGAGCTGTTAGATGACATACATCAGGTGTGAATGAGGGATATTCCCTCATTGCAAGCATTGCATGCCCTCCATACGTTGGCTACTCATCAAAACATGCAGAGAAGACTTAGAAAGTATGCATTTAAAATAAATTCTCTTAAGACAAGCTCAGAAAGAACCTCTCCCATTGATGGAGGCCCCCAGGACAAGGAGTTCCTGAGGCAACCAGGAGGCAGTCACTCAAGAATGGAAACAATGGAGTTCATTCTCTTGCAAGGCCTTGGCCACCATAAAATACAACCCCTATCAACAATATTTTGTACTGAAAGTGTTGCCTATGCAATTTGAACTGACGCCACTTCCTATAGAGATCCCAAATACTGTCGTACCAGAAGATATCAATCAGACCCAGTGATGTCAGCCAGCTGGCCAGCTACTGCAGAAGTATGATACCCTGCAGAACTACCCACCTGCAGTCTGCTGCATCAGATGTGTTCAATTAAGATCCTAAGTTACAATGTGGATGAAAGTCATTTGTCACCATTGGAGCTAATAAGATATGATAACAGAAACCCTGGATTTGATCCCAAGGAGGGGCAGTTTCAAAGACTACCTCTAAGTCTGTTCTAAGAGTTCTGCTAAGTGTATTTAATACATGAGCATAACGTTTTTACATGGATGACCTGAATGCTGTAATACATCAAATGCAAAAAAGTAAGCCTACCACACTAAAGTCCAGACTCACAAGTTTAAGAGCCGAAAAATAAAAATGATGAAGTCTGGAACACCAGGCTGTAAAAACGATTTATTGTAGAAATCCAAAAACAATGTTAGCGCTTTGAGGTTAAAAACCCTTCCTCAGACATTACAATGCATAAAAACACATAAGTGTATTTAAATCAATTCAGCACCAATCAAATTTTAGTAAACTACCTGCCTTTTCTTTAAGGCTGGTTTAAGGGGAACAACCCCATTTAAACCAGGAAGCCTGTCAGCTCCTAGTTCAATGATCCATTTAGTCTCATTATATTCCGCTTCATTCACCAAATCTCCCCCCTTTTTGATAATTTTATCACTTGCAAAACCATAAAATTAAAAGAATGATTCTCATTACATTTTATATGTTGAAACAATGCATTGTGCATATTCCCATTACGAATAGCTGACATATGTTGTAAAATTCTTTCCTTTAGTTTACAACTGATAGTGTACACTAAGATCTGGAAAGCTTGTTTCCTTGAAATGGGAGAGTCAGAGCCACACTGTTCTGCACAGAAATGTATCAAGGTCTGCTACCCTAGCTGTATCAGTGACCCATCATAATTACAGTATACCAAGTGAACATTTGCTACAGACACTATACTAAGATCTTACCAGTCTTTTCTTCAATCCCATGATGAGGAAATGCTTAAAGCTTTTTTCCAGCACATGATATACTCATGAGGACTGGAATCCAAATAAATGAAACATGTAGTTGTGGAGAACTAACTCCTAAAGTGCCACTAGAGAAAACCCTTTTACGTATCTTGTCCAAGGCATTAGACTCCTTAACAGGTGGGGCATGGAGGTGCTGTGGGCTCCACAACGTACTGTGGGCCACAGAGATCACACAGAAATTTCCTCTAGAATACTTAGTCTGCTCAGTGCACTTAGCATGCAAATTGTAGAGAAATCTATATTCTTGACAGTAAAAGGGACAGTATCCATTTATTTAAACCACAACAACAAAAAGAAAAAAACAAAATAAATGTAATCAAGTCACAAAAGGTGAACCAAATACATTATATGAATAGTGATTTAATATCTAGCGGCTCATTTGAAAGTCTTTAAAAGATTCACACACAAAATGACAAGCACATATATTTAAATACTCTAAAACATCACATGACCAATTCCCCAAATTAAATCCCATTAATTAAAAGGGCAACATCCAACTCTATTAAAAATTAATTTCCTAAATCATATAAAAACATAATAACTTAAGTTAAAATAAACAAATTAAACCCTATATAACATTTTCCAATATAATTCATTATTTAAGCCTTATGGCTTTAAAGCCCCAAATTTCAAATTTGTTTCCACTTCCTGCTGAAGTAAAATTCTATCGGCATTATTAGCATCTGTGATAACTGTCACTTGTAATAAAAAAACCCTAACTACACCTTATGAGTAAAATCAACTATTCTGCTATTGGATTATGCATATCTTTATTTTTAATATCAGTTATATGTTCCTGAAGTCTGACTTTAAACTCTCTTATATTTTTACCTGTGTAACAAAGCCCACAATTACCTTGTATTACATAAACCATATTTCTTTTTATAATAACTATGTACTAACATATATTTTATGCTTTTTTCTATTTTATAAGAAATAATTTCAAACTTTCTTTCCACAGTGCCTCATTCTCATTATATTTTCCAATGTGCTTTTTTTTTCAAAAATAATTTTAATACTTCTGTAGATGCATTATAGTTAGTCAAAATTATATCTCTCTATCATAATACTTCTATAAAAGCATTATAGTTAGTCAAAAATATATCTATCATTAACTTTATTTTTATTATTCCATAACACCCAAAATGTGTCTCACTCATCCCTAACAATTCCTTCTTGTTTCTATCACATGCATTAAAATACGCCTGTCGTATACTCGAGTATAATTTCTGTCAGCAAAAATATTAACCATCTTTTCTGATTCCAATAACAAATAATCCCACTTACTACATGCTCTTCTAATTCTTAAAAATTCCCCCAGTGGTAAAGCTCTTAAAATGTTCTTCAGGTAGCAGCTAAATCCCATATATTATTTTTCTAGTTTGATTACAGTATCCATCTATAACCAGACTGCATATATAGAATCTTTGTGTACAGGCTTAATGGCTGGGATAACTCAAGGATACACCTATTTTTTTCTAAGATACTCATTGGAAATTAAGGGGGGAGGCACAGGCACAGACTAAAGACAACTTTAATGCCAGAGAGTTTTCTCCAATGGAAGGATAATTTGGATAAAAACTATATGAAGAGCAGAGCTGATTGTGCCTGCTCATCTCAGAGATAAGGGTCTACTAGTTTTCTGGGTTCCCTTTTCAGCAGCAATATACAGTAAACCTCCTAACCCATTAATCTTAGCTCCAGTTTTGAAGGACCTGCACTTATTGGAACCTCTCAGGGATCAGCACATGTCAGTTGAGTACCATAGCTCAGATGACATGGTACTGTTACTTAGGGATGCACCTGTCAAATATCAAGTGAGGTAAAGAGAGGCCTGCATGTGGTCTTGCAATGACATCAACCAATATTCCTTAAAGGTGAACTCCTGCACTCATGAGGAAGGGTCCCTGCAGTGCCATAACTAGGACTGGGTGAATTGGGTGACTACTCGGGGAGCAGAGTAAAGGGGAGCATGAATGGCAGTTGCCGATAGTGTGAGAGGATAGTACTGGATTACTTTATGAAGTTATCTGGATATTGCAGCCTCATAAAGTGATGCCAATGGCTGAAGTGCTAAAGTGCTCGGCATGTGGTGCTTTAATTGTAGCAAGCTGCTTGTTACATTTGTAGTAAGCAGGTCATTATAGTTTCAAAGTGCAGATAATTTTTTTTTTTTTGCTCAACACAATTGAATTTGGGGGGGTGCCACTGGGGAACTGCTCAGGGTTCTAGATGACATAGTTATGGTTCTGAATCTCACCAACCACCTGATGTTTAACACTTGTGGTATTACCACTGCTTTCACAAGGACCTTCAAGACCATATGAGCCTGTATCAGCCCTAGAGAAAAGACTGCCCAGTTCCATGTGCAACTATTGACCACACACATGGTTCAAGGGACTGCTCCCCAAGTACAGGACAATCAAGGGGTAGGCAATCTGTCTGTTTGCTAATACATGGGTAGTACTGCTATCAAGGGAGGTACCCCTCGAGGTATCTGTAAAGGATATACCTCTTTCAGGTCCTCACCTTGGAAGATGCGGATGACTGCTGACTTCCAGGTATAATCCTAAACCGTAATTCCATTACATGAACCCGTGCCCTCTAACACCATAACATCAGGTATAACTCTTGCCCTGAAATTCCATAGCATCAATTAGAACCCTGGTGTTACAATGATACAACATAAAATGTAACCCTTTTATTACTGTTTAATGCACAAAGTATATATAACTTGTACACTATAATTACTTAACTTCAATTATACCATGACCACCCATTAATATTCCAAAACGTGCACGCTGATTGGCCAGCGTGCACGTTATAAATCGACTTATACTAATGGAAAAAGGTCCGGTCGCCCGGACTTTTTCCATTAGTATAAGTCTCTTTTAAAACACTGTCTCGCTATGTTAAAAGAGTTTAACATAGCGACACAGGTTTAAAAAAAGCAACAGAGATCTCCGTTGCTTTTTTTAAAGCTGTCTCGCTATGTTAAACTCCTTTAACATAGCGACACAGTGTTTAAAAAGCAACGGAGATCTTGCTTTCTCCATTGCTTTTTTTTAAACCTGTCTCGCTATGTTAAATGGGTTTAACATAGCGAGACAGCTTTAAAATAAGCAACGGAGATCTCCATTGCTTATTTTAAAGCTGTCTCGCTATGTTAAACCCATTTAATATAGCGAAACAGTAAAAAGCAATGGAGATCTTGCTTTCTCCGTTGCTTTTGGCCACAGCTCTGATGTACTGCGTAGGCATGCGCAGTACATCAGAACTGCCGCGGATACCAGACAGCTGCGGAAGGGCAGCAAAGAGGCATTATACAATGCCATTATTTAAGAAAAGTAATTATTTCTTTTCTTAAATAATGTCATAATATAAGCAATAACCACGCCTGGGTGTGGGTAATGCGGGATTTACCCACGGTTGTCTTTGTTTGGTCCCTTGGGCTTCGCCCTCGGGACCAAACCACACCAACCGTGGGTAAATCCCGCATTACCCAAACCCAGGCGTGGGTTATTGCTATAGTATGCCATGTATTATAACCCTGAGTGCAGTTAAAATCCCAAATGGCAAAAAAATGAAGACTTTTCACCAAAACGTATATTAATTAAAAATCACAATCTCAAAACTAATTTCTCTGAACAAAAATAAACCACCCAAATCCCACATAAACTGATCGCAAAAAGAGACAAATAAGGATTTGTAGGGGGGCCACAAATGCTTAGTAAAAGTACTACATAGGTCACTTGGTTCAGTGACTCAACATTCATCCAAGTAAACTGTTAGGTATAACTGTAAACCCCTAGATGTAACCAATGAACTACATCTCCATTACATCACACATAAAAAGCTAAAAACACCTCATCCATAGGTCTAAATAATATAGTGAGTTACCCAATTATCAGTGTCAAATATGGCCTATCTGAGCCTCCTACCTAACCTCTTTAATCTAAGCAGCTCTACTGGTTGCATTCCTGAAGCATGGAAAACACTCATAATGCCATTACACAAGGGTGACCCATGTAATGTCAATGCACAAGGGTGGCCCAATCATGGACCCTGGTAATTATAGCCCCATTAGACTCACTAGCCTCATATGTAAAGTTATGGAGTTTATTATCTGAGATCTCATTAATTGGGACATTGAAAATCTCTTAATCCTGAACCCTCATCAATTTAACTTTGTCAAAGGCAGATTTAGCCTCTTTAGCCTGATTAATTTCTTTGAAAATGTAACGGAAGTGGTGAATAGTGGTTTTGCAGTACATACTGCATGTCTGGACCTGGCCAAGGCCTTTGACTCTATTCCCAATGCAGGGAGTATTGACAGATTTGTAAATCTGAATATAATTCCTTATGTTATGTGCTAGACAGCTAACTGGTTTCCTAACAGAACCCATGTGGTTAGAGTCACAGGTGCCACATGTGAAAGAAAACAGGTTACCAGTGGTGTACCATAGGGCTCAGTGTTGGGCCCTCTCCTGTTTGGCATCTATTTCTCATACCTTCAGGACAACACTCCTGGCCTATGGCCATCTAAGTTTGCAGAAGATTGTAAATTGGGTCTTATTATTCAATCCTCCATTAACTCACAATTGCTCCAATATGAGTTAGACCATGTTAATAACTGATGCAAGGACAATGGTCTCAAATTAAATGTGAAAAAATGTAGCATAGTTCATTTTGGTAAACAAATAATTTTCTCATGTCATATTGGTGACACAGTCATCTAGTCAGATACTGTCATACTAGATCTTGACACTTTTGTGGATAATTCCCTATCATTCAACCATCATGTCTTCACAGTAGTGTGAAAAGACTTTTATCTGGCTCATCTAATTTCCAAAGGTAACTCCACCATTTCCAAAGAAGTCTTAATTCCCCTTTACTCGTTACAACATCAGACCCTTTACTAAATATAATGAACCTTTTAGCACATATTTGCATAATCATATCACTCAACTTGAGAGCACTTTGAGATTCATAAGTAAAACGATCAGTGGCCTTCAAACATCTTATTTATCAGAACAGACTTGCTGCCCTTTCTCTCTATTCAGCCTCTTATAGGTTCCTCTATGCAGATCTATGCCTACCCTTTCAAGACATGAAAGATCCAACCCTATTTGACCCATTTCTTCACAGAGCAAATTGTGCCTCAAATACGTAGTTAAAAGAACTAAACCTTTGTCAGCAGTTAAACAAGAGACATTGGTTTGATAGCTTCATATCCCAATGTATCCCTCACTTCTTGAACAAAATTCCACTACATGTCAAGCAAAGTAACACTCTTGACTCCTTCAAGGTAAACCTAGATAATTTGATGGGCAGCCTCAGTTTCTCCCTCCTGGTATTGTCTTGTCTTGCCTTCCCTTGAGGTTGGAGTGAACTTTTGAACAGGGTTTTTGGTTGGGTTTATAAATGTCTGTAATCTAATTGCCTAGAACTTACCTATGAACCTATAATCCTTGCACTATAACTCTGTAACACTGGGTATAATCCATAGATGATAACCCCATAACATCAAGTGTAACACTTGCCATAATAAATCTATGACATCAGGTATAACTCCTGTAAGAATATTTCATACCAGCTGATATAACCCTTATACCTAAAATATCTGAGCTTTGGCTGGCTAAGATCTACCTGCAGTCAACTGGACGTATAAGTGAATTTAAGTACACTTTTAGCTGCACTGTTTCATATAGTACTGCATTTTATTTATTTTTTTTCACTGAATATTAATTGAATGGAAAATTGTGGTCTTTGTGTCTCTACAGAAAACTTGTTAGAAGTTAGCCATTGGTAGCAGTGGGGGTAGTTTCATTTCATTGATATTCTGTTTAGCTCCTAGCCTAGAGGGTTTGTCTTGTCATATAAGTATTACATCTTGTGTTATTTTTGCTAAAATATCTGAGCTTTGGTTGGCTAAGATCTACCTGCAGTCAAATGGATGTATAACCGAATTTAAGTACACTTTTATCTGCACTTTTTCATATAGTACTGCATTTTATTTATTTTTTTCACTGAATATTAATTGAATTGAAAATCGTGGTCAAGGGGGTCTCTATAGTTGTTTTGGTGTTAATCTTGGTGGCTTTGAAATTGCCCGCCCCTCTTGTAAATTTGTATTTGGATACTCCTTCTGGGCCCATCTCATTTGCTCACTCAGCTGAGTGCAATGGGATCATATTCAGATTTCAGGCACTCCTACTAGTCCCATCTCTTCGGCTGTATCCACTGTGTAAAAAGGGAGCATTTGGGAAGGACAACCTCTGTAGCCTCTTAATGCTGCTCTGTTCCCTCCCTCAAAAAAAATAAAAAAAAAAAATATATATATATATATATATATATATATATATATATATATATATACACACACTTTATTCAGCTGTTCTTATTGTAACTGTCTTAGTTTGCTGTTCTGTGTGCTTTTATCTGTTCAGTTGCTCTTTGCACTTATTACTGCTTGTTAGTAGCCTTCTAATTTACTGCCTTCTGCACTTGTTTTTAGTCATTTGTTAATTTAATTGCATTTATTTAAACTGTATTTGTCGTAATATTGCTACACACTCGTGTGCTAGCCTGCACTGCATTTGAATTGTATTTACTGCTGTTTTAGCTGCTTTTCTGTAACAAAAAAAAAAATTCTGTTTCCTGTCTTTCCTGTATCTAGTCTAGTCCAGATACAGACTTGCTGTATCCAGGACTGTTGGTAAGCTTCTGAGCCCCCCAAGCCTTTCTGTGTTGGAGAGAAGCCTTCTAGCTTATCAGTGGGAGTGGTAAGCACTAGGTATCCTATCTACCATGAGAGGAGTGGGTTTTGGCCCAGAAATTGTACTTTATTCCCGTTTGGGCAGTTTTTCCATCTCTTTCAACTTTCTGGTTTAAAAGCCCATATCTGCGTTTGTTCCCTGCCTTTCCTGTATGTAGTCTAGTCCAGGTACATATTTGCTGTCTCCAGGACTGTGTGTAAGCTTCTGAGCCTCCAAGCCTTTCTGTGTTGGAGGGAAGCCTTCTAGCTTATCAGTGGGAGTGGTAAGTAATAGGTAGCTTATCTATCACAAGAGGAGTGGTTCCTGGCCCAGAAATTATAGTTTATTGGCCGTTTGGGTAGTTTTTTCCATCTCTTTCAACTTACTGGTTTAAAAGCCTGCATTTGCGAATGTTTCCAACCTTTCCTGTGACTAGTCTAGTCGTGATACAGAGTTTCTATATCCAGGACTGTTGGTAAACTTCTGAGCCCCCCCCCCCAAGCCTTTCTGTGTTGGAGGGAAGCCTTCTAGCTTATCAGTGGGAGTGGTAAGCACTAGGTAGCCTATCTACCACAAGAGGAGTGGTTTCTGGCCCAGAAATTGTAGTTTATTGGCCGTTTGGGCAGTTCTTCCATCTCTTTCAACTTTCTGGTTTAAAAGCCCACATCTGCACTTGTTTCCCACCTTTCCTGTAACTAGTCTAGTCCAGATACAGATTTGCTGTATCCAGGACTGTTTGTAAGCTTCTGAGCAGTACCAATGTCTGCTCTTCAGTTTCTCCCTTAGATCTGCTAGTTCTCTTCTCTCCTGCACTTTTACTAGCTTGTTAGTTTAGCACTTTGCCAGACTTCTTGTAGCAATTATTGTAGCACACAAAAGTGCCACCAGCACTAAACGTTCTACAAGTAAACAGCTCCAGTACTTATTAATGCCCACCCCTCCAGGCATGTCTAAAGGTCAGTTCCCTGTGCTTTTCCCTACTAACCTGGTGAACTTGGGCATCCTGAGGCAATGTAGCAACTGTCTCATGTACACTGACAACCCTCTCCTCTCCTCCCCAGCACTCAGACTTGTGAGAGATGTACTTATATATCCAAATTGGAAGCCAAGCACTCTCCATCCATAGCTGGTCAAGAGGAGAAGGTCAACACTTGCACCACACCACATGGAACACACAGCCCTCCAGAACACACACCAGCATTGCCTTCACATAAAAACACAAACCACACACCCACCTTCGTGGAGGCTTTCAATAAAAATCTAACCAAACATCAGAGACCTCCAAGGCAGAAACGCACTTTACCAACACAACCCAACACTAATCACGAGACACATAAATCTCCTAAACAGTGTGCCATGCAACCAAAGCCCCTGAGGCAAAACAGCATGCCCAACACACTACTCATAGGTGACTCGATAGTGAGGCACACTGATGTCCCACTCACTAGATTAAATAAGGAGAAAGTAATAGTCAGCTGCCTGTCAGGCACCAGGATCCACCACATAATGCATGCACTCAGGTCCCTCAACGACAGGTACAAATATAACTCTGTCATTGTACATGTGGGTATGAATGACCTGAGATGTACCTCCCTGGACTACATGAAAAGAGACATGGAGAAGCTCTCGGATTATGTAGCCCAGGTGGGTATGACCCTAACCCTGAGCAGCATCCTACCATCACCCAGAATGAAACCACAGTACAAGCAGAAAATGATTGATTTCAACAATTCATAGGTTCATAGGTTCATACTAGGCTATCTACCCTAGGGCATTTATAAGCCTAGCCAGAATGTGTTTGGCTTTCGCCACCCATTTTAAATTTATTTTGCTATGCCCTTTTTCGAGGTTAGTATACTGTGCCTCTGTCTAACAGTGGCACAGAAGTGATACCCGGGGTAAACCTACGATCTCCCATCCACTCATCAAGATTCCTCTTGAAGAGAGTCAATGAGGGACTCTGCCTAACCTGGACTGGGATTTTATTCCAGAGTGAAGGGAGCCTCTGGGTTATGAATCTGCCCCTCCAGCATGTCCTATTTATTTCAGTGCTGAGGTTCAAGTCTCTCGAGCGCGTAGCTCGATGGGATTTGGATTTTCTGAGGTGCAGCATGTCCATTAATTCCGGGTTGGACATGGCTTTATACGTCAGGCACAGATCGCCTCTGAACAGGCGGTATGCCATTGAGTAGAGCTAGAGTTTCTTTAACCGGGCAGCATATGGCATCTGTTTGAGCCCTTTGATCCTCTTGGTGAGGTACTTTTGGGGTCTTTCCAGTTGCTGCAGGTGTCTGGTAAGGTACATCCCAAAAGGGTCATTGTACTCAATTATGGGCCTGATGAGGGATGAGTAAAGAGGCACGATGACCTCCCCTGATCTAGATGTGAATCCCTTCATGATTAGGTGGGCTATATAAAATGTTTTTCTAACCACTTTGGCCACGTGGTTGTCAAATGAGAGATTGCTATCAACTTGGGTCCCCAGGTCCCTAATTACTTCTTCTGTACTTAATGGATTACCACCTATGTGGTAATTTGTGGGCACTTTGTTTTGCCAAAGGGATGACTATACACTTTTTGGCATTTAGCTTGAGGCCATGGCTCTGGCACCAGTTGTCTGTTTCTATGAGGCCCTTTTGGAGGATGCTTGGGTCGGCTGGAGAGTCGATTATGGTGCCCAGTTTGCAGTCATCTGCGAACTTGGTCAGCCACAGTCCTTCCGTATTGGCCTGTACCTCCGAGAAATATATACCGAACAAGAGAGGTCCCAGGACTGAGCCTTGTGGGACACCACTTGTAACTGGTTTGGAGTCTGACATGGCTCCAGCAATTCTAACCATGTGGGTTCTGTCCTTGAGCCAGTTTGCAATCCATCTAGTGACATAGGAGTTTATATTTAAGCTGGTGAGCTTATCTATAATGCACGAGTGGGGTATTGTATCGAAGGCTTTTGCGAGGTCCAGGTAGGCTGTGTGGACCACCTTCCCCTCGTCAATGGCCTTGGTGACTGTTTCAAAGAAATCAACCAGGTTTAAGAGGCAGGATCTGCCCTTAACAAAGCCGAACTGGGTAGGATCCAGTGCTTGTAGGTCCCCAATATCTTTATTTATGAGGTCCATGATGATCCTTTCCATAGCTTTGCAGACCAAGCTAGTCAGGCTTATGGGGCGATAGTTTCCAGGATCTATTGAGGCACCACCTTTATGGAGAGGGACCACTGTTGCTGTACGCCACTCTTTGGGCACATATCCTGTAGTAAGGCTGAGATTGAACAGTAGTTTTATGTTTGGGTTTAGCTCTTCTTGGAGTTCATGTAGGACGCAGCCCGGGACACCATCTGGTCCCACTGATGCTGTGTTTTTTGCTTTGGAGAGGGCAGCTCTTACCTGAGCATCTGAGATGTCAGGGGGGCAGCACTCTGCTGGGATAGATATTTGCCCTTTTGGTGGGGGGGGAGAAGTTTGCACTGAACCTGTCAGCTAGGATGTTGGCAATGTCTGTGGGTTCGGTGTATTTTTTGTCATTTTGGACTAATTCTGAGCATATCTGGGAATTACCACCCAGGTTCCTAACATAACTAAAGAAAGCCTTGTGATTATCCTTAGTGTCCTGTGCAATTTTTCTCTCGAAGCTGGCCTTAGACAATTTTATGTGTGCCCATAGTTTTTTGCTAATACTGATCAGTGATGCCTTCCCTTTTTGGGATTTTGCTCTATCATTTAGTATCTTCCTCCTTCTATTGTATAGTTTGTTTATGGCTGGGGTCCACCAGACAGGACGTCTGCCTTTGGAGGATTGGGTCTTGGTTTTATTTGGGATCGCATGATCCATGCATTCCTGAAGGTGTTCATAGAATGCGTTTATAAAGGATTCTGCGGTCTGGGCCGTATTTTCCACAAGCCCAGGGGCTTTGAAGGATTCCACCTCAGTTTTGAGGAGTGTGAAATTTGCTTTAGAAAAGTTTTTCACTGTGGTTTTCTGGGCAGGGGGTGGGGTCGGGATGTGAATATCCAGTGATATTAGTTTATGGTCTGATCTTACCAGTGAGGGATGCACTTCTGGTCTGGAGCATAGAGTCCCCATGTTGGTGATGATCAGGTCCAGTATGTTTTCCCTCTTGTGGGAGTGGTAACAAGTTGTTCCATAGCATTTGAGTTTATAAATTCTAGGAACCTTTGGGCTAGGGTGTTGGAGCTAGAGTAATGCTCCCAGTCTATGTTTGGGTAGTTGAAGTCGCCCAATATAATGGTGTTTGGAGAGACCTTCATATTTTCCAGTGTTCTCAGGAAGGCCGAGTGGGGTTCCTGGGTTTGGGAGGGTGGTCTGTAGCAGGCTATAAACTGGAAGGCAGTTTTACCCACTGTTAGTTGCACATGGATAGTCTCTGATGCTTCGTGCTTTGCCACCAACCTGGAGGTGTGGGTATCTTTGATGAATATCGATACTCCCCCCTCCTTTTGTGGTTCAGTCCAAGTTTTGGGGCCGAAAAGCATGGTATGAGGTATAACCTGGTAGTGCTGAGGTGCTCTCGGGAGCCCTGAACCAGGTTTCTGTTACTGCACAGATATCGATGTTCTCCATGCTAAGGAAAGTTTCGAGTGCATGCATCTTGAGGTTTAGACTTCTGGCGTTGAGTAGCATTACTCTTAGTTTCTTATCCCTTGTGATACCTATGGAGGTGGGTTTGTCTTTTGAGCCTTGCCTAAAAAAAGGCACTATGGGGGTAGCAAGAGCCTTTGCCAATATCTGAAAACCCAGGGGTGACAGGTGCAAGTCGTCCCTAGCGAAGCATCGTGGCTTATCGAGCATATCATCCCAAGTTGACAGGCATTGGATCCCCTTTGAATGACACCAGTACTTAAGCCAATTGTTGAAATTGATCATCTTGTCTTCATATTGTGGCATCATTCTTGGTGAGGGTAAGATGCTACTCAAGGTCAGGGTCATACCGGCCTGGGCTACATGCTCAGAGAGCTCCTTTATGTCTCTTTTCATGTAGTCCAGGGAGGTACATCTCAGGTCATTCACACCAGCATGGACAATGACTGAGTCATATTTGTACTTGCCTTGGAGTAACCTGAGTGCTTGTGTTATGTGGCGGATCCTAGCGCCCGACAGGCTGCTCACTGTGACCCTCTCCTTGTTCAGCCTGGTGAGCGGGACGTCAGTGTGCCTGACGATAGAGTCACCTATTACAAGTGTATCAGGTGTGTCGTTTAGTCTTAAGGGCTGTGACTGTTTGGCACACTGGCTTTGTGAGATATGTGTTGCACGTGTTTTGTTTTGGGGTAGCGGCTGCTTGGGTGTCTGCTTTGGAGGTCTCTGCTGCTTCGGCAGATCTTTATTTAGAGCCTCCGAGTATGTTTTTGTGTGATTATGTGTTTGGTTTGCTGTCATGGTAGGTCTATGTGAGACTGGAATTGTAGTGAGTGTGGTTTCCTTCTTCTCCTGACTGGTTATGCCAGTACTGAGTTGAGAGAGCTTAGCCTCCAGTTTGGCTATATGGTTGCATCTCTCACATGTGTTGGAATTTGTTGGGAGGAGGAGAGGGTTGTCTGTGTACATGAGGCAGTTGTAACATTGCCTCAAGATTCCCAGATTCACCAGCTGGACCGGAGAGGAGATTGACAACTGACCTTTGGACATGCTAGAATAATATTGAGAATTCCTTAATAATTGAAAACCAGGGCCAGTGGGGAATGAGGGTGTAGTGCTTTTAATTTTTAGTGCTGACTTATATAATTGCTTTAGTGAGCAAGTGCCAGGTAATTTAAATGCAATGTGTTACAGGTAACTTAAATGCAAAAACGACAAACAGTAACTTTCTTTCAAGTGAAACAAGGAAATAAGTACAGTAAGCAATGCAGATATCACTAGTGATCCACAGAAGTGCTGAGAAGCCACGTATTAGGTGGAATTAGCATTCCAGGGAAATAACAAGCAAACAAACAACAAGCATATAAACAAAGCTAGATTCAGCAGGCCTGGATCTAGTCTATGCTACAGCAAACAAGGTGTACCAATTTCAGTAAGATACAGTTCAAATATTCAGGCACTATAAACCTTTAACCAGAAATTCCCAGCTCAGAAGGGCAGAGTCCAGCCTCTTCTCCCACAAGAGTGCAGACCATAAACCTTCTTAATGTAAAATAACTGGCCTGAAGCCCAAGTGCTTAAACCAGAACTAATACACTTTAAGAATAACAGACACTGGGCTCTCAATCAGCAGTTCCCAACTTAGAAGGATAAAGCTACCTGTCCTGCCACCACAGTGCATGCCACAAACCTTCCTAATGTAAAACAACTGGTCTGAAGCCCAAGTGCTTAATCCAAAAGACTTAAAATGATAGCTACACTTTAATCAAGTTACTACCAAGCAGTAATAAATACAATTGAATACTTTAGAGAATGCCTGGATTAGTGCTCAAGTTACACAAACAAAGCTAGATCCAGCAGGCCCGAATCCAGTCTATGCCACAGCAAACAAGGCGCACCAACTTCAGTAAGAAGCAGTTCAGAAATGCATGCACTATAAGCCTTCAACCAGAAATTCCCAGCTCAGAAGGGCAGAGTCCAGCCTCTCCTCCCAAAAGAGTGCAGACCACGAACCCTCTTAATGTAAAATAACTGGCCTGAAAGCCCAAGTGCTTAAACCAGAATTAATACACTTTTAGAATAACAGACACTGAGCCCTCAATCAGCAGTTCCCAACCTAGAAGGATGTAAGCTACCTGTTCTGCCACTACAGTGCAGACCACAAACCCTCTCAGTGCAAAACAACTGGTCCGAAGCCCAAGTGTTTAAACCAAAAGGCTTAGAATGAGTTACACCAAGCAGTAATAAATACAATTGAGTACTTTTAAGATGATGCAAAAGTAAAAATGTAGGTAGAAACACAAGTACAGTAAAAGCAGATGAAATTTTTTTTTTTTTTCTGAACAAGTGCTGAGATCAAAGAAACAGATTTGAGTGCTGAAACTAGAAAACTGGCTGGTTATAAGAAAAAAAAACTAAGCTAGAAGGCTTCCCTCCAACACAGAAGGGCTTGGGGGCTCAGAAGCCTACAATAGTCTATACCACTTAACAGGAAAGGCAGGAAACAAGCTTAAATTTTTTTTTTTTTTTTCTGTTTCCCAGATGCTCTCTTTGTACACAGTAGGAGTGCCTGAAATCAGAATATGATCTCACTGCACTCAGTTGAGTGAGCAAATGAGATGGGCCCAGAAGGAGTATCCAAACACAAATTTACAAGAGGGGCGGGCAGTTGCAAGGCCACTAAAGATTAACACCAAAACAAAAACAGGGAGGGTGGGTGGGACTAACTGAAGAGCAGAGTCAAAACTTCCAGTTCAGTTAATATTCCTTCCACACAGTTAAAATCAATTTAAATACTGTATTTTTTTTAAAAAAAGAGCAGATAAAGGTACTTAAATTCTCTTATATGTCCAGTTGAATATACAAAGTTCTTAGCCGGCCAAAGCTGAGGTTTTTAAGCAGAAAATATTTCACACTGTACCACTTAAATAGGCAAGGACAGGAAATCAAAGAATGTGACTACCCCCACACCTGTAATTACTAGCAAATAACAAAATTCAGCAAACACTGACTAACTTCCAGTTCAGCTAATATTCCTTCCACACAGTTAAAATCAATTTAAATACTGTATTTTTTTGAAAAAAAAAGAGCAGATAAAGGTACTTAAATTCTCTTATACGTCCAGTTGAATATAGCAAGTTCTTAGCCGGCCAAAGCTGAGGTTTTTAAGCAGAAAATATTTCACACTGTACCACTTAAATAGGCAAGGACAGGAAATCAAAGAATGTGACTACCCCCACACCTGTAATTACTAGCAAATAACAAAATTCAGCAAACACTGACTAACTTCCAGTTCAGCTAATATTCCTTCCACACAGTTAAAATCAATTTAAATACTGTATTTTTTGAAAACAAAAGAGCAGATAAAGGTACTTAAATTCTCTTATACGTCCAGTTGAATATAGCAAGTTCTTAGCCGGCCAAAGCTGAGGTTTTTAAGCAGAAAATATTTCACACTGTACCACTTAAATAGGCAAGGACAGGAAATCAAAGAATGTGACTACCCCCACACCTGTAATTACTAGCAAATAACAAAATTCAGCAAACACTGACTAACTTCCAGTTCAGCTAATATTCCTTCCACACAGTTAAAATCAATTTAAATACTGTATTTTTTGAAAAAAAAAGAGCAGATAAAGGTACTTAAATTCTCTTATACGTCCAGTTGAATATAGCAAGTTCTTAGCCGCCAAAGCTGAGGCTTTTAAGCAGAAAATATTTCACACTGTACCACTTAAATAGGCAAGGACAGGAAATCAAAGAATGTGACTACCCCACACCTGTAATTACTAGCAAATAACAAAATTCAGCAAACACTGACTAACTTCCAGTTCAGCTAATATTCCTTCCACACAGTTAAAATCAATTTAAATACTGTATTTTTTGAAAAAAAGAGCAGATAAAGGTACTTAAATTCTCTTATACGTCCAGTTGAATATAGCAAGTTCTTAGCCGGCCAAAGCTGAGGTTTTTAAGCAGAAAATATTTCACACTGTACCACTTAAATAGGCAAGGACAGGAAATCAAAGAATGTGACTACCCCCACACCTGTAATTACTAGCAAATAACAAAATTCAGCAAACACTGACTAACTTCCAGTTCAGCTAATATTCCTTCCACACAGTTAAAATCAATTTAAATACTGTATTTTTTTGAAAAAAAAGAGCAGATAAAGGTACTTAAATTCTCTTATACGTCCAGTTGAATATAGCAAGTTCTTAGCCGGCCAAAGCTGAGGTTTTAAGCAGAAAATATTTCACACTGTACCACTTAAATAGGCAAGGACAGGAAATCAAAGAATGTGACTACCCCCACACCTGTAATTACTAGCAAATAACAAAATTCAGCAAACACTGACTAACTTCCAGTTCAGCTAATATTCCTTCCACACAGTTAAAATCAATTTAAATACTGTATTTTTTGAAAAAAAAAGAGCAGATAAAGGTACTTAAATTCTCTTATACGTCCAGTTGAATATAGCAAGTTCTTAGCCGGCCAAAGCTGAGGGTTTAAGCAGAAAATATTTCACACTGTACCACTTAAATAGGCAAGGACAGGAAATCAAAGAATGTGACTACCCCCACACCTGTAATTACTAGCAAATAACAAAATTCAGCAAACACTGACTAACTTCCAGTTCAGCTAATATTCCTTCCACACAGTTAAAATCAATTTAAATACTGTATTTTTTGAAAAAAAAGAGCAGATAAAGGTACTTAAATTCTCTTATACGTCCAGTTGAATATAGCAAGTTCTTAGCCGGCCAAAGCTGAGGTTTTTAAGCAGAAAATATTTCACACTGTACCACTTAAATAGGCAAGGACAGGAAATCAAAGAATGTGACTACCCCCACACCTGTAATTACTAGCAAATAACAAAATTCAGCAAACACTGACTAACTTCCAGTTCAGCTAATATTCCTTCCACACAGTTAAAATCAATTTAAATACTGTATTTTTTTGAAAACAAAAGAGCAGATAAAGGTACTTAAATTCTCTTATACGTCCAGTTGAATATAGCAAGTTCTTAGCCGGCCAAAGCTGAGGTTTTAAGCAGAAAATATTTCACACTGTACCACTTAAATAGGCAAGGACAGGAAATCAAAGAATGTGACTACCCCCACACCTGTAATTACTAGCAAATAACAAAATTCAGCAAACACTGACTAACTTCCAGTTCAGCTAATATTCCTTCCACACAGTTAAAATCAATTTAAATACTGTATTTTTTGAAAAAAAAGAGCAGATAAAGGTACTTAAATTCTCTTATACGTCCAGTTGAATATAGCAAGTTCTTAGCCAGCCAAAGCTGAGGTTTTAAGCAGAAAATATTTCACACTGTACCACTTAAATAGGCAAGGACAGGAAATCAAAGAATGTGACTACCCCCACACCTGTAATTACTAGCAAATAACAAAATTCAGCAAACACTGACTAACTTCCAGTTCAGCTAATATTCCTTCCACACAGTTAAAATCAATTTAAATACTGTATTTTTTGAAAAAAAAAGAGCAGATAAAGGTACTTAAATTCTCTTATACGTCCAGTTGAATATAGCAAGTTCTTAGCCGGCCAAAGCTGAGGTTTTAAGCAGAAAATATTTCACACTGTACCACTTAAATAGGCAAGGACAGGAAATCAAAGAATGTGACTACCCCCACACCTGTAATTACTAGCAAATAACAAAATTCAGCAAACACTGACTAACTTCCAGTTCAGCTAATATTCCTTCCACACAGTTAAAATCAATTTAAATACTGTATTTTTTTGGGAAAAAAAGAGCAGATAAAGGTACTTAAATTCTCTTATACGTCCAGTTGAATATAGCAAGTTCTTAGCCTGCCAAAGCTGAGGGTTTAAGCAGAAAATATTTCACACTGTACCACTTAAATAGGCAAGGACAGGAAATCAAAGAATGTGACTACCCCCACACCTGTAATTACTAGCAAATAACAAAATTCAGCAAACACTGACTAACTTCCAGTTCAGCTAATATTCCTTCCACACAGTTAAAATCAATTTAAATACTGTATTTTTTTGAAAACAAAAGAGCAGATAAAGGTACTTAAATTCTCTTATACGTCCAGTTGAATATAGCAAGTTCTTAGCCGGCCAAAGCTGAGGTTTTAAGCAGAAAATATTTCACACTGTACCACTTAAATAGGCAAGGACAGGAAATCAAAGAATGTGACTACCCCCACACCTGTAATTACTAGCAAATAACAAAATTCAGCAAACACTGACTAACTTCCAGTTCAGCTAATATTCCTTCCACACAGTTAAAATCAATTTAAATACTGTATTTTTTGAAAAAAAGAGCAGATAAAGGTACTTAAATTCTCTTATACGTCCAGTTGAATATAGCAAGTTCTTAGCCTGCCAAAGCTGAGGTTTTAAGCAGAAAATATTTCACACTGTACCACTTAAATAGGCAAGGACAGGAAATCAAAGAATGTGACTACCCCCACACCTGTAATTACTAGCAAATAACAAAATTCAGCAAACACTGACTAACTTCCAGTTCAGCTAATATTCCTTCCACACAGTTAAAATCAATTTAAATACTGTATTTTTTGAAAACAAAAGAGCAGATAAAGGTACTTAAATTCTCTTATACGTCCAGTTGAATATAGCAAGTTCTTAGCCGGCCAAAGCTGAGGTTTTTAAGCAGAAAATATTTCACACTGTACCACTTAAATAGGCAAGGACAGGAAATCAAAGAATGTGACTACCCCCACACCTGTAATTACTAGCAAATAACAAAATTCAGCAAACACTGACTAACTTCCAGTTCAGCTAATATTCCTTCCACACAGTTAAAATCAATTTAAATACTGTATTTTTGAAAAAAAAGAGCAGATAAAGGTACTTAAATTCTCTTATACGTCCAGTTGAATATAGCAAGTTCTTAGCCGGCCAAAGCTGAGGTTTTTAAGCAGAAAATATTTCACACTGTACCACTTAAATAGGCAAGGACAGGAAATCAAAGAATGTGACTACCCCCACACCTGTAATTACTAGCAAATAACAAAATTCAGCAAACACTGACTAACTTCCAGTTCAGCTAATATTCCTTCCACACAGTTAAAATCAATTTAAATACTGTATTTTTTGAAAAAAAAGAGCAGATAAAGGTACTTAAATTCTCTTATACGTCCAGTTGAATATAGCAAGTTCTTAGCCGGCCAAAGCTGAGGTTTTTAAGCAGAAAATATTTCACACTGTACCACTTAAATAGGCAAGGACAGGAAATCAAAGAATGTGACTACCCCCACACCTGTAATTACTAGCAAATAACAAAATTCAGCAAACACTGACTAACTTCCAGTTCAGCTAATATTCCTTCCACACAGTTAAAATCAATTTAAATACTGTATTTTTTGAAAAAAAAGAGCAGATAAAGGTACTTAAATTCTCTTATACGTCCAGTTGAATATAGCAAGTTCTTAGCCGGCCAAAGCTGAGGTTTAAGCAGAAAATATTTCACACTGTACCACTTAAATAGGCAAGGACAGGAAATCAAAGAATGTGACTACCCCCACACCTGTAATTACTAGCAAATAACAAAATTCAGCAAACACTGACTAACTTCCAGTTCAGCTAATATTCCTTCCACACAGTTAAAATCAATTTAAATACTGTATTTTTTGAAAAAAAAGAGCAGATAAAGGTACTTAAATTCTCTTATACGTCCAGTTGAATATAGCAAGTTCTTAGCCGGCCAAAGCTGAGGTTTTTAAGCAGAAAATATTTCACACTGTACCACTTAAATAGGCAAGGACAGGAAATCAAAGAATGTGACTACCCCACACCTGTAATTACTAGCAAATAACAAAATTCAGCAAACACTGACTAACTTCCAGTTCAGCTAATATTCCTTCCACACAGTTAAAATCAATTTAAATACTGTATTTTTGAAAAAAAAAAGAGCAGATAAAGGTACTTAAATTCTCTTATACGTCCAGTTGAATATAGCAAGTTCTTAGCCGGCCAAAGCTGAGGTTTTTAAGCAGAAAATATTTCACACTGTACCACTTAAATAGGCAAGGACAGGAAATCAAAGAATGTGACTACCCCCACACCTGTAATTACTAGCAAATAACAAAATTCAGCAAACACTGACTAACTTCCAGTTCAGCTAATATTCCTTCCACACAGTTAAAATCAATTTAAATACTGTATTTTTTGAAAAAAAAGAGCAGATAAAGGTACTTAAATTCTCTTATACGTCCAGTTGAATATAGCAAGTTCTTAGCTGGCCAAAGCTGAGGTTTTTAAGCAGAAAATATTTCACACTGTACCACTTAAATAGGCAAGGACAGGAAATCAAAGAATGTGACTACCCCCACACCTGTAATTACTAGCAAATAACAAAATTCAGCAAACACTGACTAACTTCCAGTTCAGCTAATATTCCTTCCACACAGTTAAAATCAATTTAAATACTGTATTGTTTTGAAAAAAAAAGAGCAGATAAAGGTACTTAAATTCTCTTATACGTCCAGTTGAATATAGCAAGTTCTTAGCCGGCCAAAGCTGAGGTATTTAAGCAGAAAATATTTCACACTGTACCACTTAAATAGGCAAGGACAGGAAATCAAAGAATGTGACTACCCCCACACCTGTAATTACTAGCAAATAACAAAATTCAGCAAACACTGACTAACTTCCAGTTCAGCTAATATTCCTTCCACACAGTTAAAATCAATTTAAATACTGTATTTCTTTTTAAAAAAAGAGCAGATAAAGGTACTTAAATTCTCTTATACGTCCAGTTGAATATAACAAGTTCTTAGCCGGCCAAAGCTGAGGTTTTAAGCAGAAAATATTTCACACTGTACCACTTAAATAGGCAAGGACAGGAAATCAAAGAATGTGACTACCCCCACACCTGTAATTACTAGCAAATAACAAAATTCAGCAAACACTGACTAACTTCCAGTTCAGCTAATATTCCTTCCACACAGTTAAAATCAATTTAAATACTGTATTTATTTGAAAAAAAAGAGCAGATAAAGGTACTTAAATTCTCTTATACGTCCAGTTGAATATAGCAAGTTCTTAGCCAGCCAAAGCTGAGGTTTTTAAGCGAAGTTTCTGGTGTCATTCTAAGGGGATCCAGTATCTGTTTGCCTGGGATGACATGATTGACAGACCTCGATGCTATGACAGAGATGGCCTGCATCTGTCAGCCCTGGGGTTCTGGATACTGGCCAAGGCTCTTGCCATCCCTATAGTGCCTTTTTAGGTGGTGTTCCAAAGACCAAATTACCACCATAACAGCTACAAACAAATGCAATTTGAGGGTCATGCTGCTCAAAGCTAGAAGTCTAAATCTCAAAATGCACTCACTCGAAGTACCCCTTAAAATGGAGAACATCGACATTTGTGCTGTAACAGAGACCTGGTTCAAGGCAGCAGAAAGCATTCCTGCACTACCAGGCTGCAACACATTTCACACCTTTTGGCCCCAGAACTTGGACCGAAGCTCCAAAGACGGTGGTGTTTCCATATTCATAAAGGATGCACACACCTCCAGACTAGTAGCACAACATAACGCATCTGAGATACTTCAGGTGAAGCTAACACTGGGTAAGACAGCAATTCAGGTCGTAGCCTGCTATAGGTCCCCAACCATGTCCCAAGATTCACACTCCACATTCCTTAGCACTCTGGAGAATATTAGGGACCAACCTAACATTCTCATACTGGGCGACTTCAGCTACCCCTTCATTAACTGGGAAGACTACTCATGTACCAGTACACTTGCCCAACCCTTTCTGGAATTCATTAATTCCAATGCCCTGGACCTACTCGTTCTTACCCCCACTAGAGGTAACAACATCCTTGCCCTGGTCATTACTAACATGGGTGACTGTTGATGTACACCAACAGTCAACTCCTCCCGGGTTAGACCCAATTACAAGCTAATCACCTTGGAAATCCACATCGCTCCCACCCCCCCCACCCCAACAAAGGTAACCAACATGAAAAACTTCTCCAATGCTAACTTTGGGCTCCTAAAAACAGAGGTGGCTAACTTCACGGCTCCCATGCAAATGGAGAACAGTTGCATGACCGCCATATCATACACCAATGCACTGTACGAACACGTACAGAAATGCATGGATCTTGTCATACCCAATAGAACTAAGATGCTCTCCTCAAAAAAAAAGGAAGCCAAGCTGGTGGTCCCCCTGCCATAAACAAACTCTACAACAGAAGAAGGAAACTGATGTGGAATAAGGTGATGTCCCAAGACTGGAAAAACTCCCTTATCAGCCTCAACAAAAGGGTGAGATCCCTCATCAAGTACTCTAAAGCTAGCTATGAAAACAGAATTGCAGCAGATAGTAAAGACAACAATAAGGTATTCTATAGTTATGTAAAGAATCTCAACGGCAATACCCAGATTTGCTCTGAGCTACTGCACAATGGTACCTCCTATACCGAGCCAACAGATATTGCAAATATTTAACAACACACTCAAAAGAACAGCTAAGCAAGTATACTAGCGAACAGATTTGGTGCTAACTTTACCCCTCTCCCCCTCCCAAAAGGACCAATCACAATACCAGTAGATTGTCAGGCACCCAATATTACTGCTGCACAGGTTAAAACAGCACTTTCCAAGGCCAAGAATACAACTTCTATGGGACATGACAGTATCCCTGGCTGTGCTCTACATGAACTACAGAGTGAACTGGCACCTCACCTGTGTGTCCTGTTCAATCACAGCCTCACCTCAGGCTTTGTCCCTACCGAATAGTGCACTGCTGCAGTCGTCCCTCTCCACAAAGGAGGAGCGACTACAGACCCCGGGAACCATCACCCCATTAGCCTGATGAGTCTGATATGCAAAACTATGGAACGCATCATCATGGACCTAATAAACAAGGATATAGGGAATCTCCAAACTCTGGATCTTACACAGTTTGGTTTTGTGAAGGGTAGATCATGGCTGCTCAACTTGGTTGACTTCTTTGAGTCAGTCACCAGAGCTGTGGATGAAGGTAAGGTGGTTCATACAGCCTACCTTGATCTGGCCAAGGGCTTTGATACCATTCCTCACTCAGGAATCATATAAAAACTTACTAAGCTAGGCATCAACCCTATATCACTAGGTGGGTTGCAAACTGGCTCACAGATAGAACCCACAGTGTGAAAGTAGCTGACTCCCAAGTCAGACTGACGACCAGTCACAAGTGGAGTCCCACAGGATTTGGTCCTGGGTCCTCTCCTGTTTGGTATCTACTTCTCTGAAGTCCAGGCCAACATGAAGGGACTCTGGCTGACAAAGTTCACAGATGATTGCAAGTTGGGAGCTATTATTAATTCCCCAAGTGATGCTGACATCCTACAGAAAGGTCTCAATGAGACCAATGATTGGTGTCAGTACCATGGCCTTAATCTGGCCAAGGGCTTTGATACCATTCCCCACTCAGGAATCATATAAAAACTTACTAAGCTAGGCATCAACCCTATATCATTAGGTGGGTTGCAAACTGGCTCACAGATAGAACCCACAGTGTGAAAGTAGCCGACTCCAAGTCAGACTGCCAACCAGTCACGAGTGGAGTCCCACAGGGTTTGGTCCTGGGTCCTCTCCTGTTTGGTATCTACTTCTCTGAAGTCCAGGCCAACACAAAGGGACTCTGGCTGACAAAGTTCACAGATGATTGCAAGTTGGGAGCTATTATTAACTCACCAAGTGATGCTGACATCCTACAGAAAGGCCTCAATGAGACCAACGACTGGTGTCAGAACCATGGCCTTAAGTTCAATGCCAAAAAATGTGTCTTCATCCCCTTTGGGAAAAACCTGGTTCCCTTGAATTACCACATTGATGGTAGTCCACTGAGCACAGAAGGCATTATAAGAGATCTAGGAACACAGGTTGATGGCAACCTCTCTTTTGACCACCACGTTGCCACTGTGGTCAGAAAGTCCTTCTATGTGGCACATCTCATTACTAAGGGTTTTGCATCCAGGAAGAAAGAGGTCATTGTCTCCCTCCACTCTTCCGTCATTAGGCCAGTCATCGAGTACAATTCCCCATTTGGCGTGTACCTCACTAAACACCTGCAACAACTGGAGAGGCCGCAAAAGTACCTCACAAAGTAGATCCTAGGCCTTAAACACTTGTCCTATATGGACAGACTCAAAAAACTCCAACTATTCTCTGTCTCATATTGCCTGCTTAGAGGTGATATCTGCTTGACTTACAAAGCCATGTCTGACCCAGCTCTGTTAGAAATGCTATATCTAAGGAAATCCCAATCCCTCCACACCACACACTCCAGAGACCTCAACCTCATCACCACAATCAACAGAACATGCTGGAGGGACAGGTTCATAACCCAGAGACTGCCCATTCTATGGAATACACTTCCCATACATGTCAAGCAGAGCACCTCACTGGCCCTCATCAAGAGAAATCTTGATGAGTGGATGGGAAGTAGAAAATTCACTCTGGGGATCACTCCAGTGGCTCTACTCGACAGAGACACTGGGAACTAAGGTTGGGTGGCACGATGCCAGGGTAATCCTATGGGCTAGGCTTGTAAAGGCTCCAGGGCCATTAGCCTAGTACACACCTATGAACCTATGAACATAATTCCATAAAATTAGGTGTAACTTCTGAACTACAATGCCATAGCATCAGGTGCAGCGTCTGTACTATAATTGTTAAGTTCTCAGGTGTAAACCCTATAACTCCATGACATTAGAAATCAGTCCTCTGCCACAACTCCATGGAATTAAGTGTATTCATTTATTTATTTTTTTGATTGTTGACAAAGTAAGTGAACTGATATACAGATCCTTTTCAGTTTCATCTGAAGTGAACATTATGGCACATTGTAAAGTAGAGTATTAAACTTTATACAGTGTGTACAATGGCCCTCCTGTGAAACACCTAAACCTTTTTTTTTTGTTTTATTTCATTTACATTTGCTTGCCAGGATATTGCAGTGATCTAGCATGGCCAATTGCAGGTTCACCCTGGGT
The DNA here is from genome assembly GCF_019279795.1 of Protopterus annectens. Lineage (NCBI taxonomy): Eukaryota > Metazoa > Chordata > Ceratodontiformes > Protopteridae > Protopterus > Protopterus annectens. The sequence goes on from NC_056737.1 coordinate 277,478,755, forward strand.
TGTAATAAACATTACAACATATTACAAATACTACAACACAAATGGACGATACAGTACAAAGGCAAGAAAACCAGTGGTACAGCAATGTGTTCTAGTACATTCTGCATACATTCACTATGACAGGAGTGTATTTTGTCACAAAGCTGTGGTACAACCAGAGGGTAAGTTAGGCAGATAGTTCACCAACAAAAAGGGAATAATAAGTAGGGGTAATATCAGGAAAGTAGTGTGTTGCCCAATGTTGTGGGGGAGTAATTATAGAAGGAGTTAGTAGGGATTGCAGAATTATATACATACTTATAAGGCATTTCTTGTACTGTATATCACTGAAGGTTATACAGGAGTTGATATAAAGGGTAATGAGTGGATGCAGTAGGAGATTTAATTAGTTATACAACATGACCTGTCTTATTACAGTCAAATTTAAATTTCTCTTGCAGAAATTGTTTGAGATGACATCAGAAGTTAAGAGTATAAGACCAGTTCAGCTATATGTTCAGGAAGGGATTACCATAGTTTGGGATGCTGGATTGTAAGCAGTGGGCAGTGCAGTGAAGTTTAGAGTTGGGTGTTTAGCATGTAGGTCTTTCTGTAGCATGGCTTTTGAGGTTTTGTGTGGGGTGGTTGTGATCAGTTTCATGGTGAGTGGTGTCTGGGAATATTGGTTAAGCATTATGAAGGGTGTGGACCCTAAGAGGAGGCTTGACCTGACCTGCCCTACAGGTAGCCATTTGTCTTTCAATAGGGTAACACAATGATTTTCCACATATGGAGAGCTGTGGAAAAGTGGCAAATGTTATTACAGTAATCCAAATAAAGCAGCAGGACTCAGAAGTTTTATTAAGCATTTTTATACTGGAACCTGAAGCCACTTCTGAGTCCTGATGCTTTATTTGGATTAATGGATTTATTTTGTATACAGGACTTGGTTACTCAGGACCATCACTGGAAGTTATGTGCTTGTTAAATGTTGTTACAGACTGAATGAAGTATCACTGTATTTTTTATGCAAGGCTACAACAAAAACCAGTAAACCATATTCCAAAAGGGTGAGCAGGAGTCCTTTACCAATAGCAGATCTGGCGGGGGTGGGGGGAGAACTTGGGATATTTTTTTGCCCAGAACAGCAAGTAGTTGCTTTTGGGAATGAGTTTTTCAATATATCCCTAAAAGATAATGGATTGAGCCAGCCAAATTCCAAGATGTCGAAAGAATGTTAGACGTTCTGTGGAATTATTGAACTGTTTAGTAATATATAGTGTTTAGGGAATGTTGCTGGTCTTTTGTTAATGTCAAAGATCACAGCCTTGTTTTTTTTTCTTTTGTGGGAGGTTGATTTAGTAAGAGTCACATAGTCGTGAGACATTTGTTTAGATGCAGATAGTCTAATTATAGTTTCTCTTGTATGTCTACACTCCAGCAGTGGGACAATCTGTTTAGCTGTTATTTTAAGTAAAAGGGTAACAGATATTCTTGGAGGCTTGGTTCTGTGTGGGAGTTGGTACAATATTTTAAAAAGATAAAGGTAGGATGGAAAACTAATTGCAGAAATTTGCTGAATTGAGAATGGTGAATAGGTAAGGTATGTAGCCCTAGGTAGAGGTTTCTTTTTTGGGGGGAGGGGGCTACCATTTCTGTAGTTTACTTTTTGTCAGACTTTTTTGGGTGAGTACAGAATGGAGGTTTGTCTGGATGATATGTGTCTTTCTAACTTTGAATTGCCTGTTTAGTGATATTCCACAGAGTAGTTTAATGTTCTCTGGTTAATATTGATGGGTCTTGTTTCCAATACTGCAAGGCTTAACTAGAAAGATGTATCAGTGTTTTAAGTTCTTTGGTCAGCGAGTCTATAATAGTGTATTTGAAGCATCTGGTAAATAAGGGGAAGTGAGTGTTTTGAAGAGACAGGAGAAGTTCTGTGAGTTGTACATTGGCTGCATTTGCATCTGAAAGGTTGTATATGGGAGACCAGTCTATTCTTGATAGCTGAGAATGGAGTTTGGGGAGGGTATCTGAGGATTTTGGTCTAAACGAGATCAGCTTTGGGAAGTGTTTTATTTTGAAGTTTTAAATGTGAAAGTTATAGGGCAGTGATGACTGAAGGTGGGATAGTGGTGATACAGGTGATGTTAGCTGTGTGTGAGGTGATTATGAGGTCAGTGAGAACATGGTGGTTAATTCTTTAGTTGTGTTTTTAAGTTCAAGTACTAGTTGTATTAGGTTATGGTCAGCTAGGAAATAAGCTATATCTTGGAAGGTGGGACTCAAAACAGTTTAGGTTGAAGTCCTTGAATATAATGGCATGTTTGCTTTGTGGTATGCTAATCATAATATTTTGTATTAGTGTTTGGAGTTTGAATAAAGAGGAGGGTGATGGGAGGTATGCTATAGCTGAGTATAGGTGGGCACTGTTTTTATTTGGTACTTTGACTAGCAGCCAATTAGTTTAATTGTTTTATGTAGTATCATCCTTGGTCACTATAGAAAAGTTAAGGGTAGATTTGTAAAGAAGCATTACCCCTCCACCTGGTCTATTACCTAGGCAAGCATTAAGTAAGTATTTGTACCCAGGGAAGAAATGGTGAATATTGGTATAGTCATTTTTATCCAAGATTCTGTGATTTTGACTATGTCTGGTGCAAGACTGGTAAAAAATACACTAAATTGGTATAAGAGATTTGTAATACTTTTGTCATTAAGTATGGTGCCAGTAAGAGTGTTGTTGATTTGGTGGGAAAGATGACTGTTTAAAGAATGATTGGATTGGACATTGTAGATTGTTGGTGAGGTTATTAAGAAGGTGAAGATGTTGAAGCCAATGCGTGACAATCTTTTTGGCATGAAAGTGTTGAATATAGTTGAGTTGCAGCAGCTGTAGTTACAGTACAGGAAATTGTTGGGTTGGTTTGTAGAACATTGGGATGGGGTATAGGTCTCATTGATCTTGGCTATTTCTTCTATGGCTGAATTGAAGATAAGTGAGTTGATTTGGAAGCATGTATTTATTTCAGTTAATGCACTGAATTGCATTTCCTTAAGACAGTCCCTTAAAGTAAGACATAATCATTCATGAACTATTCAATTGCAGTACTCTGAAACAATTACTACTATGGAGCAGATGTCCACCAGCTGTATAGCAGCATTGATATACATAATTCAACTATATAAAAGTACTGCAAAACAAAGTGTTTTTTGTACCTATTCCCTCTGTGACTATTTAGCCCCAATCTGCAGTTGGTTCATTCATTCTTCCCAACCATCTAAGAACACCCAGAGAGGTATACAAGAACTGGGGACTATAACCACTATCCAGTGGGGGGCTAGGAAGCTGTTTTTGTATGGTTCTCACATCCATCCAGTGGCCTACAACTCAGGATGCAATGCTTGTTGCTTTGACCCTAGTGCAACTAACTTCTTCAACCCACATATAGTTAAATCTGGGGTGCATGCACAGTCCTTGATAGGGTCTCAAGAGTCCCTAATGGAACTGTTTTTGTACTTACTTTCCTCACTTGCTTAGAGAAAAACAGCTCTTATACTCACTTTCCTCACTTTTCTAAAGGAAATTGTTTTTTTATTCAGGCATGTCCAAGGGTCAGCTCCCAGTGTTCTCTCCTGTCTATCTGATGAATCTGGGCATCTTGGGGCAATGTAGCATTTGCCTCATGTAAACAGACAACCCTCTCCTCCTACCACCCAACACCACAACCTGTGAGAGATGCACTTATCTAGCCAAACTAGAGGTAAAGCTCTCTCCAACCAAGACTGAACTTGACAGTCAAGAGGAGGAGGTAAACACTTGCACCACACCACACTCATCACATAGTCCCACTAAACCTACACCACAACAATCCACACATAGAAACACAAAAACATTCGCAGAGGCTCTTAATAATAATCTGCTCAAGCAACAGTGACCTCCAAAGCAGAAACACAAGCAAACTCCACCCCCCCTACACAACCCAAATGACACAGAGCCCACAGACACAGTGTGCCAATAAACCACAGACCATAAGGCAAAACAACGTACCCAACACACTAGTCATAGGTGACTCTATAGTCAGGCACACTGATGTCCCACTCACCAGGCTAAACAAGGAGAGGGTTACTGTCAGCTGCCTGTCAGGTGCCAGGATCTGCCACATAACCCACGCACTCAGGTCACTCCACAACAAGTACAAATATGACTCTGTCATTGTCCATGTTGGTTTGAACAATCTGAGATGTACCTCCCTGGACTACATGAAAAGAGACATGGAAGAGCTCTCCGATCTTGTAGCCCAGGCAGGTATGACCCTAGCCCTGAGTAGCATCCTGCCATAACCCAGAATGATACCACAGTACAAGGACAAAATGATTGACTTCAACAGTTGGCTAAGCTTCTGGTGTCATTCTAAGGGGATCCAGTATCTGTCTGTCTGGGACGACATGGTCGACAGACCATGATGCTTTGCCAGAGATGGCCTGCACCTGTCGGCCCTGGGATTCTGGATACTGGCTAAGGGTCTTGCCTCCCCTATAGTGCCTTTTTTAGGCAAGGTTCAAATGACAAATTCACTACTGTAACAGGAACAGGCAGGCAAAAACTGTGGGTAATGCTACTCAATGCTAGAAGTCTAAATCTCAAAATGCATTCACTCGAGGCACTCCTTAAAATGGAGAACATTGATATCTGTGCAGTGATTGAGACCTGGTTCAAGGCTCTAGAGAGCACCCCTGCATTACCAGGCTATAACTCATACCACACTTTTCGGGCATCTAACCTGGACCAGAACACCAAAGGCAGAAGTGTGTCCATATTCATTAAGGATATCCACACCTCCAGGCTAGTTGCGTAGCATAATGCATCTGAGCTTATCCAAGTGCAACTAACTCTGGGCAAAACTGCAATCCAAATTGTAGCTTGCTACAGATCCCCCACCATGCCCCAGAATTCCCACTCCTCTTTTATTGATATACTGGAAAATATTAGGGTTCAACTAAACACCCTAATAATGAGCAATTTCAAATACCCCACCATTAACTGAGAAAACTGCTCATATACCAACTCCTTCACTCAACGCTTTCTGGAATTCATAAATTCCAATGCCCTGGATCAACTTATCCACACCCCCACCAGGGGCAGCAATATCCAAGACCTAGTCATTACCAACATGAGTGACCGGTGTTCCACACCTGAAGTCAACTTCTCGTTGCTCAGATCCGACCATAAACTAATCACCCTAGATATCCGCATCCTGCCCCCACCCACCATTAAGGAAACCATGGTAAAAAATTTCTCCAAAGCCAACTTCATGCTTCTTAAGACAGAAGTGGCGAATTTCGTGACACCCATGCAGATGGACAATACAGTTAGGACTGCTGAATCCTATACAAATGCACTCAATAAACGCTTACACAAGTGCATGGATCATGGTAACCGAAACAGAACCAAGATGCTATCCTCCAAAAAAAGGAAGCCAATCTGGTGGTCCCCTGCCATAAACAAAATTTACAACAGAAGGAAGAAACTGTTGCAGAAGAGAGTAAAATCCCATGAGTGGAGGAGCTCCCTGGTCATCCTCAGTAAGAAGTTGAGATCCCTTATAAGATCCTCCAAAGCTAGCTATGAAAACAAAATCACCACTGATTCTAAGGGCAACCACAAAGCATTCTATATCTATGTCAAGAATCTCAATGGCAACATCCATATCTGCTCTGAGTTATAGCACAATGGCACGAAAATTACAGAACCAACTTTTATTGCCAACATCCTGGCAGGTAGGTTCAGTGCTAACTTTACCCCCCTCTCACCCTCTAAAGTGCCCATATCTATACAGAAAGAATGCAGAGTCCCTGTAATCACATCTATGCAGGTAAAATCTGCACTCTCTAAAACCAAAAACACAGCATCCATGGGAACGGACATCATACCAGGCTGTGTTTTACATGAACTTCAGAATGAACTGGCTCCCCACCTAAGCACCATGTTCAATCATAGTCTCACATCAGGCTTTGTGTCCACTGAATGGCACACAGCAACAGTTATCCCACTCCACAAAGGGGGAGCCATCACTGATCTTGGGAATCACCCTATTAGCCTGATGAGCCTGGTCATCATGGAACTCATAAACAAAGACATTGGTAACCTCCAAACTCTGGACCCCACCCAGTTCAGGTTTGTGAAAGGCAGATCATACCTTCTGAACCTGATTGACTTCTTTGAGGCAGTCACCAAAGCCGTAGACGAGGGTAAGGTGGTTCACACAGCCTATCTTGACCTCGCCAGGGCTTTCTACACCATCCCCCATTCTGGAATTATAGCTAAACACACTAAACTAGGTATAAATTCCTACATCACAAGATGGGTTGCCAACTGGCTCACTGACAGAACCCACACTGTAAAAGTTGCAGACTCCAAATCTGACTTCAAACCAGTGACAAGTGGAGTACCACAGGGTTCAGTCCTGGGACCTCTCCTGTTTGGTATCTAGTGCAGGCTAACACAGCAGGCCTCTGGCTAATGAATTTCGCAGATGACTGCAAACTAGGAGCCATAGTCAAGTCCCCAAATGATGTGGACATCCTACAGAATGGCCTCACTGAGACAGATGCCTGGTGTCAGAGGCATGGCCTCAAGCTCAATGCCAAAAAGTGCATTGTCATCCCCTTTGGTAAAAACTCTGTACCCATGAACTCCCACATAAACGGCAGTCTACTTAATGCTGAATGTGTGATAAGAGACCTTGGGACCCAGGTGGACAGTAGTCTCTCCTTTGATAATTCCATCGCCACAGTAGTCAGGAAATCCTTCTATGTGGCACACCTCATCACAAGAGGGTTCTCATCCAGGAAAAAAGAGGTCATTGTTCTCATCTACTCGGCACTCATTAGACCCATTATAGAGTACAACGCCCCTTTTGGAATGTACCTCACAAGACATCTGCAGCAGCTGGAAAGGCCACAGTGTGTATATATCATGTATGATGTCATTAAGTATACCTCTGTGCTACTAGTTAGTGGAAACAGGTACACCAATGTACCATCACTCAGATGTCATTCACCTGTAAGGAGCTTAACTGATCACAGTATTTGAAAACAGACCACAGTCTGGTAAAGTATTCAGCGGGTAGTATATTTCACCCCATGGCAATGCATGGGGTGGAATTTGATAAAAGTCTGCCATATCTTTTATTGTCAATACTTTTCTTATTGATTTTACTTTGCCAATTCATGGTGACAGGTAAGAATATGAAATATTAACATTTGTTAATAAACCAGCAGGAAAAAAAAACAGAGAACAATCAATATGTATTTACAAAATTTACATCATGGTGACACCACCATGTCATAATATAAAGTACTGGAATTACAACAAAAATCAAATAATAAAACACATAAATAATAAGAGCTTCATTGTGTATCAACAAACATCTAGAAGTATAAAGGAGAAAAAGTTTAGTGCAAATACACACAGAAGGCCACACGATTAGGTCATAATCAGCAAATATACAGCTCCCATGCCTTTCCCTAGTTGTTGAAGTGTTTCAAGAATAGGGATGTCAGCTTATATGTTTTTATGAAGTTTAACATAGTTTTAAAGATTTTTAAGACTTATATCTTGTAGTGTGGTTCAGTTGGTGGCATACCTCTCAACTGTCCAGATGTTTACAGAATGTCTAGATTTTTGTCTCATATTTTTCATCTTTTCCTCATAATTTTTTTTTTCTGATTGACATGTCATTGTTGATCGAAGTCAGAAAATAACGACAGACATTTACAATTCATGCTCTTCAGAAAATTCATGCTAATGTAAAACCTATTATTCTATAAATTTCTAAATTTGTAAGAGCAATATTTCAAAAATTTCACTATTTTTGGGATTTTATCCACCATTATTTATGACTTTGTCCAGATTTCTTGCTCTAAGAGGTTGAGAGGTATGATTGGTGGTGATATAGAGTTAACTAATGCAGTAGCCAAATTTAATAAAATATGATTTTCTTTCTCACACAGGGACTTCAAAGACCCAAAATAGCTTTGTTATCGGGATAATTCTTTCAGAATTTGCTGGCATTTAATACACCATGAGTTCACAAAGTCCCTTTAATTTTTAGCGTAGGGACATGACCACAAAATGTAAAGAAGATCAGGATTAAATAAACCAGAGGCAGAAAAGGAAAGCACAATATTTTGTCAAAAAAGCTGCATCCTATATATCAAACTTATTAAAACATTATTAGCCTCTAAATGCATCTCACTGACTTATTTTTCTTTTTGAAAATTAAATTTGATAAATGTCCTTTCTTTATACTGGGAAAGTGAATACTGCTGTTTGCCTAAAATTAAATTCAGATCTAGCATCCATACATCCACCAATCAAGCCATCCCCTTTGGAAAGTTATATACATGCATCTGGAGCATTTCTCCCCATGCCTCTACTGAAAATTGGCTTCATTCCAAGTTGGACTTTCCTGGTAAACAAATGTTAAATAAAAATGAAATAAAGGAATTTTACCCAGTTCACAATACTTGTTAATGCTTATCTGACTCCTGCCAAAAAGAAAACAAACAAAAAAATCTGTTTACTCTCATCTCTATTCATTCTGCCACATTGTTTCATGTGCTGGTGCTGAAAACTATAGAAGGATTTATCTCTAGAATTTCAGCTTAATAAAATGATTTAGACTCACACAGACACATGCATGCTTGCATGCACAAACACATGTACACAACACAGTGCAACTGTGGGTTGAGTAACACTTCTACACTCATGACACCAACAGATCCCTGATTCTGAAAGATACTAAACATCAGAATAAAACTACATATGACAAAGGGCAAAACTAAAGATGTCAGACATCCTTGGCTATCCTCACACTTTGTATGAGTTAACCTCCAGAGACTGGCCAAATATAAAGATAAGAATTTTTAATACGTTAAGAAAAATAAAGGGAAAAAACATACTCCAGCAATAAAATATCACCTTGGTCAAATGAAAATCCTAGAAATTGGAATCAAGACAACAAGCCTGTTTTGTTCATTTTATTTCTGACGGTAATGTTCTGTTGTGTGTGTTTATGCTGGCAATATATATTAGGGATAATGTTCTTTATTCCATTTTCAGACAGTTAAAAGTTTTATGAATTTCAATTTAACCTAAGCTTAAAATGGATTTTTATAACTTAAATCCTGACAGATGTGAGCGATTAATACACAATGTTGTTTTCTTTCAAAGAATGCTCATCTTGTTACAATTTTCATATATTTAGTTAATACAGTCGTCTTCTTAAATATCATAAGAAAGACCACATTGTATGTTTATTATTTTCTAACCTGGGAAAAATATGACATATAAGTATATATTTCCGATTTTAGTTTGATAAAATATCTTATAGGTTCATAGGTTCATACTAGGCTATCTGCCCAAGGGCATTTATAAGCCTAGCCAGAGTGTGTTTGGCTTTCGCCACCCATTTTAAATTAATTTTGCTATGCCCTTTTTCGAGGTTAGTATACTGTGCCTCTGTCTAACAGTGACACAGAAGTGATACCAGGGGTAAACCTACGATCTCCCATCCACTCATCAAGATTCCTCTTGAAGAGAGTCAATGAGGGACTCTGCCTAACCTGTACTGGGATTTTATTCCAGAGTGAAGGGAGCCTCTGGGTTATGAATCTGTCCCTCCAGCATGTCCTATTTATTTCAGTGCTGAGGTTCAAGTCTCTCGAGCACGTAGCTCGATGGGATTTGGATTTTCTGAGGTGCAGCATGTCCATTAATTCTGGGTTGGACATGGCTTCATACGTCAGGCAAAGATCGCCTCTGAGCAGGCGGTATGCCACTGAGTAGAGCTGGAGTTTCTTTAACCAGACAGCATATGGCATCTGTTTGAGCCCTATGATCCTCTTGGTGAGGTACTTTTGGGGTCTTTCCAGTTGCTGCAGGTGCCTGGTAAGGTACAACCCGAAAGGGGCATTGTATTCAATTATGGGCCTGATGAGGGATGAGTAAAGAGGCACAATGACCTCCCCTGATATAGATGTGAATCCCTTCATGATTAGGTGGGCTATATAAAATGTTTTTCTAACCACTTTGGCCACGTCGTTGTCAAATGAGAGATTGCTATCAACTTGGGCCCCCAGGTCCCTAATTACTTCTTCTGTACTTAATGGATTACCACCTATGTGGTAATTTGTGGGGACTTTGTTTTTGCCAAAGGGGATGACTATACACTTTTTGGCATTTAGCTTGAGGCCATGGCTCTGGCACCAGTTGTCTGTTTCTACGAGGCCCTTTTGGAGGATGCTTGTGTCGGCTGGAGAGTCGATTATGGCGCCCAGTTTGCAGTCATCTGCGAACTTAGTCAGCCACAGTCCTTCCGTGTTGGCCTGTACCTCCGAGAAATATATACCGAACAAGAGAGGTCCCAGGACTGAGCCTTGTGGGATGCCACTTGTAACTGGTTTGGAGTCTGACATGGCTCCAGCAATTCTAACCATGTGGGTTCTGTCCTTGAGCCAGTTTGCAACCCATCTAGTGACATAGGGGTTTATATTTAAGCTGGTGAGCTTATCTATAATGCCCAAGTGGGGTATTGTATCGAAGGCTTTTGCGAAGTCGAGGTACGCTGTGTGGGCCACCTTCCCCTCGTCAATGGCCTTGGTGACTGTTTCAAAGAAATCAACCAGGATTAAGAGGCAGGATCTGCCCTTAACAAAGCCGAACTGGGTAGGATCCAGTGTCTGTAGGTCCCCAATATCTTTATTTATGAAGTCCATGATGATCCTTTCCATAGCTTTGCAGACTAAGCTAGTCAGGCTTATGGGGCGATAGTTTCCAGGATCCGTTGAGGCACCACCTTTGTGGAGAGGGACCACTGTTGCTGTACGCCACTCTTTGGGTACATATCCTATAGTAAGGCTAAGATTGAACAGTAAGTTTTATGTTTCGGTTTAGCTCTTCTTGGAGTTCATGTAGGACGCAGCCCGGGACACCGTCTGGTCCCATTGATGCTGTGTTTTTTGCTTTGGAGAGGGCAGCTCTTACCTGAGCATCTGAGATGTCAGGGGGGCAGCACTCTGCTGGGATAAATATTTGCCCTTTTGGTGGGGAGGGGGGAGAGAAGTTTGCGCTGAACCTGTCAGCTAGGATGTTGGCAATGTCTGTGGGTTCGGTGTATTTTTTGTCATTTTGGACTAATTCTGAGCATATCTGGGAATTCCCACCCAGGTTCCTAACATAACTAAAGAAAGCCTTGTGATTATCCTTAGTGTCCTGTGCAAGTTTTCTCTCGAAGCTGGCCTTAGACGATTTTATGAGTGCCCATAGTTTTTTGCTAATACTGATCAGAGATGCCTTCCCTTTTTGGGATTTTGCTCTATCATGTAGTAGCTTCCTCCTTCTATTGTATAGTTTGTTTATGGCTGGGGTCCACCAGACAGGACGTCTGCCTTTGGAGGATTGGGTCTTGGTTTTATTTGGCATTGCATGATCCATGCATTCCTGAAGGTGTTCATAGAATGCGTTTATAAAGGATTCTGCGGTCTGGGCTGTATTTTCCACAGGCCCGGGGGCTTTGAAGGATTCCACCTCGGATTTGAGGAGTGTGAAATTTGCTTTAGAAAAGTTTTTCACTGTGGTTTTCAGGGCAGGGGGTGGAGTTGGGATGTGAATATCCAGTGAGATTAGTTTATGGTCTGATCTTACCAGTGAGGGATACACTTCTGGTCTGGAGCATAGAGTCCCCATGTTGGTGATGATCAGGTCCAGTATGTTTTCCCCTCTTGTGGGAGTGGTAACAAGTTGTTCCATAGCATTTGAGTTTATAAATTCTAGGAACCTTTGGGCTAGGGTGTTGGAGCTAGAGTAATGCTCCCAGTCTATGTTTGGGTAGTTGAAGTCGCCCAATATAATGGTGTTTGGAGAGACCTTCATATTTTCCAGTGTTCTCAGGAAGGCCGAGTGGGGTTCCTGGGTTTGGGAGGGTGGTCTGTAGCAGGCTATAAACTGGAAGGCAGTTTTACCCACTGTTAGTTGCACATGGATAGTCTCTGATGTTTCGTGCTGTGCCACCAACCTGGAGGTGTGGGTATCTTTGACGAATATTGATACTCCCCCCTCCTTTTGTGTTACGGTCCAAGTTTTGGAGCCGAAAAGCATGGTATGAGGTATAACCTGTTAGTGCTGGGGTGCTCTCTGGTGCCTTGAACCAGGTTTCTTTTACTGCACAGATATCGATTTTCTCCATGCTAAGGAGAGTTTCGAGTGCGTGCATCTTGAGGTTTAGACTTCTGGCATTGAGTAGCATTACTCTTAGTTTCTTATCCCTTGTGATACCTATGGAGGTGGGTTTGTCTTTTGAGCCTTGCCTAAAAAAGGCACTATGGGGGAAGCAAGAGCCTTTGCCAATATCCAAAAGCCCAGGGGTGACAGGTGCAAGCCGTCCCTAGCGAAGCATTGTGGCTTGTCGAGCATGTCATCCCAGGCTGACAGGCATTGGATCCCCTTTGAATGACACCAATACTTAAGCCAATTGTTGAAATTGATCATCTTGTCTTCATATTGTGGCATCATTCTTGGTGAGGGCAAGATGCTACTCAAGGTCAGGGTCATACCGGCCTGGGCTACATGCTCAGAGAGCTCCTCTATGTCTCTTTTCATGTAGTCCAGGGATGTACGTTTCAGGTCATTTACACCAGCATGGACAATGACTGAATCATATTTGTACTTGCCTTGGAGTGACCTGAGTGCTTGTGTTATGTGGCAGATCCTAACGCCCGACAGGCAGCTCACCGTGACCTTATCCTTGTTCAGCCTGGTGAGCGGGACGTCAGTGTGCCTGACGATAGAGTCACCTATTACAAGTGTATCAGGTGTGTTGTTTAGCCTTAAGGGCTGTGACTGTTCAGCACACTGGCTTTGTGAGCTATGTGTTGCATGTGTTTTGTTTTGGGGTAGCGGTTGCTTGGGTGTCTGCTTTGGAGGTCACTGCTGCTTAGGCAGATTTTTATTTAGAGCCTCCGAGTATGTTTTTGTGTGTTTATGTGTTTGATTTGTTGTCGTGGTAGGTCTATGTGAGACTGGAATTGTAGTGAGTGTGGTTTCCTTCTCCTCCTGACTGGTTTCGCCAGTACTGAGTTGAGAGAGCTTAGCCTCCAGTATGGCTATATGGTTGTATCTCTCACATGTGTTGGAAGTTGTTGGGAGGAGGAGAGGGTTGTCTGTGTACGTGAGGCAGTTGTAACATTGCCTCAAGATTCCCAGATTCACCAGCTGGACCGGAGAGGAGATTGACAACTGACCTTTGGAAATGCCAGAATAATATTGGGAATTCCTTTATAATTGAAAAAATGGGCCAATGGGGAACGAGGTACTCAAGGGGAGTTTGTGAGGGTGTAGTGCTTTTAATATTTTAGTGTTGACTTATATAATTGCTTTAGTGAGCAAGTGCCAGGTAACTTAAATGCAATGTGTTTCAGGTAACTTAAATGCAAAAACGACAAACAGTAACTTTCTTTCAAGTGAAACAAGGAAATAAGTACAGTAAACAATGCAGATATCACTAGGGATCCACAGAAGCGCTGAAAAGCCACGTTTTAGGTGGAATTAGCGTTTCAGGGAAATAACAAGCAAACAAACAAGCAGCATACAGATAAAGCTAGATTCAGCAGGCCTGGATCTAGTCTATGCTACAGCAAACAAGGTGTACCAATTTCAGTAAGAAACAGTTCACATATGCAGGCACTATAAGCCTTTAACCAGAAATTCCCAGCTCAGAAGGGTAGAGTCCAGCCTCTCCTCCCACAAGATTGCAGACCACGAACCTTCTTAATGTAAAATAACTGGCCTGAAACCCAAGTGCTTAAACCAGAACTAATACACTTTTAGAATAATAGACACTGAGCCCTCAATCAGCAGTTCCCAACTTAGAAGGATGTAAGCTACCTGTCCTGCTACCACAGTGCAGGCCACAAACCTTCCTAATGTAAAACAACTGGTATGAAGCCCAAGTGCTTAATCCAAAAGACTTAGAATGATAGCTACACTTTAATCAAGTTACTACCAAGCAGTAATAAATACAATTGAATACTTTAAACTTTTAAGTCACAAAGTAGTCAAGTGCTAATGGAAGGAAATGAACCTATGACTGCATTGCTCAAGAACAATTCAAAGCCTTCACCCTGTGTGCTACACTGCCATCCTAGTAGCATCCCCCTGTTGTGCAAAAGCAGCTTTACCTGTTTACCCAGCACCTTACATGTTACTGTTTTGTAGGAGATGTAGATATGCTGATGATGTGCTGATAAAGGGATGTAATGGTGCACCTTATGCTCTCAGGAGCATCTCTGAGCATAAAGTATGTAAAGAAAAACTGCTGCTGTTGTTAAATGTTCTCTGGTTAAGTATTTCCATTCTACATGCCTTGTTTTTTGTAGCACATTATCAACTATTGTTGCTCTACTGCTCTTAATATTAATTAATGTAAGTAAAGTAAGTCTTACACTAGATCTTACCATATATATATAAAGGTTTGGCATGATATGAGTTTTATATGAATTAATTCTTATTTGTTTATATAACCCATTACTTTCCGTGTTCTCAGGTTTCAGGTTCAGGGTTCAGGTGGGACTTACTTCTAAAGTTGCTTGCTCAGTAGAGAAGTACATAAAAAGCACCAATTGGATGTGAAGTACTTGGCTCTCCTGCAATACAAGTTTGGTTCCCAGACACAGCAGCAGCAGAGATTTTTCCTTAAACAGCAAAACAAGCAAATAGCTCTCTTTCATTTTAGGAAAAGGGTCTGGGTTTCCACTGCCTCAGGAACACCCCTAGTGGAGGTCAAGTGCCAGTGTTAAGTATATAGAAATAAAAGGAGAGCCTTGTTGGAGTATGAGCAGTACCTTCAAGCTAATATAGAGTTGTGGACATATCACGTATCTGCACAAAAGAAGCTAGCATTTGAAGGATGACTTGTGCCACACACTGTTGGGCTCAGGGTGACATTAGAACATAAAGAAAGGAAGCATGCAGCCAATCTCAAACTATGGTTACCAATATTTTTCCCAGTTATTCAGGAAATTGACTAGAGGCTAATGGGGTGATCATGGTCAAAACAGCTGGATATTAGCCTTCTGCACTGAAATGGCCACTAGACAAAGATTCTTCTGGCTTAGTCTCTCTAACCAGATCAGTCACCTTCATTAGCCAGATGCCTGCAGCTCTCAGAGAATCCATAAGATTAAGACAGCATTACAAGATGTCTGGTCATCAAACTGCTTATAGAATAGTTGTTCCCACAGTAGAATTGGCTTACGGAACATTATAGAACCAAGGCATGTTTAGCATGAGTTACATTTCAGTTGTGATGTGTCCATCTCCTATGGGCTATTCAGTACTGCACCATTTGAGATCGGACCATAAAGGCATGTTGTAGCTATATTTCTTTATAAATCAGAACAATGACTTAGTATAGTGAACAATGGGTAATTTCAAAATATGAACAAGAATTTTTCCAAGTTAATATTTAATCAGAGCCACAAGCTGATATTACATGTACCATGTGTCTGAATATTGATTAAGCTTTTGGTCAGTAATGATCTAATACTGACCAGTTTGCTGGATGTAGAAGAGCTGAGATGCAGTTTCAGTAGAAACCCTCGCTTAATCAGTCCATAAAAATAATTCAGGTCTGTTCTTTGTATGGCTTGTATCAGAAATGTTTTCATACATCATTAGACCTGTCTGTTTTTTTTGAGAGTACCCTAAATCCTTACGTCCTAGGTGTCATCTATACTGGAAGTAATGGAAGCTTAAGGTTGCTTGCATACTTCTGCCTACTCTATTCACACATCTGGCATCCTTGTTTCAAAGATGTGTGTAGAAAATATGTAGGCTTAGTAGAAGTTAAGAAAAAATGCCTTTAATCTAACCTAGTGTAACACACATGTCTACTGTTCTAAAGAACTGATCACTTTATAATGTATGTATATCTCTTTCACTTTGTATTTGTTCTGTATAATATTTGATTACCTGTGGAGCTTTTCCACCTGGGCCTCCACTGAAAATGTGGTTCTGACCCTGTGGATTTTCCCGGTCAAAAAATAAATAAAGAATCTGGTCCTCATGCAGATTTCTTGATGAATCATTGTAATATATTATATTGTAACAAATAATGGAAACACTAGATTTGTAACACACACGTTTGCTGTTCTAAAGAACTGATCATCTTATAAACTGGTTGTTTAAGTATGAGGCTATCCTGTTGCTACTTAAAAAATGAGTACTGATTCAAGAGCAGTTTAACAAGTTTGCTCAGGTTTTTTTTTTTTTTTTTGATAGCAAGGTTGAATCCTTCAGTGCAGAGGTAAAACTCTCACTGTAGACTAGCCTTTGCTGTGGCCTTCCTTTTGTCACTGGAATTTTCATGCACTGGAATGATCTGACTTCCTGTAAAATCTGAGATCATGTCAACTATACAGATTGTTAAGCCAACTTGCTGCATTATGACCAAAAATAAGCATTGTGAAAACTGTATAGTTTGTGTCATTCCTGACATTATCCACTGATCGTCAGAGCCAGGTATTTGTCATGGTATCTAAAAGAGGATGGTTGAATCTGATGAGCAGTCTCTAGAATCCATTCTTGTAGCTCCATGATCTTTGTGATTTATATACCTCAGTTCATGACAGATGAGATAATTAGAGATATGAGCCAAGCTGCATTTACCATTTGTGCATATGTGAGCATTCATAACAAGCTTCTTAGACATATGTTTACATGGACAACTTTCATTGTGCTTAAGTTAAAAGCAACAAAGATGGAGTACCTGGCTGCATTTCTATTTAGTAATATAAGCATATTTATCAGGCCTTTGCCAATTAATTAAGCAGTAAAGGAATTCCTTCAGGCAGATGATCAGATGCAAGACTTGGCCATGATTTTTAATAATAAATAGACATTTTCTAGCTACACCTCCACTGGTATGAGAATCTCATTTAAGTGAGGCCCTAAACCCACCTAATGATTTGTAGGTCTATCAGCAGGGTTGAAATAAATAAATGACCTACAAATTGTGTACTAGCAGAAAGAGTTCAAATCTCTACATATACCTCTCATATAAGGGCATTATAATAGTACCACTGGAAAAAAAACACATACACACATACGCGTGCACGCGGCACATAAATCATCAGGTGGGCTTAGGTGCTTACTCATTTTAAAAGATTAAACTGTCAGTCCTGAATCATTTTGCTTTGTGTCCTCTTCTGTAGGAAAGAAGGGCTGAATAATGTTCTCTGAGTTGAGCTGCAAAACAACCATCTTTCATTCATTTGCAGAATCCATATTTGTATAACTCTGTATCCCAATAATTTTAAAACTGTCTTACAGTTCGCACTTTTAAAAGGGTTTGGAAACATCTTAATTCTAGCAAGCATACAGATTAGTTTGGTTTTAAGAGTCTTAAAATCTATATTATTCTTAAATGCTTCATGATTGATATATTTATTTGCAGGTTTACTTTTAAGAGTCTTAAAATCTATATTATTCTTAAGTGCTTCTTGATTGATATATTTATTTGTAGGTTTAGTTTTAAGAGTCTTAAAATCTATATTATTAAGTGCTTCATGACTGATATATTTATGTGTAGGTTTAATAGCTGTTTAAATTATTGTATATATTTATTTGTAGGTATAACAGCTGTTTTAATTATCATAATTTACATAATTCCCTATTATAAATCTGGTTTACAAACAGTTATTTTTGCTTGATGAATGGCTGAAGATCACAAAGGCCTTCTGAGTCAGTTGTTAAGGTAGGTATCTGCAACTACCAGCATAAAAGAATCAGAGAAGAATTTGTTTTTTGATGTTTAAAGAAGTGAGTAAATGTAGATGGGGAGCAAAGCAATAAACAAGGTCCAATTTTTAGGCAAAAGGGATCCAAGTTTAACACCCATTCAGAACCATCGCACTGTGCAACTCTACGGCACCCCCTTGTTTTGTGCACCAATGTCAGTACTGGAGAATGAACCCAAGTACTACAGCAGTCTGCTGGATGATGTCTCATGCAAATACAGCAGTCTACGGGTGTGAGGGTGTGGCTAATGTAAATTAGCCATGTGCCCCCCCCCCCCACACCTCAACTTTACAATTTTTTTATAGCAATGTAGAGTAATTAAAAGTCAAGCTATTCCACATTATTTTCAAAGCAGAGCTGTGGGCCTGATCACACTATTTTACTGTGTACACTTATTATTGTGTTTGGCTGCAGTGGGGCAGTTAGCTCAGCAGTAGGTAAGTACTACAAGGCTTTCTGTGTTTGTGTGTGTTTGGGAAGGAAGGGACAAGATGGCATGACTGTGAATGTGTTTGTATTTATATGTATGCGTGTCACTGCCAGGGTATCTGTGTGCCTATACATATGTGTTGAAAAGTGTGTGTCTCCCTCTAGGAACTTCTGCAACAGTGACACATGGATTGGTAGGAGAAAACAACACAATTGTTCAACTGCTCTAAGTGTGCAATTCACAGACGTACAAATGAGTCACTAGTGAGCTTTGTTCCATGAGCATGTCTATGAATAAATGAATATAAGTATAAATTTAAATATGAATAAATGTCCAATAATATAGACATGAACATGTCTATGAATCTTTTAACTTCATATCACTAAAAGCGCACAACATCAAAGCAGTATTAGAGCTAGGGAACTGACCTTTCTGACTATCTGCTTAGTTTAATATCAGCACTTAAACTGCTAGGTAGATTTCTTCTCACTGTGCTCTGCTGAGATCAAATCTGGCTGTATAAACTGCATGAAAGTTTAACAAAGCAGTGTAAACAGCATTTATTGCTGTTGTACCGGTATAAGAACAGTGAGGGTGTTTTAAATATGACAGCTTTTACAGAGTTCACTCTCCAGTTCTTTTCTTTCTGGAAAATGTTCCAGCATTGTCGAAATACATATATTTCTCTTAGAAACTTAGACTTCAGCATCTGTTTAATGGTAGCAAACCCACACGTCCTTTTCTATAATTTGCAATTAATGCTGGGATTTTAAGAGAGTGAAAAGAACAGTCTCGTTTTAACAGAGAACATTTATATGTAGCTGGCTTTCAAGCAAAACAGGATTAAGTTTTATCCTGGTGTCTGCTTAAAACTTCAGAGATATTATGTTTGTAATCTGGTATTATCTTACTGTAAGATCTGAATGATTTAATTAACTTATGAGCCAGAACTGCAGTGTCCAACAGTGTTACTGAAATATCATAAATGAGGTTTTGTCATGTTTCTTCCCCAGTGAAACTAGGAGCAAGCATCTGAATCGATGTAAAAAATAGTCAATGTAATAGTTACTTTTACTGGATTTCTTTATTTCATTATTAATTTTATTTCTGTGCATTTGTTTACCAGGATGGTATGTCTGATCATATAGCCACTCTTCAATGGAGGCCCTGGAGAGAAAAACTGAACAATTATTTGGGTACTTCAATATTATAATATACAAAAATTCAAACAAAAGTAACAGGATATAATGATGATACAAACATACATAATACAGAAATAATCAGAAAGTCAAATACCGTAAAGCAACATGCATAATGATGAGGCCAATTTGTTACACTGAGCTATGAAGGAAAATGTTAGAAATAATACCAGAAAAGACTGAGATGTATAGCAAGTATTAATCAGAAAATTATGTTTATCTGGTGAAGAGCTGAAACATAACCAGGTGTCCGTCTGGTTTTGTTTTAACTGAAACTTAAAAGATTTAATGTTTATCAGCTAGTCTGAGTTCCACAGGGATGGAATTCCCAATTTTTGAAGACACAGGAAGAATAGAGAGAGTGTACTGCATAATTGTTTGATTTGGTTATTAGTAATATTAGTTTGTCAGCAGAAAAAATTACTCCACTAGGTGAGCAGTGTTGGAGAATGTGATTTGGACAAGGACATTCTTCAGGTTTGTAATGAGATTGTGAGTGGTGACTAGTTGTGATAAGGTGAAGAAGTGTGATAGCTATAACAAAGTGGAGTTGCTGTAGGGCCTCACAGTGTTGAGCACTGTAAGGTAGAGCTCAGCAAATTTAGCTATTTAATTGTAGCTCTGCTGGAGTAGATTAGTCTGGGTTGTTTGTAGATCAATGAATATGGGAAAAGCATAGAGAGGTGTTGAGAGTATGAAAGGAGATTCAATGTATTTCCCAGCATTATCTATCAGATATGGTAAGTACTAGGCTAGCTGCCCTTGTGGACCATTTTAAGCCTAGCCAATTTCCCCTTTAAAGGTGAGAGTTAAATCCAGTACCTTGTGTCTGTGAGATAAAAACCTTAACCATTATGCCAACCACCAAATTCCATTTGAGCATTTTGTATTACTAAATATTTTAGATGATAGTTGAATTTCAAGTTTTCATTAAGTATGATCCCTTGAGACTGCGGTGGTGGTGGTGTGGTAGCGTTGTCGCCTCACAGTTAGATGTTGCCGGTTCAATTCTCAGTTAGAGCATCTTCTGTTTGGCGACATGTTTGAATGTACATTCCTTCGTTGAAGGTTGTGCATTAGGCCTGGCAAGCCAGCATGTAAAAATCTACTGCCAATCATTAGCGGACAGGAGTTCCGCTGTGGTGAGCCCTAACCGGGAAAAGCCGAAAGACGCAAACAAATTAAGTATGATCCCTTGAAGCTTGATTTGAGTAACTTGTTTGGTTTAAGTGCTGTTGTAGGAAGTTAAAGTACAAAATGTTTTCTGGTCAATTAATTCCTTTGGAGCAAATACGATAAGCTTAGATTTTTAGGATCTAGAAGTAGTTGTGAGTTAAGTCATAGAGCCATGACTCAATAGAATAGATACATTCCTGGGATAGTCATTGTAGTTTTTTCAAGTTTTTGATGGAGCAGATGAAAGATGAGTTATGGTTGAATGTTTACTTGCTTCATGGAGATCATTTATACAGAGGTTGAACAGAAGAGGGCTGAGAATAGAAACTGAGGGGGGTCACCCACAGATATGCAGAGAAAGAAGAAGATTTTTTTTTGTTTGTTTGTTCTGTTTTTGTTTTGGAGAGGTAGCTATCAAGCCAGGATAGTAAGGATGAATTTAGATCTAAGGAGAAGAATTTATGTTGTAATCTTTGGTTAGAAACAGTACTGAAAGCCTCAGAGAGGTCTAGAAATATGGCTGAGATTAGGATTCCACTGTCTCTATTTTGGGTCGCAGTGGTGATGATGTTGGGGATGGTAGTAGTAGTAGTAGTACTGTGGTAAGTGTGAATGTGTCATTCCAAAGGGATCCAGTATCTGTCTGCCTGGGATAACAAGGTTGACAGGCCTCAGTACTTTGCCAGAGATGGCCTCCAGGATTCAGGATTCTGGCCAAAGCTCTTGCCTCCCCCATTGTGCCTTTTTTAGGCAATGTCCCACAGACAAATCTTCCAACATAAAAGATCTGTCAAAACACAAATTGAAGGTCATGCTGCTTAACACTGGGAGCCTTAACCTGAAAATGCACTTACTTGAGGCTCTCCTAGCACTGAAAGATGCTGACAACTGGGCAGTCACAGAAACTTGGTTCAAGGCTGCAGAGTGCACCCCTGCCTTATCAGGCTATACCTCATTCCATACATTCCGACCTCAAAATGAGGTCAGGAAGACTAAGGGTGATGGAGTTTCTATTTTCATTAAAGGCAAGCACACCTCCAAACTGGTTTGCCAGCATGATGCACTAGAACTTCTCCCAGGTTCTGCTGACAATTGACAAGACACCCATCCAAGTTATAGCCAGCTATAGACCCCCCCCCCCACATGACTCAGGACACCAATTCCTCTTACCTGGACCTACTTGAGTCCATCAAGGTACCCTCTAACACCTTGATCCTTTGTGACTTCAACTATCCCACCATAAACTGGGTAAGCTATTCCTGCTCTAATGCACTCACCCAACGATTCCTTGACTTCATCAATTTTAATGCACTAGACCAGTTTGTCTCATCTCCCACAAGAGGATATAGCATTCTAGACTTGGTTCTCACCAACATGGGAGACCACTGCACGACTCCCATAGTAAGTTCTTCCCTGGTGAGATCAGACCATCGGTCTGTCTCATTCGAAGTGTCTATCCCATACAACCCCCACCCAGCCATAACTAGGCTAAAAAAAATTTACAAAAACTGACTACAACCTTCTAAAGGAGGGTATCAGTAGCTTCATACCTCTGCCCCCCTCAGAGGATGCAGACAAATATGCTGAACAGTATGCCAGTGCAGTATACAAGCACCTGTACAACTGCATGGTCTCAGCCATACCCAACAGAACTAAAACCTGCTCGTCAAGGAAACACAAGCCTATCTAGTGGACATCCACTATTAACAGGCTTTACAACAAAAGGAAGAAACTGTTGTCCAAGGGTAAAAAGGCACAAATTCCCAGTTGGAAAAAGTCCCTCCTTAGCCTCAAAAAGCTAATTAGATCACTAGTGAAAACCTCCAAAGCCAATTATGAATCAAAACTAGCCCCTGAAACAAAGGCTAACCACAAAGCCTTTTTCAGTTACATCAGAAACCTCCATGGCAAAGCCCAGGTTTGTTCCGAATTAGTTCTTAATGGTACCACTTACACTGATCCTGTTGACTTAGCCAACCTGCTAGCAGACAGGTTCAGTGCAAACTTCACCCTCCTGTCCACCCCCAAAGGCCCATTCAACATCCCCGATACTTGCCTCACACCTCACATCTCAATAGATCAAGTGTTAAAGGCCCTATCCATGGCAAAGAACACAGCTTCCATGGGACCTGATAGTATCCCAGGCTGTATTCTGCAACATCTCCAGCAAGAACTAGCCTCACCATTGAGCATCCTATTCAACCATAACCTAAGTACAGGCTTCATTCCAGCAGAGTGGAGAACTGCCATTGTCATCCCTTTGCACAAAGGTGGTGCCACTACTGACCCTTGAAACTATTACCCCATTAGCTTGACACATCTGATCTGCAAGGCCATGGAACATATTATTATGGACCTCATAAACAAGGATATAGGCAATCTCCAAGCACTTGACCCCACCCAGTTTGGATTCGTCAAGGGCAGAACTTGCTCTGGTTGACTTTTTTGAGACTGTCACCAAGGCACTGGATGATATGGTGCAGCGGTAGTGTTGTTGCCTCAGAGCAAGAGGTTCTCCCGTTCGATTCTCAGTTGGAGTGCGGGGAGTGCCTTCTCTGTGGAGTCTGCATGTCCTCCCCATGGTTGGGTGGCGTGGTGTTTGAAAGACATGCATAAGGGTGTGCCTTTGTTGAAGGTTGGACATCGAGCTGGCACCTTGGTGTTCATGAAAATCTACTGCCAATCATTAGAGGACCGGAGTTCCGCTGTGGTGACCCCTAACAGGGAAAAGCCGAAAGACAAACAAACAAACAAACCAAGGCACTGGATGAGGGAAAGTCAGCACATATAGCTTACCTTGACTTGACCAAAGCCTTTGACACAATCTCCAATTCTGGCATCATTGAAAAGCTAACAGAACTTGGCGTAAATCCCTAGCTCATCAGGTGGGTGGCCAACTGGCTCACTGATAGGACCCACAAGGTCAAAATACATACCACTACCTCTGACAGCAGACCTGTCACTAGTGGTGTCCCCCAGAGATCTGTTCTGGGACCCCTATTGTTTGTCATCTATGTCTCAGAGGTCCAGCAAAGACAAAAGGCCTGTGGTTGACCAAGTATGCAGATGCCTGTAAGTTGGGTGCTGCTATTGACTCCCCAAATGATGTTAACATACTTCAAGAGGGTCTCAAAGCAACAAATGACTGGTGCCAAAGTCATGGCCTTAAGTTTTTATTTATTTATTTATATTTGTTGACCGGGAGTGTCCGACTGGACGTAGGTCCATTTTCAGCGGAGGCCCGGGGAGAAAAGCTCCACAGTTAAAATAAACAGACAGTAGTTACATTGGATTACATAGCGATTAACAATTTACATAGCAATTACTTACAACATATTTACAGATGAAGAACATAGTACATCAGTAGACAACTAGAATCTTTATCTGTGAAGTACATAACAGACATTAACAAATGTTACAAGAAGAAGTTCCTGCTGTATAATAAATACTGGCTTATGAGCATCTGAGCTTGCTATAATCAAAGTAGTTAGTGGAGTGGAAAGAAAGGTAGTGGTTGGATTGGGAGGGTGATATTAGAGTGGGAGTTGCAAGGGCATAGCCAGCATGTTTTTAGGTGCGCTTTTAGTAAAGTTTTGAAGTGGGTGCATGATGGTACGGAGGTAATTGTGGGTGGGAGGGAGTTCAATAATTTGGCTATGGTGCAAGAGAATAGTGCTTCACCAGCAGAGTTATTGGCTTTAGTGATTTGCAAGTGAATTTTGTTGCTGGATCTTAGTGGTCTGGTGGTGCGATAGGGTTGGAGTAGATTCTGGAGGGATGGGACATTTAGTGGATGATTTACCAGTTTGTGGGCGAGTGAGAGTTGAAGGAGGTGAGGGAGTTCAAGCCAGCCCAGTTCAGCAAGTGAGAGACAGTGGTGACAACGGTAGGATGCCCCTGTGGAGAATTTGGCGATTTTGTTGTAGCAGGTCTCTAGCTTGTTTAGATCACATTGCCTTAGGTTGCTATATATTGGACAGGCATAAAGTAGGGTGGAGATAAGGTGGGAATTTGCTACTGAAATCTTTGCTGCTTTGGTGAGAAGTTGCTTATTTCTGTATAGTGCTCCTAGTTTTTTGTGGACTTTTTTTATGGTCAAGGATATGTGAATGTCAAATTGTAGTTTATTGTCTATTTCCACTCCTAGCAATTTAGTGTGTTCAGTTGGGTATATAGTGGTGTTGTCTTTTGTTGTGATGTTAAAGTGAGATTTGTTTTGAGTATGTTTGGTGGGTTGGAAGATGAGTAGTTTAGTTTTGTTTGGGTTGAGTATTAATTGGGCATTAAAGTTAAATGCAAAAAAATGTATTATCATACCATTCGGCAAAAACATGGTCCCTACTGATTACCACATTAGCAACAACCCCCTAAGCACACAACCTGTGGTGAGAGACCTGGGTACACAAGTTCACAACAATCTCACATTTGACCATCGTGTAGTGGCAGTGATCAGAAAAGCCTTTTACTTGGTTTATCTCATTAGTAAAGGGATTGCATCCAGAAAAAAGGAGGTTATTACATCTCTGTACTCCTACCTCATTAGGCCAATAATTAAGTACAACTCCCCGTTTGGTATTTACCTCTCCAAACACCTGCACCAACTGGAAAGGCCACAGAAATACCTCACAAAGAGAATCCATGGCCTCCAACACCTGTCCTATGTGGACAGGCTCAAATCACTATCGCTCTACTCTGTATCGTACAGATTTCTCAGAGGTGATCTGTGTCACGTCTACAAGACAATCTCAGTCCCTGCTGTACTACAGATGCTCCATATAGTACAGTTTTGTACCTACCATAAATGTAGATGTTCGAGGATCCACATTGCTGCAGTCCTATCTATTGGGGTAGTCCGCTGTCCAGTCGGCCCGAATACCAAAGTATATGGCTGACGTCGGTCAGGGCGCATTAGACTGACGTCAGTACGTCAGGGTACTAATGCGCATGACCGACGCCATATCCTCAGTCTTTTCTTGCCCCAGATGTCAGAAGACCCTGAAAAGAGAAGGCCAAAACCCAAAAACTCCAAACATACCTGCACCAAAAATATGTACAATATATACAAAATTAGCAGAAGACAACCTCACCTACACAACCACCCCTAAACACAGAGGGGAAGGAGGGAGGGTAAATTGGACTGCAGCAATGTGGATCCTCGAACATCTACATTTATGGTAGGTACAAAACTGTACTATGTTCTTCATTCCACATTGCTGCAGTCCTAACTATTGGGTAGAATCCCAAAGCAGAGGTAAGGGAGGCTGGCAAATCATAAGGAAGCAGGAACTGACAACATGCCTTGCAAAATAGCTGTGGCAAAACCAGCCCTAGACTTAGAGTAGAGAGGAAGGTGATAATGCTTAGAGAAAGTATGCACTGAACTCCAAGTAGCTGCCTCCAAAATATCCTTAGTTGCCACCCCCCTTAGAAATGCTGTTGAAGTGGCAGTAGCCCTAGTGGAATGAGGCCTAATCCCAGCTGGAATCTCCTTGCCATGATGGGAATAACAAAATGCAATGCAACACCCAATCCACCTAGAAATAGTTTGTTTTGACACAGGCTTGCCCTGTGAACTCAAAGCAAAGGAAACCAACAACTGCTGAGACTGCCTAAAATCCTTAGTCCTGCTCAAATAATAACGCAATTGCCTGTGTACATCTAAAGTGTGCAAAATCTTTTCCCCTTTATTTTGGGGTTCTGCATAAAAAGTAGGCAAATGAATAGTTTGGTTTAAAGCCACACTAGAAACCACCTTAGGCATAAAGGAAGGATTAGTACGTAAAGATACCCTATCCTTATGAAAAATCAAAAAAGGCTCCACTGCCATAAGGGCCTGCAACTCAGAAACCCTTCTTGCAGAAGTAATGGCCAACAAAAAAGCAGTCTTCCATGACAAGTATTTCAATTCAGCAGTAGCCGCAGGCTCAAAAGGTTGTAGAGTAAGTTTCTCCAACACAAAATTGAGATCCCAAGCAGGAGTAGGAGCTCTACGTGGGGGTCTTATATTCTTTGCCCCTCTAAGAAATTGCTTGAACAAAGGATGCGAAAACAATGGTGGGTCACAATCATAGTGAGCTGAAATTGCTGCAGCATGAATCTTAATGGAAGAGAAAGACAAACCTTTGTCCAATAACTCAGTAAGATATTGAAGAGCCACACTCAAATTAGGCTCAGAAATCTCCAAATTGTTTGCTGCACTCCAAAATAAAAATCTCTTCCATTTTTCTGCGTACACTTTCCTTGTACTAGGTCTTCTGGCTTCCATAATCACATTTAAAACTTGTTGAGGAAGTTGAGACCTGCTGTCTTTCAAAACAGAATATGCCAGGCTGTCAGATGAAGAGAGTGAAGTTTGACATTGAGCAGATGACCGTCCCTCTGAGACAACAGGTGTGGAATCAAAGGTAAAGGCCATGGAGGCTTCCTTACCAGACTCCTCAGTAATGGATACCAGTGCTGCCGAGGCCAATCTGGAGCTATTAAAATCATCCTTGGCTTGTCTTGTCTGACCTTTAGAAGCACCTTTGGAAGAAGAGGCAGAGGTGGAAACGCATACACATGAAGATTTTTCCAACTGAAAGAAAGAGCATCCACTTTCCAAGCTGTGTGATGAAACCTCTTTGTGCAAAACTTTGGCAGCTGGTGGTTTATTGGAGAAGCGAACAGATCTATGTCTGGAGTTCCCCATGACACTGTCAATTTTGAAATACATGAAGATCCAGTTTCCACTCGTGGGGATCCATGATTTGTCTGCTTAACACATCTGCTAAGGAGTTCTGTGCTCCCGGCAGAAACCTTGCCTGAAGAGTTAGTTGCAAGCTGAGCGCAGTCTCCCATAAAATCATTGCTTGCCTGCACAATGGGTAAGAATGTGTTCCCCCTTGTTTGTTGATGTACCACATGACAGTTGTGTTGTCTGTTAGAATCAACACCTGCCCTGGAAGAAGTAATTCCTTGAAAGCCATTAATGCAAACTGGACTGCTAACATCTCTTTCATGTTGATATGTAGATGCTGTAGTCTGGCAGGCCACTTGTCTTGTATCCACTTTCCATTTAGATGAGCTCCCCAAGCAATGTCTGAGGCATCTGTCGTTAGAATCTGACTCGCCTCTGGCCGGGTCACAGAGAGTCCCTTGTTTAGGTGACATTCCTGAGCCCACCACAAAAATTCCTTTTGAATGCAAGGTATTATTTGAATGACAGTGTCCAAATCCTGGCAGTGCTGTGTCCATACATTTTGAGATACCATTGCAGCTTCCTCATATGCAGTTTGGCATTGGGAAGCACCAGAATACAAGATGCCATGAACCCTAAGGCTTGAAGGACTGTCCTTGCAGTCAGCCCGGACTGAAGAGATAGGTGATGGAAGTAATTGGAAAGATTCTTTTGTTTGTCCGGGGTTAAAAGGCCATCTGGGCTGCTGTATTCAGTCTCACACCCAGAAAGCACATGTCTTGAGAGGGTACTAGACTGGACTTTATTTCGTTCACAGAATACCCTAGGCATCTTAGCACTGCTATGACATATTCCAAATGCTGTAGAAGATCTTCCTTTTCTTGAGCCAGAATCAGGCAATCGTCCAAGTAAGGATAGATTTGGATTCCTTTTAGCCTGAAGTAAGCTATCACTGGAGCCAGAACCTTTGTGAATACTCTGGGCGCAGTAGATAAGCCAAAGGGCAATGCAGAGAACTGATAATGAGAATTTCCAGCTCGAAAATGCAGATACTTCCTGCAAGTTAGTCTTATAGGCACATGAAGGTAAGCTTCCTTGAGATCTAAAGTTACCATCCAGTGATCTTTGCCCAGCAGAGGTAAAAGCTGTTGTAACGTCAACATTTTGAACTTGGGAATGTCCAGATAAGTGTTGAGGATAGATAAATCCAAAATCGGTCTCCACGTGTTCCCCTTCTTCGGTACTAGGAACAGGCGAGAATAAAATCCTAGGCCTCTTTCTGGTACAGGAACTGGCTGAATGGCCCCTATTTGGAGCAACAGAGAAATTTGCTTGTGAGCCTCTGTTCTTTGTAGAGGAGGAATGTCTGGCATGCCTTTGAAAGGAGGCAAGGTATGGAAATAAAACCTGTAACCGTGGTGAATGATATCCAGAACCCATCTGTCTTGGGTAATTAAATCCCAATTTTCTTTGAAAAGAGACAGCCTTCCTCCCAAAGGTGCTGCCAGGCGAGAATGAACTGGCAGCTGGAAAGGCAGGTCATTGGGTCTGCTTACGAAAGGACTGACCCCTGCCCTCACTAGAAGTCTGAGCAGGGGAACTCCCTGTCCTAGGCCTAAAGGAACCCTGAGCTCTGCCCCTACCACGTCTAGACCTACCCCTAGACTGGGAATCATAAGCAGGATAAGTCCATCCCTTAGAAGGCCAATTTCTACTAAACTTCGGAGGCTGCACCTGCAAAAAATCCTTAACAGTTTGCATAGATTTAGCTTTGTCCTCCATTTTCTTTAAGACTGCTTCCACTGGTGAACCAAACAACACATCAGACTGTAAAGGAGCATCCAAAATCCTCGTTTTAACATGCTCAGCTAAATTCTGATCTCTCAACCAGGCGTGCCTACGAAGAACAGAACCAGTGGCAGCCACCCTCGAGGAGGCCTGCACAGCATCAAAACCACACTGCAAGGAATGTTTGCCCACCTGTTCAGACACATGAACTAAATCCTGCAACTCTTTACACTCAATACCTTCCGCCAGAGCATCCACCTTAGATTTCAGTTGTGAAAGGAGATAATTCTGATATTTTAACATGTGAAACTGACAATTCAACGCCCTCATGGCTAAAGTGGAAGAAGTATACACTTTCTTTCCCCATCTATCCAAAGCCCTTGCCTCTTTATCAGGAGGGACAGGATTTTTAACAACTGAGGCCTTCACACCTTTAGGCCCCTGAGAGACAGTTTCGGGTCTGCCCTAGGACTCTTAAAAAGATACTTATGAGCTTCAGGCACCCTATAATACCTATCCGGTTTAACTGGGGCAGGGGGCAAAGAATCAGGATTCAGGGAAGCCTCTGCAAAACATCTTCCACCACATTCAGAACAGGAGGTATAGCTAAAGGCCTATGCTGGGGTAAAAACAAGAATTCCCTAAGCCTTTTCCTGGAATCAGAGAAATCTTGACCTTCCCATTTAAAATGCTCCCTCATGGAATGTAGAGTCTCTGAAAATGAAAAATCCTCAGGAGGGAAGCCGAAGGAGTAGAATCATCCACATCAGAATCAGAATAAGGAGGATACTCCTGCAAGTCTTCAGCCGAAGACTCAGAAGCCTCCGAACATTGCTCAAAACTCTCAAACTCAGGTTCCACCCTAGGCCTCTTATCAGGAGGGGGCATAGAACCTCTTATCATAGAAATCAAATCCTCTGCCATTTTAAGCATATGTTTCTTAGGCAAAGACCCTGAAGCACTAGGAGAAACCCCCACTGAAGCTACACTTGGCCTGCCTCTCAAAGAAGTCTTGGAAACAGAAGGGGAGGCTCTAACCACCTTAGGAAGAGAGGGAAGAACAGCCACCTGAGAAGCCCCCTCAGCCTGGCCTACTTCCTGAGAGGATACATCCTGTAACAGTAAAGTCTCTCCCTGAGACTCCAAAGAAACACCTGGCAGAACCTCCGGCTCCACTGAGCCTTCCAAAGAACCGACGTCTGGGACTGTTGGTTCTTCCCCTCTAGGCTTTGCTGCTTTGTCCTTGCGCTTTTTGGCGAAGCGGCCGGAGCATCCGGCGGCATTTTATAATTACAACGCTTCCCAAACACTAACCTGGCACAGTCTAACCTTCTCTTAATAGTGCGTTTGTTAAATCTAGCACAAGAGCGGCATCCAACAACGTCGTGCTCAGGCCCTAAACAAGGTATACACAAAGTATGATAATCCCTATGAGGTATCTGTTTCCCACAAGAAATACAGTTATTCACTTTTTCTGACATCCGGTTAAATACTGAGGCAAGAAAAAACCAAAATAATCCCCAACGGGGTACTTAGCCAACTTTGATTCGGTCTGAAACTCTGACTTCAGAAACTTTCAGAACACCAACCTGCACTCGCAAAATTGCTTCTGCATCGGACCATGCGGCAAAAAAGACTGGGGATATGGCGTCGGTCATGCGCATTAGTACCCTGACGTACTGACGTCAGTCTAATGCACCCTGACCGACGTCAGCCATATACTTTGGTATTCGGGCCGACTGGACAGCGGACTACCCCAATAGTTAGGACTGCAGCAATGTGGAATGAAGAACATCCGTAAATCTAACTCCTCATTTAGTACCCGATTGAAAGGCTTAAATCTGTGGCATTAACAAAACCTGCTGGAGAGACAGGTTTGTCTCCCAGAGGCTGCCCCATCTCTGGAATAGACTCCCCATACACGTCAAACAAAGTACGTCACTGACCCTCTTCAAGCGCAACTTTGATGACTGGATGGGCAACCACAAATTTGTTCCAGGGGTTCCATCTTTGTCTTCATTGCCAGGGGTGACAGGTGCTGATTGAGGTTTCTTTGTTGGTGATAAACTCTTGGCTAGGCTTGTAAGGGCTCCAGAACCATTAGCCTAGTAATCTCCTATGATCCTATGATCCTATATTATGCTATGTTGGAGATAACAGATTATTGTCATTCATGAAGCTCAGTAATTTGGAGGTGGGTGCACTTTTCAAGTACTTTTTTATAGAATGGGATAGAATGGCTATGGGTCTGCATTTGGAGAAGTCAGTGAAGTTGTAACCTTTGTGTAAGTGTAGAATATAAGATTTTTTTCGACAGAAGAGGGATATAGCTTTCCTTAATAGAACAATTTATTAAGATTGAAACTGGATAAGTCTGTGTCTGCAGCAATTTTATGTACAGTATTCAGCTGGCAAGTTATCTGGGGTAAGAGTAGTTGTCATTACTTAATATGTAATCTTTTTGTAGTGAAGTGAATATAGGTCCAAAGAAGAGAGTTTTGTTGTGATGTACAGGTTCTGTGGATGGAGATGTGACAGTGGAGGGTGAGTATTTTAGAAGAAGGTCAACTGTAATATGCGGGAATTGAACTGGGTAGCAATGTTTTGGTTTGAGTATTTAAGGAAGTGCTTGATTGGGTAACACAACTAGGATTTAGGAGCTGATTAACTGAATACCAAAAAAGTTTGAGGTTATTTTCATTTCTAGTTCATAGGTTCATGGGTATTTACTAGGCTAATGACCACAAGGGCCTTTTTAAGCTTAGCCATGCATCCCAAATCTCTGACAAGTTTTGACACCCTTGATAAGTATAAGCAGGGGTGTGGGAGATGAAACATTTACAAACAGAGGCCTGGGAAATTAATTATTTTCAGGTTGCCTATGTCCATTAGAGACATAGGTGCCAAACCAGGGACAAATTTCTTGTTCCCCATCCAATTGTCCAAGTTGCATTTGAATTGCATTAGAGAGGAACTCAACTTCACATGGATGGGGAGCCTGTTCCATAGACAGGGTAGTCTCTGGGATACATACCTGTCTCTCCAGCAAGTCCTATTTATATCACAGGCAATGTTTAAGTCTTTAGAATGGGTAATTCTAGTGCTGTTTGTTTTGTGGATATGCAGGAGGTCCATCAGAGTGGGATCTGACAATTCCCTATATGCCAGGCATAGATCCCCCTGCAAAAGCCTGTAGGAGACAGAATACAGGGATAGGGCCTTGAGGTGGTCTGCATATGGCATGTTACTTATGCCCTGTATTCTTTTAATGAGGTACCTCTACGGGCGTTCCAATTGTTGGATATGCCTGGTTAGGTACATACCAAAGGGGGCATTGTTCTCAATTATAGGTCTGATGAATGCTGAATATAGTGGAAAAATGACTTTCTTGGACTTAGATGCCATACCTTTATTTATAAGTTGCACAACATAGCATGGTTTCTTCACTACTGTAGACACATGATGTTCAAACGCTAGATTACTATCTATGTGTGTCCCTAAGTCCCTGACTACTGGGTCAACTCTAAGGGTTGTGTTATTAATATGATAGTTACCAGGGGTGGGTGACTTCCCAAAAGATACTATTATGCATTTCTTGACATTTTGTTTTAGTCCATGGTTCTGACACCAGTTGTTTGTCTGTGTCAGCCCCTGGGAGAACATTTGTGTTAGTGTGGGATTCAATGACGGCTTCTAATTTGCAATCATCTGCAAATTTAGTCAGCCAGAGACTACTGACATTGGCCTTGACTTCAGAGAAGTAAATACCAAAAAGCAGCTGTCCAAGGACTGATCCCTGAGGGACTTCCCTTGTGACTGACCTCTTTGTACAGGTGGGCTCCCTAATTCTAACTTCCTGGGTCCTGTCTGTGAGCCAGCTGGCTATCCACCAGGTGACATACGAGTTTGTACATAACCTCATGAGTTTGTCAACAATGCCCAAGTAGGATAATGTGTCAAGTGCCTTGGCCATGTCAAGGTAGGCAGTGTAAACCATTTTTCCCTCATCTATTGCTTTGGTTACCTTCTCAAAAATGTCCACCATGTTGAGTAGGCATGATCTGCCTTGACAAAATCAAACTGGGTTGGGTCCGGTGTCTGGAGGTTTACTACATCTGTATTGATCATTTGCATGATAATTCATTCCATGGTTTTACATATATGACTAGTGAGGCTTATGGGTCTGTAGTTTTCAGGGTCTGTAGATGGCCCACCTTTGTACAGAGGGATTACTTTAGCCATTCTCCATTCATGAGGTGTGAAGCCTGTTTGGAGGCTACAATTAAATAGCAATTCCAGAGGCTCTGATAAGTCATGTTTCATGCTATTTAGAAGGCATCCTGGGATACTGTCTGGGCCCACTGATGCAGGGTTCTTGGTCTTAGAGAGAGCATTAAGGACCTGTTCCCTAGTGACAGTAGGGGGAGTTATATTTGATGATATTTCCTGAGGGAAGGTTGAGAGGGAAAGAGGAGTAAAGTTGGAGCTGAATTTATCAGCCAGGAGGTTTGCTATATCTTCTGGCTCAGTAGAGGTGGTTCCATTTACAATGAGCTCTGCACACAATTGTGCACTGCCTTTGAGGTTGTGGACATAGCTAAAAATGCTTTGTGGTTGTCCTTGGCCTGGGAGCCCAAACTTACCTCAAATTTGGCTTTGGTAGACTTTATTTGTCCTCTGAGTTGTTTGTTTAGTTTGATGAGAGTGCTTTTATCCTTCTGGGTGCTGCACCTGCTAATTTTTGCCATGATTTTCTTCCTCCTGTTATACAGCCAATTGATTTTGTGATTCCACCAGGATGGCTTGCTTTTTGAGTTAATTCTATACTTCCTGGTGGGTAAAGCTGCCTCTATGCAGCTATTAACATGCTTATACAGGGTTTCTGTGAACAGTTCTGCATAGGCAGAAGTGTTCTCAGGGTTTATGGGGCCTTGGAATGCTGCCAGATTCTCACTTAATAGCAAGAAATTAGCCTTAGAATAGTTCCTGAATATTCCAGGTTTAGATGGGGGTCCAGGTTTTATTTTTTACTTCAAAAGAAACCATTTTGTGGTCTGACCTTACCAGGGAAGGCATTACAGCAGGGGGTGTGCAGCAGTCTCCCATATTAGTGAGGACCACATCCAGTATGGTTGCACCCCTGGTTGGTGTATTGACTATCTTGTCCAGGGAGTTTGTGTTTACAAAATCCAGGAATTTCTGTGCCTGTACATTTGGTGTCATATAGGATTTCCAGTTAATAGCGGGGTAATTAAAGTCACCCATAAATATGGTATTTGGTTAGATGGTTAGTGTTTCTAGTAAGTTTAAATATATGGTATGGGTTTCCTGGGTCATACAGGGGAACCTATAGCTTCCAAGGAAGTGGTATTGGATTTTACCTATGATGATTTGAACATGGAGCATTTCAAGTGCATTGTCTTGTTTGACCAGCCTTGAAGTATATTTATTTTTGATGTAAATAGAGATAACTCCACCTTTAGTCCCTGCCTGTAAAGTAGCTGGCCTAAATGTGTGGAAGACATTATAACCCTGCACAGTTGGTGTGCTCTCCGCGGCTTTAAACCATGTCTCAGTGACCGCACAGATATCAGCATTCTGTAGAGTAAGGACAGATTCTAGGGTGTGGTGTTTTTTTGTTTAGACTCCTAGCATTGAGCAGTAATACCTTTAGATTTTCTTGGTTTTGATTTGTTACGTCAGAAGTACTTTCAGTTTGGCATTGCCTAAAAAATACACTACGGGGTCTGTTGACCATCTCCCTCCATGCTGACAAATATTGCACCCCCCTTAGACTGACACCAGAAACTAAACCAATTATTAAAGTCAATCAACTTTTGTTCATATTGTGGCATTATCCTTGGAGAAGGTAAAATGCTGCTCAATGCTAGGCTCATATCAGCCTGAGACACACTTTCCAAGAGTTCCGTGATGTCTCTCTTCATATAGTCTAGGGAGGTACATCTCAGGTCATTTACTCCCACGTGGATTATGACTGAGTCATATTGGTAATTGTGGTCCAGTGACCTGTGTACATGTGTAATGTGGCGGATCCTAGCCCTTGATAGGCATCTGACTGTAACTCTGTCCTTGCACAGCCTGGTGAGACGGACATCAGTGTGTCTCACAATGGAGTCTCCAATGACTAGAATATTGGACTGTGTGATGACTTGCCTTATGGGTTTAGAGGTAGTGGCTCCATGAGATGTAGCTCTATGTGTTGATGTGGGTGTTGTTTTGAAAGAGCGCATTTGGGGTTGCTGATGAGATAATCAGCATAACTAACAGCAATAATCCAATTCAAAAACATGTATACTGTGTACCAAGTCTGTCTGCAGAATATGGTTTACCTCACAAATACAGAGGAGTGTTAGCAGGAGATAGTCCCCTGTCTAAAAAGGCATGGCTGGAGATACTGTCTTGTTACAGAAGTTGTACGAGAGACATCAATCATACCTATAAAACAAAGTGGGTATGCAAATACACACACATAGACTCAAAGGCCCTCTCAGACATTGTGGACCTTTTCTATTCACCCGGTATGTGGAAAGAGCAAAACTGTTAAGAAAGTCATCAAACTGTCTTGTGCTTATTGCCCATTCTTTCTCATCTACATCTCATTCCAGATTCATATTCTGACATATGGTGAAAGACTGTGTGTTAACACATGCCAGAGTATATAACGATGGTTAGAACATTATCACAGTAGCAATGACTAGAATAGACATTCTGCTTTCACAGGAACAAAGTGGACTCCTACTAGCACATCTCTATAACTGTGATGTAACACAATTTCAGCACACAGCCTTGGTACACAACATAGCTGTCTCTGAACTGGATCAGTAATGTAGTTCATTTTGTGTAGCTCATTTGACTACATCCTTTTCAGCAGCTCTCTGTTTAATGCATAGTAACATCTCATTTCACAAGAAAACTGTGCAGGTGGATCTGAATCAGGAGTTGGCCATATCTCCGAATCTTAGCCTAACAGTGTCACCAAATGTTTCTTTATTTTATTTACATGTTCTGGTACTTCCCAGCAAACTTTCTGCCCATGGAACCTTCCAGTACTCTGCAGGCATGTGCTTCATACTTTCTGTTTATGTTATTATTCTCATCTTTTTTTAACAGGAGGAAAGCGTTTGTACATTTCCATAGCTCATGACATATTTTCTCTAAATTTCATTACATAAATATTTCTTGTAAACAATGGCATTCAAGCATTCTTTTTTCCTTTTATTCTGAATACTTAAAGAATTATACAAGTATTCCCTTTTAATGCTTGAATATATTCCTTTATCTGATACAAAAGTAAGAAAAAGACACCTGAAGATTGCAGTCATAGAATGCAAGAACACTGAATCTACAAAATTAGTCTGACCTCTGCACTCTACATAACAATAACTACAGACTTTCAAGGTTCTAATCCAGCATTCACCTCAAATGGCATTCATCTTATGCAGCAGCCTTTATTAAATACAGCTCTACAGACTAATGCACCACACTGTATGTTGCCAAGTTAAAACATTTGGTCATCAGCTGGATTTTCACTATTGCCCTCATGCATTTTACAGGTTGCAGGGCAATTTATCTTGTTTAATGCTCCTTTGCTGCTAAAAGTAAAATAAAGGCATATCACATGTAGTCCATGAACCTACTAGAGGGGCTCACAATTCTAATAATTCTAGGCAAGTATCTATCAAAAGGAACAATCTAATTAAATTCATTTTTGAAAGAGCTGCTGACAAGTGCTTACCCATGCTGATAGAGCTGCCCATTTTTGTACATCTGTAGTC
Source organism: Protopterus annectens (assembly GCF_019279795.1). Classification (NCBI taxonomy): domain Eukaryota; kingdom Metazoa; phylum Chordata; order Ceratodontiformes; family Protopteridae; genus Protopterus; species Protopterus annectens. Next base: position 277,515,659 of record NC_056737.1, read on the forward strand.
ATGGAGAAATTATTCCAAGCTACTACTTTTGTTAAGAGTAAACCTTACCATGTGTTATGTCTTTATTTTCTGCATCACATTATCACTCCATTTCTTTAAAGAACAAAACCTTGAATGGCTGTACATAAATTATTTCACAGACAGTGTACTGTTTATTTGTCTTCTGTCTAAGACTCCCAGGGAAACCATAGACTTCATGTTCTCTACAAATGGTTTGAAACTTTTTCTGGGAATAAATCTGCTCTTCTCAGCAGCCTGTCAGAAAGCTGGCGCACTCTAGTTATACAGACTGTACAGTGCTTTTTAGTTAGCTGGCCACATTTGTATGTTTTTCCTTTCATTCTTCAGATTAGTAACATACCTTGCTGTTTATTTACCCAGGATACCCTAAATGACATACTACCATCTCATTTTCAGTGCCCCCCCCCCCCCCCCACACACACACACACACACACACGCTCCAAGTTTTGTAGCTGGAAAGAGAAGTGAACAAGAACCTTGAGATAAATTCAGCTGCTACTACTGTTCAGTAAAAAAAAAACATTTGTTTGTTATTTTTTTCCATTCTATTACTTCTAATATTTTTGTGTTTGTGTGCATTAATGTTTCTGATTGTCATATAACTTTTATGACACCTGTGCAATATTTTATGCTACTTATCCCCCTCCATATTAATTCTTATTATTACAGCTATTTTAACCTATCCTCCTTCACGTTTCACCTGTTGGGCAGCCCACCATGGTTTATCCTCTGTGTCAGGAAGCAACTGGATGTTTTTATCTGTCAAGATTGTATCAAGGTTACAGTTGGACTCTAGGTTGCTAGATATGTGGAGCTTGATAGAAGGAATTTATCCCTTCAACCAGGGTAATTTTGCTTTCTTAGTCACCTTCTAGGAGCATGTCACCGTACATAGGGCTATGCCATACTTGTGATCTGCTCAAATGCTTCCCCGTCTTCTAGCCCAGAGATGTAGACATACAGATACGAGTGTCTGTCACATGACAATACAAATAATGATGACAGCTCTTTTATTAAAATTTCTCTTTGTACCATTTCCTCCAGCCAGTTTTCTAGCACTAGAGTCTATTTCTGACCTTTGTTTATAATTTTACAAGCAGTAAAACTACAAAACAGCTTCAGTGGTAGGTAAGTCATCCCATAGTTGTTACTATGGCAACAACTCATACTATTACTAATATCAGTTGTCAAATTGCAGTAGATTATACTGTGGAGGTATTAAGGAAAATTAATATTTCACTGCATGAAAAGTATCTTCCTGACAGATGCCAATAGAGTCATTATTAGCAAGGCTCAACATGTAAAAAGGATAAAGTAAGAGAGGCACATACTATACAGAAGCAGAGAGACCTCTAAACATACTTCCAAGCTACTCAAGGGGCAGTTTTCGATTTAAAATTGATAAGGGGCCTAGACATTTTGTTATGTAAATCACAGCCTGTTAAGGGAAAGGTGAAATGCCTTTAATTAGTGTGTTCTCACCCACATTTGGATTGCATGCAAAGGTCATTGATTTAAAAACTGCCTAAATCTAGATAAGAAGTTAAGGTACACAGTTCTTATCTTATCACAGGCTCACTGCTGGCTATCTGAGAACTCATCACTGTTGTAAATGTGGGTGACATAAATAAAGTCCTATTACTTAAGTGTGTGAGTTGTAAAAGGCTAATACATATTCATGCTAAATGTGTAGCTCCAATCTTCTATCACTGCTGTCAATAAGCCCTGTCACATTATCTGTACATAATTTATTTGAGATAGTTTAAAATATAAAGATGATGCTTCATATTCACTTCAACTAATCAATAACTGAAGAAATATTAAAGATCTTTATCAGGTAATCAGTTAGTAAAAATATCACAGAGAAAAATGTAAATTTAATTTGTTTTTTTATTACACAGGTCCTGTGTTTGGGTGGAAGCAGAAGTTAGCATTGCTGCCTCACATACTTGGCTCTCAGCTTTGGTTCCAATATGAAGTACTTTCTGTGCTGAGTCTGTATGTCTTCCCTGTCTCCAAGTGGGATTTTACTGGATGCCTCACTTTCCAGCCACATCCTAAAGAGAGAGCCTTTCAGTGAATTGGCAGTGTTCTGTATTGTCCATTGTTATGATATTAGTGTGCGACTATACATATGCATCTTGCAGTGGACAACCATCATATCCACGATTAGTTCACTTTACCTCACATCTACTGCTTGCTAGAATACGCTGAATCAATGATTGTGAATAAGACAGACTATCTAAGAATGAATGAATAAATGAACTGTATCTGCTTCAAGAGACCAGATGCAATGACTCACATCTAGAATTCCCTTTCTGACCCCATCCCATCCTCAGGACAGTTCTTTAGCTGTCTAGGTTCAGTACTCAGAGTTGTAAGCACCCAATGCTGGCACACACCATCACCTACTGATGTCAGACACCATGGCATCACATGCCAGTCTAGTAGGGCAAACATGGCCCCTCTTCTCTTCACTTATTTCATGTTATTTGCACAGTTCTAATTTTGGGCCTAGTATGTTTCACAGGGAAATTTCTGTGCTTGATGCTGAAAAACTTAAGTCTTCAAGGCAAGCCTGCATTCATCATATTAACAGCCAGGACTAGCATATAGAATACTTTTATTATCTGGGAAGGGTGCACAGTATATAAAAATGCCCAAAGACCTGTGCTTCAAGGAAGTAACTTGTTGCATAAGAAAAGAGAAGTTTAAAGCTTCCTTGACAAATGTAGGGCTGCTGTAATGGAGTAAAGCCAATACAAGGGTCAGCAGGATGCTCCTTTAAATGATGACAGACAGAAGACAGAGACAGAGGGAGTTGAGAGATCAGGACATCCCAGATGAGGGAGGAGATAAGATAGCAGGAGGCCCAATTCAGTTCAAAGCCTTTTCCAACAATGTTCATGATTTTGGTTGCCTTCACCCTTGCACTAACTTGGACTTCTCCCTTTATTATAGATTGACCAAGCTACAGTCACTCCTAAGTGGTGACGACAAAGATAACAGGAAAGCTGCCAGTATATGGTGTCTGCCTGTGCTACCAACAACATGTGTTTGACTAGTGACCTATATGCTGTAGTCCCACCTGTGAGGAACAACTGATGAAGCCTTTACATACTTAGTAGTAAGGGGCATGTCACAAGGGTGTAGCTCATCACTGAATCTCCATGGAGACTGGGGACAAGATGGGAAGTTTTCAATGTACAGGAAGTAGCAGAGCTGCTAGTGGGGCTACATAAGTAACACGAGTCAGTAATGGACATTTGTTTTGCCCACTTTGTGTTCCGCCATACAAAACTTGCTAGAGCCCACTAGTAGGAAATTTGAAATAAAAATAAAAAAGAGAGTAGTAAAGCTACTGATCAGCAACCACCACCCTGCGAGCATGTCCTAGGGTTCAAAAACTGCACTATCACTATAGTTATCTTCATTAGTTATGTAGGTTAGTGAACTGCTTCAAGGACCCTACTTAGCCATGATTAAGACTAAAGACACAGTAAACAGTAGTAGAATACCAGGTAATAACAGAGACAATATTGTACAAAATATTCACAATTGTAGTTACAAATAGGAATTAAATAAGTAAACAATAAATGCTATAGTAATTCAATATTATACAGTACTGTCCGTCTGACAATATTATTCCATGCAGAAAACAATGGATACAATGAAAATGCAGAATATTTATTTGCAAGCAGGTTGGCTGGTTAAAGTAGTTCAGCTTTTGTCAAAGGTGATGCTGGCAGGACATGCTGATCTTGGAATGAGAGAGTAGTGGGACAGCAGGAATTGGAGTATAACTCAATCTCTAATGCAGTGGTATTAATTAAATCACTTCAGGGATTTCAGATATTGGACTGAAAATCCTAAAACAGTATAGTAGATCTAATGCTAAGATTAACTGACTTCAAAACATCTGGGGTTAGTACTTAAAATGCCTTTTTCAGAAATGGATAGGCAGCATTGTGACCAGTAAAAGGATAAGGGACCTGAATAGTATTATCTGAGAGAGAATGTGTGATCAGATGCTGTAGTCTGATAGCAAGAGGATGTTGAAATCATCATAAAGAAGTTTAGTCAGCTATTTTTGTGACACGATTGGTGTATGAATACTGAAAGAGAGAACAGTTCTATTTAGTGAAATGAGGATTAGGTAATGAACAGTATATGTGCAGCATTTTTAATTTGACCATATGTGATATTATGATATATGTATTATGTTTAACAGAATGCCAGTCTATAATACATTGGACTGAAACAGCTAGGTCTCATATAATTGTTACGAATAGATGTCCTTCTATATCACTGTTGCAGTATTCTTAAGCTTAGGGATCTCCTGCCAAGGATAGCCCAAATCCTGGCCAGTATACGAAAGCCTTTAGATCTTGATTGTGCCATATGTCACATATGCTCCCCATAGAGGACATAGGGCATAAAGGTGACATACAGTTGGAGATACAAGGAACATCTTTCCCAGCAGTCTGAATGCCATCATCACTCATCAGTCCGAATGCTCTTTGCTGTGCTGAATACCTAGCCATGAGATAAGTCCCCCATTTGGGTCTTCTTTCTTTTTATTATTGACCTTGTTTTCCTTTGATTACCTGGAGTTCATGTCATCCAAGAAGGGAAGAAGTCAGTGTGGGAGGCAGATTTCCCATAAGGATCATCATGAACAGTGTCTTTTTCGTTTGGGTGCTTTCTATGACCATAACTCCTGTAGTACTTTTAAGGTGTTTGCGCCTAAGACTCTTAGAAGCCAATTGTCTTTCCTGGACATTTATCTAGAGAACTAGAGGTTTAAGTTGTTAGCCCAAGGTATCATGGCAGAATTGATTAAACTTGAGGTACTTCTGTTAAGTAAGGAGAAGGCCAAGAAATCTCAGCCAGATGCTTTGGCTGTCCAGCCTCCACCAGACATTTATCTAGAAGCTGGTGATAGTTCTGTAGGCCATGCATTGTCAACTTTGGATTCCTCTGCTGTGACCCCAGCATGTATCCCTCCTTTCAAACATCCTCTGAGGCTTTGCAGGCATCTGCTGTAGATGTTGAGGAGGAACCACTGTGATTATCTCTGGGGTCCCGCAGATTTTCATCTGGGAAGAGGTTCTGGGTACTCTTATTCAATCCTATCAGCATTAAGAACCTCCAGTGTTTGTTAGGAATTATTTCCTTACCAAGAAAAAACAGATCACTAAGCATTCTTCTGTGCATCTAAAGGATGCTTGAAGGGAATGGCAGGAGTTTACTTGGGACCTATTTAATGCTTTAATGGCCCTGAAACCTCCCCAAAGGGTTTCTATCCTAACACCCCCTTGGGCTTTTACTCCCTCCAAATGGCCTAAGGAATCTGATTCTTCAGATGAAGATCTGTAGTCTGATGAAGGGTCCTTGTCTTACTCTTCCCAGATGCCTTCTGCTTTGGCTTATAGCTCAGATGAAGAGGAGTCTATTAGCCCTGAGTCTTCTTTGAAAAAGTTGTTTTTTGGGAATATAGTAGCCAAAATGATGGAACATTTTAAGTGGGATTCTTCTCAAGTGTCTGATATTCAGAAGAGGTATTATGAGCTGTTTCAGACAGACACTCCTAAACCTTCTGCAGTACCTTTTGTGTTGGTTGCTTTGCTGAACACCTTTATAGCTGCCTGTAAGACTTCTGATTCTCATTCCCTGTGCCAAAGAAAGCTGACAGGGTCTATAAGGTTCTTGATGATTGTCAATTCCTACTTAAGTGTTCATCTGCTGGCCCTGCTGTGGTGTCAGTCTCCTCTGACAAGCCTTCTAAGCTTCTGCCTTCTTCCAAGCCTCTGCCTTTGATAAGGATAGTAGGGCAATGGAGACAACTGGAAGGAAAATGTATACTGCTTCTACTTTGGCTTTTAGGGCCATCAATTACAAGACCCACATGACCAGATATGCTCTGGCCTTGAGTGCCCAGGCTTGTCAAGTTATTTCTGACCTCCCTGATTTGAAGGGAAGTCTTCTGCTTTAGTTATTTTGACTTCTACCTCTCAGGTGGCTCACCACTCTATCAAATGCAGCTATGATGCTACTGATGCCTCTTCCAAAGCTGTTGCCTTTGTTCTGTCATGAGGCATTACTCTTGGCTTCATCTGCAGTTTTACCTGAAAACATTAAGGCTAAGTTGCTGAATGCTCCTTTGGACAATAAGAATCTCTGTGGGACTGCTGATTATATGCTTAAATCCCTTCAAGAAAAAAGTAAAGCTTTACAGGACCTTAAACATGTTTCTGTGTCCTCTAGCCCTACGTTCCAGAAGAACTATCATACTAGGTGCACTTTTGTTCACAGGAAGTCTGTCAGGCCGCTAAAGACAGGAAGGGTGGTAGGCGAGCTCCTCCTGCAAAGTCTTCTCAGGCTCTTGTGGCTCAGAAGCCTTATCTTTTTAACAAGTCTCCTTCTCTTTGACATTTTGCCCCCCTTAACCCTCAGCCAGCTTTCCTTCTCTACCTTTCACCTCTCCCTCTGTCTTACAAACTGGCAACTCATTACCTTAGATTCTAGGGTTCTAGCCATCATCCATCAGGGTTACTTCATTGTTTAGAAGTCTCTCTCTCCTTTTTATGGATTCCTCAATCTTCTCTAGAGCAGCTTCTTCTTATTTAAAAGATTCTTGGGTCCCTGGTGAATTAGAAAATTATTCAGCTGGTTCCTCCTTCCCAAGTGGGAAAGTTTTTACTCCAGAATGTTCCTGAAGGAGGGCGTTTGGACTCATTTTCTGGATCTCTTCTTGCTCAACACCATTTTTAAGGTTCCTTCTTTTCATATGCTTTCTCTCAAACCTTGTTTCCACTTTTGCTGCCCCAGGCTTTTCTGGTGTCCTTTGATCTGAAGGATGCTTGCCTTCATATTCCTATTCACCCTCTTTTCAGGAAGTTTTTACATTTCTCTGTTTCTTCCTCTCACTTTTAATCCTCTGCTTTGCCCTTTGACCTCTCTACTGTACCAAGGGTATTCAAAAAATACTTAGCTCCTGTGATTGGCAGTGTAGAAATTGCCTCATGTTTATTGGCAGCCAGTTAATTCTCAAGCAAACTGATATGGTATGTGAGTGATATATTTAAACAATGTCACTGCAGGCAAAGCTCTCACATAATAGCACTCCTAATGTCAGTCAGATGGTCAGTAGTACACACTCTGCACTCATCACACACAATTTAAAGCAGATACATAGACCCACATATGCTGAAGCACTTAAATGTAACCTTACTAAACCCCAAAGATCTCCTAGATGAAGCACATATAACAAATGCCCTCAGCAGCCCAGAATGTACTCTTTCAAAAAAACACCCACATCAAAACATACAGCCATATATCATGGAGCCTCTACTTCTAGCCCATAAGGCAAGCCACCATGGGATCCAACATTCTGTTCACTGGAGACTCCATTGTGAAACAAACTGATGTCCACCTCACCAGGCTGAGTATGGAGAAAGTCATGGTCAGTTGCTTATGAGGGGCCAGGATCCAAAACATTACATATGCACTCAAGTCATTGGATGACAAGTACCAGTGTGACTCTGTCATAGTCCATGTGGGTGTAAATAACCTGAGACATTTCTCCCTAGACTATATGAAGAAAGACATCAAGAAGCTCTCGGAATATATGTCCCAGGCTGGTATGAGCCTAGCATTGAGCAAAATTTTGCTTTCTTCAAGTATGATGCCACAATATGAACAGAAGATAAATGACTTTAATAATTAGCTTAGTTTCTGGTGTCATTCTAAGGAGAGTGCAATATTTGTCAGTATGGAAGAAGATGGTCAGCAGACCATGTTGCCTTGCCAGGGGTGGTCTGCACCTCTCCCCTCTAGGCTTTCGAATATTAGCTAAAACATTGTCATCCCCCATAGTGCTTTTTTTAGGCAATGCCAAACTGAAAGTACCTCTGACAAATCAAAACTAAGAAAATCTAAAAGTGTTACTACTCAATGCTAGATGTCTAAACAAAAAAAATTCCACTCCTACAAGCTCTCCTCACCCTAGAGAATGCTGATGTCTGTGCAGTCACTGAAACATGGTTTAAAGTAACAAACAGCACACCAGCTGTGCAAGACTATAATGCCTTCCACATATTTAGACCAGCTACTACACAGATAGGGACTAAAGGTGGAGGTATCCCAATTTATATAAAAAATAAATATACCTCAAAGCTGGTCAAACAGGACAAGGCACTTGAGCTTCTCCACATTCAAATCACCATATGCACAATTCCATACCACTTCCTTGCAAGCTTCCTTGCAAGGTTTCCTGCCTATGACTCAGGAAACCCATAACATGTATTTATCATGTTGGAAACACTCACCATCCAACCCAATACCATATTCATGGGCAACTTTAATTACCCCATTATTAACTGGGAATCATACACAACACCAACTATACATTCACAGAGATTATTGGATTTCGAAAACACAAACTCCTGGACTAGATTGTCAACACACCAACCAAGGTTGCAACCATACTAGATCTAGTCCACACTAATATGTAAAAGTGCTGGACACTCCCTAGTGTAATATCTTTTCTGGTAAGGCCAGACCAAACAATGGTATTCTTTAAAATAAAAATAAAACCTAGAACTCCAGCTAACTCTGGAATATTCAGAAACTACTATTAAGTGATAACCATAGCATTGAGTTTGTTTATTAAAGAATATGCTGTTGTATCTGAATATTAAGTGTAATAGGAAAACTATGCTAATTATGATTGAAGTATAATATCAGGAATTAGAATCTGTGGCAAGATCATAAACTGAAAAATAATTGCAAGAAGATTGTTTACTAAACATTGTGCTTTTTATGTTCTTAAAAAAATCACTGCTAGAAAATACCAAAAATACATTTTTGTTTGTTTACACTTCACAAAGACTTCATTAGAAAATTTAAAATCACCTCTATTAGCTTTTAAATACAAGTCAGCCAAAGTCTTACATTCTACTAAAACAAAGAAAATCAGTGCATTATCTGTTAAAACTGTGCCACTGTCTAAAACAAGTTAGAATAATGTATATCATTTCATGTGGGAAAAAGCAATGCACAAATTAGAATTTATGAGCTTATTTATGTTGTAAAAATAAGCTAAAAGAATAATGTTTTATTTAAAAAAATCAGCTTCTTTGTGTTAAAAGCAGACAAGACCTATGTAAACAAAGATGTTATAATACCATCAGAAAGAGCTGCTCCTGACAAAAACTGAAGAGGGAAAGTATTAAAATTGGGGAACACTGGAATGACTGTGAAAAATGATTATTTGCTGGACACCAGGCATGTTCCCCCACAGTCAGGGGATGTTGAGGGGCAGGTAAGAGATTTCAATTATTATATCCAGATGTGTTCAGAATCAAATACATTTTTGTATGCAGAACAGGCTACAGGAGAAATAAAATGTTTAGCCCACAATGCATGAACCAGCAAGCTAAAGGATACTCTGTTTCTCAATCTTCTGACAAGAAGAATGCTATAGAGAGACTTTGCCAGTGAACCCTTTCATTTTTCTAAAGAAAAATGTTTTAGCAATAGAAAAAAAAACAAGAACCGAAGAATCAGGAGTACCTTAGACTTGAAGTGCAGACTGGTGTTTGAAGATCAAACTGATCATTAAGAAGACATGCAACAATGGGAAATTGAAGAATATGTTGGTATAATTTGAAGTATCAATCCCACTAAATGTAGTTTAGCTATGTGAACTGTGGTTCTGCCTGAAGCAGCCAATGAAACAGACTAGTATGTTGTTGACTCTGTTAAATTAAATGGAGAACTGTAAAGCATAAACTACATCTTATTTTATTAATGTTTATAAGGACACAATGGAGGGAAGAAGAAACTGTAAGTAAAAACAGTTTTTTTCTTATTAATATTTGTATAAATATTTTCTAATGTAAACTGTGTCTTGTTTTGTAAAGTAGTTCTGTACAGTCATAGGTATTTTAAATGCAAAGTGGGAGAAGTTTTATCAGCTACTACTTATAATGCTAGTGATATTAAAGTAAGAAAAGATGTTTTATTGGTTGTAATGTATCTGGGTGTTCCACTGTAGCAAGAGATATTAATATAATATTGTGACATTTGTTTGCTGGGGGGGGGGGGATTAAATCTGTACTGATCATATTTTACATAGAATTAAAAGATCATTTAATTGTTTTTATAATCTATTTAAATCTTAAAGCTAAAAAGACTTAAAGAGAAGAGAAAATGATGAAAAACATAACACTTATAGTTCTTTCTTGCATTTGCAAAACAATTTTAATGGAATACTGCTAAGCAGTTCAGTGAAATAATATGTTCTGCATGAAATATGTGAGATACAATGTAATTATTACAATAAATATAAGACATTTTAACAAGCAGTATAGAATCAAAAGTAAATTAAGAAATGAAATTTGAAATGATGAAAAGTTAATAGTTATACTAGTAGTTGCCTCCCCATAATCCATAGGACTTTAATGCAGTAAATATAACAGTACACAATCTATTTTATTTCTTTAAGGATAGCCACTGTAATTTTTCTTACAACTAAAAGTTAACATTTACTGAAATCATTCACATTGGTTTTCAGATCTGTAAGGGGTCTAGAAATAATACAGGAACAGATAGCACTCTGTGTAAGAGTGGGACCATGGTGGCTTTAACAGGTGTGCTAGTGTAGCTTTAAAAAGTAATATTTGTTGGTGCAGCCTTCAATGTGGGGGCAACTGTTTCTATTTAAAGGGGTATACATTCTTTATTGGAAGTGCATATAGTTTTATGTGATTGCTCTGCATTAGGAGATGTTTTTGAAAATGTATTTAGTTATTGTTACTAGATGTTCTTATTTAACTGAATAGTCTGGGAGAATGTGACATGGATTCAAAGATAGAGAAAAGAAGCAACTTCAAACAGTATCAACTTGCCAGCAATCAGTGCTACATGTAAGTTGCAAGATGGAAGCATATAAAAACTGCTATGAATAATATGTGGGGTTAATAGCTTTTTATCATGATGGCTATTTTTGTCAATATTAACACAGAATGTCAATAGCTTTACAAGTATAGACAAAAAGAAAAAAGTACTGGATAATATTAAGATATGTAGTGTGCAACTAGCGGGCCATGGTGGTGCAGCAGTTAGCGTTGTCGCCTCACAGAAAGATGTTCTCTGGTTCGATTCTCAGCTGGAGCACCTTCTGTGTGGAGTCTGCATGTCCTCCCCGCAGTCGACTGACATTTAAAGACATGTAGGTAGGTACATGTGTGAATTGGTGTGCCTTCTTTGAAGGATGGACATCAGGTTGGCACCTCAGCACCGTAAAAATCCACTGCCAGTTATTAGCAGACCAGAGTTCCACTGTGGCAACCCCTAACCAGGAAAAGCCAAAATACATTAGTTTAGTGTGCAACTAGTAATCTTTTGGAAATACATTTCTCTCTTTGGGAGGTTGGCATAATAGTTAAAGTGTTTACCTTGTAGATGCAAGGTACAGGGTTTGATTCTCACATGGGGTAATTGCTAGGATTAAAATGACCAACAAGGGCTGTTAGCCTAGGACTAACCTATGAACCTATAAAGAAATGAACATGTGAATTTAACAAAGAAAGGATTTCAGTGTGAACATTCATTTGAATATCAGGAGCAAAGGAAAAGGAAGTAATATACCTGATTACGAGAGAGACCTCAGTAGATATAGAAGAGAGAAATAAAAGATAATAGTGGGAGATATGTGATAGTGAGTGTTTTTTTTTTTTTTTTTTGGCAGGGTAAGAGGATTATGCTAACATGTACTTATATTCCACCAAAAAGTACTGTTTTGGAACTTAGGAATATTTGGGGGAAAACAATAAGCCTTCATCAGGGAATATTATTTATACATGGGGAATGGGATCTGATTTGCAACAGTGAGGATATATTAGGGGAACATAAAATGGAAAATAGAAGAAAAGATGGTAGATTTTTGAAGAAATGTCTGACAATATTCAGAGAGGGAGATGTGAATTCAGTTCAGACGGGATTTACATTTTATTCCAAAAAGTACAATAATGGGCTAGACTGGACAGAAATTATATACCACTGTGGCATGTGTTTCTAAATGAAGCTTTGATGCTGATCCATTGCCTATATTAGATAGTACACCAATGAAAACTAGGATAAAGATGCAGGGTAATGATGTAAAATGAGACAGTGGCACTTTCTCTTCTGATAAAAAGAAAGAAATTTAAGGAATGGATAGGGGTATGATTTAAGAGTTATTATGGAAGATTGAAATTACAAAGGGATAGTTAATCAAAGTAGAATTAAATGAAAATGGACTTTAAAAGTACAGTAGAAATAAGAGCAGCAAGAGATATGGGAAAGAAGTAATAAGAATTATTTAGCATAGATAACAAAGGTTAAAGTGTTGTAGAAGGAGGGGGATCTCACAGAACAACAAGTGGAGCAACTGTAGAGTGCTAAAGGAAAACTGAGGGATAGATAATATTCATGACTTTAAAATGGTGGCTCATAAACAACTATTCTGATAACAACTCTTGAAAAAAACATTTAGCACAGCAGTGTATGAAACAGAAAGTTGAAAGAGTTGCAGCAAAATTTATGAACCCTATGACATGAAAAATAACCACGTATTTTATAGATATAATAGAGATATTTTAGATTTTTTTTGAAAATATCTATACAGCAATGACTGAGGAAACCAAGAAAAGGCACAAATGAAAATATTACTGGAGAATTTATTTGTGCCAAGATTAGAGAAAGACAGGGTGCAGCAATTAATAGATAAAATAGGAAAAGGTTAAATAAAGGCAATTATATATAATCAATAATCAGGAAAGTCTCCAGGAATAGATGAAGAGAATAAACAGACAAAAATATAAAAACTAAGAAACTGGATGGCCTTGATAATGGCTATGGCTATTAAGATACAAGCAAAGAGAATGTTATTAGTCCCTATAGGCTTATATACAGGTGAAGCATATTGTTAACAAGAAGAGAAGCTGTGAATCATAACTAATAAAGAGTTGAAGGAATTTATTTGGGAGAAAAATAGGCAAGAGTTAAGTGGAATATGTTGACACTCCTCATAAACAATGTAGTTTATGGTTAGCTGATTTGAAGATCTACTTTAAAGCTACACAGTTAAGGCTCATATGCATAATTCAAGCAGAATGTTGTAAATCAAAGTGGAAAAGAGTGATAATAATAAGGGGAGGAATTTGAGTGACAGACAAACTAATGTTTGGATGCAGGTCCTCAAAGAGAATACTAACAGCCATACTGAATATTATATTCATAAACTAGCAGAAAATGTTCAGTCATTAAGCTAAAATGGGAGTGGAGAAGGGAGAATTTACCAGTAGGATGCACAGAGGTATGGGTATAGAAAATTGGCAAGAGGAGACTGAAATTTGCTGGAGAAATTAAGAAAGAAACAGAGTTACTGGGAGCAAATAACTAAGGAGGGGAAAAGTAATAGACTGGAGTGACATTATGCAAGAGTTTGGACTGTAAATTACAGACTGTCTTCCCTATTAGAGATTGGTAACAGTATACAGACAAAGAGAAAGGGACAGAGGAGTGCTAAGTGAAGGATCAGTTATGATACAGTTTTTAGCTGAATGTAGACCAGAAAATGCTGTTACAAAGAATTAGTAGGGCACATAAAATATTGCATGATAAGTATAACTAATCTTAGGAGGTTATAAAAGCTGTGAAAGAAAATAGAAGATAAATTACTAAGGATCAACAGCCAGAAATCTGCAGGGCTTCCAAGTATACAACAAAGTCCACGAGGTTTAAGATTTTTGTAAGGGAGTGTTCGTCTAGGTATTTTTTATACCCAAAGTAGACTTCATATAATTTTTCCTCATGTAAATAACAAATCCTGTAGATGTGATTGGGAAGAGAGAAGAAACTTGGAACATGTTTTTTGGAATGCATTGAGTTGGCAGATTTTAAAAATTTACTATAGTACTTTGACACAAATGTTGGGAGATCAAATAGTGGTAACAACAGAAATGGTTATTTTATGCTGGGCTATAAGATCTGAATTGCCTAGGCATGGTAAGGCTTTGCAAAGTTTAATTCTATTTGCTGACAAAAAAGTAACTATTAGAAAGTAGAAATCAATATATAAGCCAAGCATAATAGACGTTTTGAATGTTAAAAAGGAGATAAAAGAACTGGAGGTGGGATCTTTAGAAAAGGAAAGGAGCAAATTTTATAGAAATAAATTGAATTTGTGAGAATATTACATGCAGATTGGTGGCTGCAGTGTTGTAGTGGTTAGCATTATTGCCCCACAGCAAGAGGTTCTCTGGTTCAGATCTCAGCTGGGGTGCCTTCTTTGCAGAGTCTGCTTGTCCTCTCTGCGGTCACGTGGGTTTCCTCTATGTGCTCTGGTTTTGTCCCACATTCCAAAGACATGCAGTAGGTGTATTGAACACTCTTAACTGGCTGTAGGTGAGAGTATGTGTGCGAGTGAGTGTACGAATGAACTACCACAACAGGAATCGCCACCCAGTGGTGTAAAACCTTGGCTCAAGATGATTGTCACTGCTAAAGTGACACGCAGACCCCATGTGCAAAAATGTGAAAAGGGGTTGAGGATGGATGGATGGATTGATGCTCAGTTGGAAAAGCGATATTTAAAGGAAAGTGGGAATTAAGCAATTTTTATAATGCTGAGTTGAATATAAATTCTTAAAAAGAAAACATGTGCGTACACTGCATGATGATAATAAAAACTGTTGTTATGTTTGCAGGGTGCCGCACAAGTTAATGAGATTCATTATTATTATTATTATTATTATTATTATTATACAGTTCACTTATTTTAAAGATAGTCTTTTTTAAATGAACTATATGGTACAGCTTTGTTTTGTCAGGGGTTATGCGGTTGCATTGCATATTATAATTGTGCACTGCAAGGCCACATGACAGAGATGAAGGTGATGTGCAGTCATTACAAATGTGCTTTCCATTTCTGTTAAGTTGGCAGACTCACATTGCATAAGTACTTTGATGATGTTTCCAAGCACTTTGTTATACTGTTAATGCACATTTTGCGAGTTAAAAATGTATTTTCATTGGTCCTTTCTATGTAAATTTACCATAGCTCCTATAATTGTGTCAAGTTAATTTCACTGTGAAGATCAGAGTAATTAATTACCTTTATTGCCAGATCTTTTTGACTGTACAGTGTTCCTTCACATTAGGTATTTCAGTATTTTATACCTATAAGAACTCCACTGCAGCCTATTCAGATGCAAGAATTATGGAGTACCTCCATGGACTTACATGCATTGCAATATGCAAAATAATGCATATTCTTTTGGTTAACTATGTTTAATAGCAATACTACTAAAGAGAAATAATAAAACTAAACTTTTTATAGTTAAGGATTTATTGGTTATAGATGTTACAGGCAGTAAGCAAATTTGTATTAGAAAATTAGAAAAAAGTAGAGAAATTTGTAGGAACAAACTTCTTCTCTTTGGGTTACTTCTGAAAATGAGCTTTACCCACATTGTTTACGAGTAAAGAGACATTGATTTTTCTGAGCTATAATACAGAATTGGAATTGCCTATACATGGTAAGGCCTTGCTGTGTGCAATCATGGTGGCTGCCAAAAAAGCAATTACTAGAAAATGGAAATCAAAATCTAAGCCAACTATACTAGCAGTAGTGAATATAGTAACACAGATAAAACAACTGGAATTGAGATCTTTAGAAAAGGATAGGAGCAAACTACACAGGAAAATAGGAATTGTGGGAACAATACATACAGGGGAGGAATGAGGTTTAAGAGAAGGCAGAACTAAAATGAGCTATGTAATGTTTGACTAAAAATGATTGGGTAGATTGAAAGTAAAGTTCTTCTAACTTCTTTGAACACCAATACCTCTCGCTTTGAGGGAGCGCGTTTAACAAGAGAGGTAACTAACATTATGAGACCAGGTGGGGTTTCTGAAGTGAGTCGTTTACAGGAAGGTGAAGGAAGGAGCGCTGCTTGTGTTCGTAAGGAAGGCGAGACCTCTGTGAACTCTAAAAATAATACACAGAGGCATACAAAGGATTTAAGTGACGTTTTATTCATGAAGTTCAATTTTAAGGACAAAGGTGCTTATCCGGTGAGTGCAAGTGACACTAATACCTCATATAAATCAAATGTTAAAATGTTGGATGAATTTCTGTTTAGATATAAGAATATTGAACTAGAAAATAGTTATTTAAAAGAATGTTTGAGTTTGGACATTGTTCCAAAAGGTCTACGTATATACAAGTATCCAAACAGAGTTAAAGAAGGAGGTGAATTACATAAAGAGTTGTTAGGTATTTTTAATAAGTGTGGTTTGAATATTTTAAGAGCCCTTATTAGCGAGAATGAAAGGGAAATGGATTTTTTGAATAGTAAAATTGAAAATTTGAATAATGTCATTATTTCTGATCTGCTTTTCACGGTGGAAGATAATCAAAAAAAGTACCATGAGATGTTAGGAAGGATAGAAAAAGGCATTAGAAACATTTATGAAAGAAAATGTAAAAAATTAGATAGAGATATACATGAATATAAAGAAAAAATAGCCTACCCTAAACCTAGACCATACAAAGTAAATTATGGGTTTAATGGGGATTATGACCATGACTATGACAGACATATAGGGAATGAAGGAGTTATTGATAATGATGTTTTTGTGGATGATGAAACAGAATTCCCTCAGTTAAGAAGGTCGGAAAGAATTAAGAACTACCAACAAAATAAAGCTTTTCAAAAAAACTTTCAGTTAGGGGGGAGGGGGAGGGGGCGAGGTCGCCAAATGGGTTATTACAACCAGAATCGCAATCAGAATTACAACAGAGAACAGACACAGTGGTAGGTAGATCTGATTATATAAAGGTAGATGGTCATGTGTGGAGTTTCAATGGTTACAATATTTTTAATTATAGCTCAATGGATATTAATGAGACTTGGTTTTCACTGTTTTCTAAAGGTTTTAAATTTGTCCCTAATAAAAAAGCAGATACCACCAAGTTACTGATTGATTTGAAATTGTTTCTTAGGAAGAAGAATTTTGAAATTATATTTCAAGGGTATGAATGTGGGAACACTAAGAATGATTTAAGACGTAAAAGCACATTCAACCCACCCCTCCACCCACAGTTAAAGAACTTTGAACTATTAATGGAAAATAAAATCAGGATGGAATTATCTAAAGATAGGGTCAGATATAATATGACAAAAGAAGAATTTTTATTGCTTAAAAAGTTAAGTACCGATACTTCTATTAGGGTATGCAAGCCAGATAAAGGAGGGGGAACAATTATAATGGACCAAATGATATATGAAGCAAAGATGATGGAACTCTTGAGTGATGATACAAAATATGTTAGAGCTTCACTCAATGAGGTAAATATTGGTAATAGAAAGGTAGCCATGGTACTATATGACATGTTGTTAGAGGGGTCTATCGATATGCAGACTTACAAGTTTTTAGAGGTGGAAAAACCTATGACCCCCATCATCTTTGGCATACCTAAGGTCCATAAGAACATCAATGACCCACCAATGAGGCCTATTGTTGCTTCAGCTAATTCTGTGACAGCACCTATTGCAAAATGGCTTGATAAGAAATTAAAGGTTATGTCACTATCAGGTAATGCTGTTGTTAAAGATTCATGGTCTCTATTGGCTAATTTAACACCGGAAGTATTTTCGAAAGAGGTTATGTTTATAACCATAGACATAGTGGATCTTTTCTCTTCTATCCCCCATGTGGAGGACATGAAGTGGTTTGAGCAAGCCCTTTTGGAATATGGTATGTTTAATAACAATGATTTTTATTTAATTATGACCCTAATGGATTTGGTACTCAGCAATAATTTTATATTTTATGAAGGTGAATTCATCAAGCAGGTGCAAGGTATAGTTATGGGTGCTAGATGTGCCCCAACCTACGTAAATATCATCTTAAGTGCATGGGAAGATAAGTATATTATTAACTCCCCATTTAAACACTGTTGGAACCTATACCAATGCTTTTTAGATGATATGTGCTTTTTATGGATAGGTTCTGAGGGTCAATTTAAATCATTCTTTGAATATATCTCACAGTCAACTGACTTCCTGAAGTTCACATTCCAGATGAATAAAGTAGCCCTCACGTACCTAGATATTTTTGTTGGTAAAGAAGAAAGGGGCGTTTATTCAAGAATTTTCAGAAAAGACACATTTTCAAATTCATACTTATCTTATTATAGTGCCCATCCCCAATACCAGAAGAAAAGTGTGGTGAAAGGGCAGTATGTAAGAGCTAGTCGTATGATGTCTAGGGAGAGTGATTTCGATGCGGAATGCGCACTCTTATACAAAATGTTTAGGGAACGTAATTACCCTTCAGATCTTATTGCTGCGATTTCTGAAGAAGTAAAACAAGGTAGAGCAACCAAATTTAAACCCATTTTAGGTTTAGGTAGTGGATGGTCTGTTAATAAACAACATAAAAAAATTGAGTTAGATGGAAATTTGATTATTGATTAGAGTGGCCAAGCAGGGAAAATTAGGAACATGTTGGAAGAGGAATGGGCAAGGTTTGATAAATTTTCGGATCTAAGATGCCTATTCCAACAACCATTGAAATGTACCTACAGAAAAGGGAGATGTATTAAATCAATATTAGAAAATAATAAACAGAAGGATGTAGTAAGATCTGGTAAAATTGGTACGAACAAATGTGGAAGATGTTCCCAATGCCCATTTATATTGGTAAAAAATACAATTTATATCCCCAGTAGGGATTTCTTTATAGAGAGTAAATGTTTTGCAAATTGTGAAATGATGGGCATTGTTTACATTGCAATATGTAGGATCTGTGAGGCTTTTTACGTTGGTAAATCGGAGAGAAAACTCAAAAATAGAGTTTATGAACATAATTACGAGATAAGAACTAATTGTGTTAAAAATGCATTATATAGACATAAAGTTAGTTGTCCAAAGGCAATATACCACTTTTTTGTGTTGGAAGTGGTAGATAAGGATGTCAGAGGAGGCCCGTGGGAAACATCAATCGAATATATAGAATTAATTTGGCAAATTATTCTTGAAGCAAATAGACCCCCTGGCCTTAATGACATCATTTCTATTGCACCAGTGTTGAAGATGAGGGCAGCAAAATTATAATGCTAATATAAGCCCTATTACATCTCCCACACATGACCCTATATGGTAAAATTTGTCAACTTGCATATATTCCCATATTGCTTACCTACTTATATACCCCTTTATAAGTATATGAGCCCATGGTTATTATGTGT
This sequence comes from Protopterus annectens, assembly GCF_019279795.1. Taxonomy (NCBI): domain Eukaryota; kingdom Metazoa; phylum Chordata; order Ceratodontiformes; family Protopteridae; genus Protopterus; species Protopterus annectens. The sequence continues at coordinate 277,534,986 of NC_056737.1, forward strand.
CATTATTAAACTTGGTAGATTTAATATTTTACATTTATATTTTTACACCTCATGGAACACTGGAGTGTAAGCAACATAGATTGTATCATATTTATTATATATATATTTTTTATATTGATTTTTATAATAAATGTTATATATATTTATTTGAAAATATAATTATATATACAGCATTAATATGAGTTTTTAATTCAGGTTTGGGTCACTTGCAACACCAGATGGCGCTAGAATATAACAGAATATAATATAAATAAATCATTATTTTATTTTGTATACAGCTCAAATGATGAAATGGAGTTATTTACTTAGAAAGTTTTTATTATTCAAAATTTTGCAATATGATTGTATTTTATATTTATATAGAGTATTTTTTATAAACTTAGATATTGAATATATCTTAAAAACAGCTTGCCATATCTGTAAGAAAGTATACCAGGAATTTAAGAGTTAAATTTTTTTCAATTGGATAAATATTCCAGTTAATAAATCAATTAATGGCATATTCTGTGTATAAAAGGAGTGGTTCTTCTTTCAATTTATTTGTCTTGGATTTTCTGAGGAAGAACACGAATCGAAAACGTACTTTTATGTGTGGCGTTAAATAGTTGGATTGTCTCTTTGTGTCTCTTTGTGGAATAAAAGATTGGATTTTTGCGGAAGCTGGACCTGATTTCCTTCAAGTGTGTGTAGCTGTTTCTAGATTGAAAGTAATGTATAATGTTGGAACTGGGAGTGTGTCAGTATGGTTTGTGATGTAAAATGCTTTCAACTAGGATTGTGTCGGTGTGGTTTGTTTTCATTTATATAAATGTATGATTGCCTGTGCTAAGTGATGGTTTAATAAAGATGTTTCTTGTTAAAAGGGGGGGGGGGGGGCAGGAATTGAATAATTTATGTAATGTTGCTTAAGTTATATAATATATAGCAATATATGTGAAGTATGTTTATAAATGTGAACTTGTTAGTACAGTTTGATTACTTTTGTATAAATGTAAATTTGCCTATGTCACAATTGATAATTCAATAAAGGTGTTTAAAAAAGACATTAATAAAATACATTTAAATAATGGAAATGAACAGGTAAGTAGTACTGAATTAAACATGAAGTAGTGTCTGATAAGAATAGTATAGATACAAACTGTGTATCTAAAACTTAAATGATAATAGAGTTCAATTTACATGATATTTGCATTTTGCCTACTTGTAAGTGATTTTAAAATGGTATTATCTGATGTTGATCAATAAAGAATTATTAACATATTGGTAATGAGAGTCTTCAGACAAACACAAAACATAATACTGATAAAATTTAATTTTAAACTTTATGCATTCAGAATATATATTATTCATTATCCAAAAATACAACAGTCTTGCACTTTCACTGACACATAGGTCTATGAAGTTTATGAAACACAGCAAATGTTGCTTTGTTTGTTGATTCACTTAAACTCTAATCTCATATTATTCCTTGAGACAGCTGTCCTTTCTGATCATCGCAGTCATAACTGGAATGCTTTGACTCCCCACTCATTGTACATAATGAAAATTTTCAAAACACACCATAGCCCTCACACATGGACCCTAGACATTAAACCATGTCTAAACCACAAAAAGACACATCACTCTGCCTTAATGCACAATCTCACAAAGTTTTGTAATCAGTTTGTGTATAGCAATCAGGTATGGACTCTTAGAATGAAAGTAACAAAGAATAGAGGAATGCTAGTGCTGTCCAAAGTTTCCTTAGCATGAATATCAGACTCTGAAGCACTGAAAATTTCTTCATTATCAAAGGATATATACATTCTCTGAATGTTTCAAGTCAGAACTCCAAATAGTCTTTGAATAGCAAAGGATATAAGATTTTGAGCTTATGTTTAGCTCTTCAACACTATTAGATAAAAAGTGATTAAACTTTTATATCAGATTAGATCTGATTTTTTTTTATTTCTTTCAAAATGTTTTAGAACTTTAAAATGACTTTGTGTTTATGCTGGCTCAGTGGCACAGAGGGCTGGATCCCTTCTTGTGACTCAGGTGACAGTGATTTGATTAGAAGTCCTGACAATAGAGGCACCAGACAGACAGGAGGATGGAGAAGAGTGTAGAGGCATGGGTCACTTGCCTCTCCCTGGGGTGGGAAGGGTTTGTGTGTACTCAGGAGCACAGTAAGTCATGTGATTTCCCAGGTGAAAACTGTGGTACCATCACTTATACCACACAGGTAGGAAAACTCATTTTTTCATTCACATTTAAAACAGGAAAAATGCAGCAACAGGAAAACATCAGTTTGGGACAAGAATGTGATGTAAAAACTTGACCAACAGGAAGTGTATAAATATTTGTGAACTGATGAAGGATCAGCAATAAAACATGAACAAATGTGAACAAAATTTAGTAGGGAATACTTTAGAAGACTTAAATTAATCCTTAAAACAGGAATAAAATCCAAGATATAAACCAATTTGCTCTTCCTGTCCTAGCTTAAAGTTTTGGAGTGACTGACTGGCCCCAAAACATGTTGGATATATTAGACAGGAGAACAGGAAGGATGCTTCATGCTCACCAAATGATTTATAAAAATTAATGCATACCAAGATTATATATTCCCTGTTCCAAAGGGGGGATGGGCTTCCTTGAAAATGATTACATGTGTAGATCTGCAATCATAGGGCTCCAGACATTTCTGCTGACATCTCAAGACCCAAACATAGTGAAAGTTTTGAAACATTAGGCGAATAAATCTAAGATGACTTCTCTGCTTAATCTAGCAGAAGCATATCAGAATTAAGCAGGAATGGAAGTCAAACCAGAAGCAGATAAAAATTAAGCAGCAACTGAATGTGCCAAAAAAACAAAAGAAAGTATATAAGGTGAAGGACCAGATGAGAAGGCAAGAAATGTAGAAAATACATAAATATAGTTGCAAGTATAGAAAACTTCTGGAAGAATCTCATGTTGATCAGGAACAAATGCAGGAATGTTTAGGGAGAGGTGAATTCAAACCAAGAGATGAAAGGTCAATATTGGTGGCCCAAGACAGTGGGCTATGTATATGCGCATACAGCAACCTCTTTAGAGGACAAATCTTTACACACATTAGGTAGGAAGTGTCATAGGGATAGCTTCTGAATACTTATCTCTCACCATCATATCTACTACAGGAGTATCCACTGCAGATAAACCTTTAGTGAAGCATCTGTCTCAGGAGGGCCATTCATGATATACAAATCAAAGAGATATCAACACACACATATATATATATATACAGAGAGAGAGAGAGAGAGAGATATGGAAACACTTTATAAGCTTGAAATACTGAGATCTCAAATTTCAGTATCTCAAGTTCATAAAGTGGAAGGATCGGAAGATCGCAACCCCAGAAGCATGAAATTCAAAATCTTGAATGCTGGAGATTTTGAATTAGCGGTTCTGGTGTTGTGCTGTGTTTGTGGATTCAGGTAAGTGTTTATGTTTAAGAGTATTGGGTAGGGGCTGTAGTGTGTGTTAGTGTGTGTTGTTACTGTGATGTGTGTGTGCAAGGGGAATGTAATTTGTGTGATGGTGTTTTGTGTCTGTGTGTATGTAGTGTGACCTTGGAGTTAGAATATTTAAGTAGGGGGTGTGGGGGGGCTTGCCCCCCACATGGAGGGTGCAGGGGGGCTTGCCCCCCTACATATCATAAGGGTAGGTGTGTGTGCTTATTTAGTTGTTTGCGTGTGTGTTGTACTGGTGTTTGAAAGTGTTGGGAGTTTGAATTTCGCGGTTTTGCAGTTTTGGGATTTAGGGCTTCGTGATTGTGTAGTTTTGGGTATTTGGATTTTCTACTTTATGGGCTGGAGATTCTGTAATTTGAAATTTCAGAATTTCAAGCTTATAAAGTGAATATATATATATATATATATATATATATATATATATATATCATAAGGATATCTTCCACAGATGTATCTGACATATGGTGCATGTTACAAGCATATCTACCTGCTACTTTAACCTGTTCTAAGCAAAGATCATGCTGGTGCACAGACAATGTGATTCCTAAGAAAGCTTCTTCTTCTCCTGCTTTTGAAGAATGATAGATGATAGAACACTTGTCTGTATGTTATTATAATTAACTATCTCATGGTGTCTGAGCCCTATCTTTGATATATTCGACACAGAATAAATACTGGTTAGAATCAGTCAGGTCAGAAAGTTGTAGTAGCAACATCTTCATCTGAAACCATGATCACTAATGAACTGAACGATAACATGATGTGGCCGAGAATTAGAGTTTGAGAGATTACTCACTGATTTCTCAAACACCCCCCCCCCCCCCATGCAGAGGGCACCTACTTTAATAATAATAGCATAATCATCTTTAAGTTTGATATACCTTGGAGTAAGGGGGCATTCCACTACAATGATATCCAGTAAGTAAATAGCATTTTCACCCTGAGCAATGTTCACAGAGATGTATTACCACATACAACGTGATGTTAGAGGGAAAGCAGAGGTCATTCAAACTGAGACATAAGAAAAATAAATGCTCATTTTTACCTGAGAAAATTAGAGCAGGGAACAGGTCTAAATTCAGATGAATAGTACAGTAAATTTAAATCCACAGTCAAGTTAGAAGTGAATGCTTCAGCTGTCTGTGGTTTTAATGTTTTGTGCGCTGCTAACATTTACCACATGCCTCTCAGATGAGATGGAGATCATGTATCAAGCAATGCATGGTCAAGTTTACATTTATACAGAGTAGCTTTGCACTTAAGCCATAAAATCATGATTTAACCCATAAGGATAAAGATGCATTTTCCTTTCATTCCAGATATGCAGACATAAATGTTTTAAGTTAAACATCCCTGTCCATAAATAGTCTTAAATGTTTGAATATTTATTAAGAAAATCTACTTCCATACAGAGATATGTTTGTTTGAGTAATTAATTCACTGTACAAATAAACATGGAATATAAATGTTCTGCTCAACGGTGTTTAATTCAGTCTTGCTTCACCAGCACAGACCAAAAGTGTGTTTGTCCTGAGCTTTACTGCACATGCTGCTGGTACGTTACACATGGAAGTTTCCATAGTTTATACATATGAATACAGGATTACCTGGAAAGGGAGAGGTTATTGGCTGAATACGACAGCTGTCTTAGACCATAAGCATACCTCTCAACTGTCCAGATTTTTGTAGAATGTCCAGATTTTTGGCTCATATTTTTGGTCTGTTCCTCATAAAATTTAATGTTTTCTGGCAAATCACTGGGATGATCTAAACACTAAAGTCACTAAATAATGGCATACATTTGAGTTTCAGACTTCAAATCCTTCAGAAAATGTATGTTAAAACTAACTCTGTTACTCTACCAATTTTCTAAGTTTATAAGTGCAATATTTAAAATATGTCCCTATTTTTGGGCCTTTGACTCCTGTTTTGTTGAGTTTTGTCCAGATTTCCTGCACTAAGAGGTTGAGAGGTACATTATATGAATTTGTTACTAAGCATTAGACAATGAGCTTACTGTACATCAGTACCCTGATTGGAGAATGAGCATTCTCCAGCAGGGTATTAATGTACAAGTAATGCCTGCTGAAAAATGAGTCTGCCGCTTCACAGCAGCATATCAAGCTGCCGTGGAGCTTGGACTGAGAAAACTGAATGGCAGCCATTATTTTACACTTGCTAAGCAGAGCTTTTTCTGTTTAGCGAGTGTAAAATAAAAAAAGAAAAAATTTAAATAAAGCATCTGTGTGTGTGAGTGTATGCATGTATGAGAGTAAGAGAGAGAGAGAGCGATCGAGCGAGGGAAACAGAAAAGTGTGTGTTTATGTTTGTCTACATGTGTGCGTGAATGCATGCATGAAAGCAGAGAGATTATTTATGTGTGTTTGAGTGAGAGAAAGTGAAAGGGATGTGACTGAATGCATATATGGAAGTAGAGGAGACTGTGTGTGAGAGAGAGATCGAGAGATAATGAATGATCTTGTGTGAGTGAATGTGTGTATGAAAGCAGAGAGACTGTGTGTGTGTATGTGTGTGTGTGTGTGTGTGTGTGTGTGTGTGTGTGTGTGTGAGCGAGAGAGAGATCCAGAGCATACCTCTCAACTATCCAGATTTTTGCCTTATATTTTTGTAATTATTCCTCATAAAATGTGGTTTTCTGTCAAATCACAGAGGGTTATAGTCTCCAAGTATTGTCAGGCATTTCAGTTTAGACTTCATAACCTTATGCTATTGCGAAGGCAAAGCCTATTATTCTAGCAACCTTCTAAGTTTATACGAGCATTATTAAATATGTGCCCCCCATGTTGCACCCCCCCTCATTATTCTAGGCTTTGTCCAAATTTCTTGTTGTAAGACATTGAGAGAGGTATGATCCAGAGAACGAGAGAGAAAGCAAGAGTGATGTGTGACTGAATGCATGTATGTAAGCAGAGGAGACTATGTGTGACAGAGAGAGTGAGACAGAGTGAGACCGATCCTGTGTGAATCAATGCATGTATGAAAGAAGAGGAGACTGTGTGTGTGAATTTGTATGTGTGTGAAAGAGAAGAGACTGTGTACTTGTGTATGGGAGAGAGAATGGGCTGTATATAAAATTGTTGTGTTTCACTTGCTTTTTATTTTTTATGCACTATTATTATTTTTTTATATATGTTTGATGTAAAATGCTTCCTCTAACACCATTAACATAGACTACAGCAAGTATGAAACATTAGGCAGAGGTAATATTTTACATCAAAAATATATTAAAAAAATAAAATAGTACTTAAAAAATGCATGAGTAAGTAAAACACAACACTTTTACAGAGAGCCCATTGTTTAAGTGGAATAATGCCCTCCAGAGTGTGTGTTAATGTGTAATTAATGCCCTTCCAGGGGTGTAACACCCCTGGGCTGGCATTAATTACACATTAACACACACCCTGCCAGGCATTATTACTTGCATAAATAATGCCTCAAAATAATACACTATCACACACTAACTAACATTATAGTCAAGTATGCTAAGAAAATATGCCAATTTACTTGACACACTTGAAAAACTATGAGAAACATGACTACTGTTGAAATTATGTGCATAATGTTAAAGATATAGAGTGTAAGGTTTTGTTTTATTTTTAATTTGTTTACTAGGCTAGATCACTAATCCAGTTAAATGGATTTCAGCCTGAAGCTATACTTTGTGCACATCAGCTCAGTTGTTTAAATAATAAAGAATGAACAATGTTTGCTCAGAAAAGAATGTGCACATCACTTTAGATATCTATATATTACAGACTGATTGTATATTCTCAAAAAAAAAAAAAAACATTCACAGACATGAAATAGTTGTATGCACCATAGAGTATTACCAGTTGACAAGCATTATGTCTTTAAATGAAAGGAAAATCCCAGCTTCCAGTATGCTGACGATGACAGTTCTGAAAGCTGGGACTACCCAAAAGAGTCATAAAAATTATTTTATTTGCATTCCATTTTAACTAGGATTTTGCCGCTTAATTGTCTTCAAGCCACCTGAAGTTAGCAGCAGTGCATTTTGTGAATGGATGTATGCTCTATACTTTGTATGGACATACGCAAGAGACTAGCCTTCAGTTGCCAAGTATATTAACTTGTTGTGTAAATGAAGAGTATTACATGTCAAAACTAGCCAATATTATATGTAATAACCAATTCAAATGATGTATATTTTTATATTTAAATTGCATATATATATATATATATATATATATATATATATATATATATATATATATATATATATATATACACACACACACATATACATACATATAAATAAATATATATATATATATATATATATATATATATATATATATATATATACATATATACATATATACATACACACATATATATATATATATATATATATATATATATACATATATACATACACACATATACATACATATATATATATATATATATATATATATATACATACACATACACATACACATATATATAAATATATATTTTTACATATATACATTCTCTTTAGGACAAATATATTTTTTTAAAATAATGTGATTATATTTTTAAAATAGTATGTATATATAATGCATTTTAAGTGTTTAGGTGACTTTGTGGAACATATAATACATTTGTAAATAAGGTGTTTTATGGTAGGAAGAGGTAACAAGTAAAGAATGGACACTTTCAATGTTAATTAATTAGTTATTGTGAATAGTATATAAGGAAGTGCATGTAGAAAAATTGTTGTTCTGATGAAATCCCATTACTAATGTTTGCAGGGATGAAAGCACTTGACATATTTTATATGGATTGTTTGTGGATATATAATAAATGACAACAGACTTAATATTCAAGGTTTGGTGCTTGGGTGTTGAGCTTGGATGTGAGTGGGTCATTTTAAGAGGCTTAGTTTGTTTTTTTGGTTCAGTTTTATCTCTTTCAACTGCTGGTTATTTATTTTTCGCAGTACCAATTATCACATTAAGAATGTGTAACAAGTTTCATTTTTTTCCAATGTTGATGACAACACAGTGTACACGTTTTGTTTTCAACACCATCATGATGACATGGCCGGAAAACATTGTATTACTATTGCACCCCAACAAAAATATGTGAGTTTTATTGTTGTATTGTTGTCTTCCTTAACTGTAAATATTTGATGATCCCATGTGAGTAATACTTTTTAATTTTTAGTAGTTCTTTATGGTTCATGTTGTGGCAGCCTCTCTTTACCCCAGGCTAGTAATCAAGGAGCCTCAATCCTCACCACTGACACTGGTGAGAGATGGTCACTAAGAACAGGAATGGATTTACACAGTATTTTAATATGTTGCTCTCTGCACCAAGCACAATTTCTCGCAAGAGCACACAGAGAATATGCTCCAGACCTGGGACTGGATTTTCTGTCTCTCCAGATCCCAAACAAGACTCACTTTGAAGCACTGTGTCCCAATTCCAAGTAGCTGACATACCCACACCTGGGTATTTGATTTTCATGCATACAAACTCCTCGGAGAGGCTAGCACAGGTTTACTAACTGTACCCCTACTGCCCAGACTATAAGGTAACATTGCTGCCCCCAGTCAGCCACTGTCAGGCTCTTACAAGGGTATCCAGTCATACTGACTAAAATCAATACAAACATAAATGGTAGAGTGTAACCAAAGCAGCCAGGCTTTTCAGAGTGGCCAAGTCATCACTACATTAAGCAAAATGCTCTCAAGATTTTAAAAGTATTCTCTAAACAACCAGCCACAGTGAAAGGTATAAAATATTTATTAATAAACAATAAAGTAGAAAACATGATAATAGTAAATATCTAAGTTCAATAAACACCAGAGTTTCAATCACAGGAGAAATAAAACTAATACAGTTGGACAGATTCAAATTGATGCAGAAAAACAATACTTAACTTCTCTCACTGTATTTCCTGGCAATCTAAAGAATAACTGTTCCCTAGCTAACTTAATTAATAAAGCAAGGTAAGACAAGGTGATGAACTTCTAACTAAACTGAATTCAACTAACTAACTCAAATGAACTGTGATAACTGTCATAGATTTTTATGTCAGGTTCCAAAGAAAACAAAACAAAACAAGCTGCTGTGTGAGTTCCATCCTGTCAGTGCTGGTTATAGAATGACATCACATTTAACACAAGTATCTGTACAAGTCAGTGTGATAGTCAAATGACACAAAATTATTTACAAAACACCAGATAACTATGCTGGCATATGTCACACATACACTGCCCTATTCTCCCTGGCATGGATGGCAACACCTCACATTGTCACGCGTTCCCAATGCTTATCAACTGCTTGAATGTTGCAATTATCCCTCAATTCTCTGATGCAACAGTCTTGCCACTTTATTGTGCCTTTCAGTATACATACCATCATCCATGAGTATATTACAATCAGCAACTAGATGTGCAGTTGTTTCTAGTTTTGTGTACTACAAAACCTTTATCTGTCTATATCTCTTATTTTTCTATAGACTTTGTAAATCAATGTGTACATAGTCCCCAATCTTAAACCGACATCATTTGGCATTCATCTTGGTTTAAATTAATCTCTCCTTAACCATTCATTAGTCAGATTTTAGACAAAATGTAGCTATTCCAAGATTTCTCTAAACTTCCCACTATAATTATGGGCTTTTCAGTTTTTATTTCCTTTTTTTCTTTCATTTCCTGTTCTTTATACGTGGCACTTTCAGTTGCTTCCTGATTTTGTCTGTTTCATGGTTCATTTCTGTTTCTGCTCTTTTATGAAATGCTTCTGCTAAGCTGAACAAAGATGTTATCTTGTTTTTTCATGGTTTAGAATGTTTACTATATGGATCTAATGATATCAACAAATATGTAAGCAACCCCACAACTGCATAGTGTTTATATATATATATATATATATATATATATATATATATATATATATATATATATATATATATATATATATAAAATCAGTCTCACCAAAGCTGTAAGTTAGAACAGGAAGAGCATATGGATTTATAGACGGCACTTTATTCTTATGTTTCAAGGTAGTTTTCAATATTAGCTTCAGTTTTCTAAACTATCCCTTGCTAAACATTGTTCTCATTTGTTAATGTTTATTTTTAATTCTTCATCTATACACAGATTTTTATATGCTCCGTTTTTCAAATTCTTTAATATCATGTTCCATGCTGACATTTTCTTGGTGCTTTACTTTTCAAGACCAAATTTCAATCTTATATCATATGACAAAATTTAACCATTTGTAGTTGTGCTTGTCTGAGAAGTCACGCTGCTTTAAATCATTCACAAAAAGTAGATCACTGTTTTTTTTTTTTTTTAGAAATTAAGCTGTAACTCTAGCTTAGTCTGTTAAAGGCAAGGCAAAACAGCAATGGTGATAAAGAATCACCCAAGAATACCCGTTTGGATTTTTATCCCTAGGATTATAACTTGCCCTTTATCACAACTCAGTTGTAAAGAGTTTGCCCCTGTTTCTTAGTGACTGCTGAGTAATTTATCAGTGTAGGGTATATTTTATGCATCTGTAAATGTTCAATAATCCATGGAATGAGGATGCTGGCAATTTTTCTTTTTTTTTACATAATCTAGTCATGCCATGCTTAGGTTTCACCCCATTTCTACAGCTATCTATTATGGCTTTGTTTAATAATGGATTATATTTTGTTTTATGACTTTCTTTTGTTACCTTTTTGTTCTGTTGCCAAGACTGATTGTTTTTTCTAAGTGAATGTAAACTCTGACAGCATTATTTCTGGTATGGAATTTATACATTATCAGAAGGCAAGTTATTGTTCTATAGTTCTTCGGATAGTTTCTAGGTTTGCTCTCAGGAAGGGTTATGTTTTTTCCTATTGTGAACCATGCCAGTGCCTGAATTTTTACTCGGGGCTAAATCATTATGCAAAAATTCTAATGCCTTTTGTCAGAAGTTAGGTACTGCATCTGGACCTGCGGTTTTCCAGTTATGAGTCTTTATTAATTTTGATTCCATATCTGATTGCTACTTCATTCTATTTCCTATACGCTATGTTACAACTTCTTACTGCTTCTTTTAATTTTTCTATCCACTTCATCTTTATGTTCAAGGTTCTTCATAAATACCTCTCAAGTGTATTGATATCTTTTTTTTTTTTGAAATGGTGGTACTATTACTTTTCCTTTGCTTTCTCATTCTCTCTTGGGTTATCAATGAATTTCTTAAACAATAACTCACTCTCATGAAGTTTTTACCTCAAAATGATATATAACATTAATAAAGCTTTTCATAATTTTCTCTTCAATTTATATAAGAAACTTTTAAAAAAATACCTATACCAGTAAGGATTTTTGGAAAGTAATTCTCCGACAGTAATTTATATCATAATATGTCTTCTTAAGGAATTAGGACATAAAAACAAAATTCCTAAAAAGTACAGATTGAAAACTACATTGACACTGCATTAACAAAATAATCTCTGGACATGTCTTTTAATTAGAGATTTACACATCTGTAACCATATTTATGTTATGACCAATATACAGATATTGAAGCCATTCCTTACTTCCTACCAGAACATCAAATTCAACATTTTAAAGCCTTGATTGACTAACTGGACATGACTTTATTTTACTTTGCATAATAACCAAATAATCATTCTTCATTTCAGTCAAACAATAAATGGGGCAATACTAAATAAGATGTACTCAGTATGTATCATTTTGAAAGGTCTTTTGATGATAGAGAGTAATTCAACTCCCAATAGGTTATTTTGTCATTTTTATAATTATATTCATTTTATATAACACTATAGCAAAGGATAAATAGCTAACAGCTTATTAAGTAGTTATGCATGTTTGTAGTTAAGTACTAGCCAATCTACCCTTGTGGTCCATTTTGAGACCATCTCATGGTCAATAATCATATGTTACCCTTAATGAGAGTAACTAAGATCATACCATAGATAATTCAAAGGGACCCATGCTTGTAATAAAGCATTTAGGAGCTGCTTCTGTCCATTAGTAGTACAGGAGCAGTCCAGGGGTAATTTTTCTGTTTCCTATCCAGAGATTCAAGTTGCATTTGAATATGGAAAAGGTGAGCTTTGTTTTACATGGATGGGAAGTCTATTCCAGAGCAGCAGTATCCTTTGTGAGATATACCTGTCCCTCCAAATCATTCTTTTGATGTTGCAAAAGAGGTTTAGATCCCTAGACCAAATATTTATGATGCCATTTGACTTGCTGATGTGTAGTAAATCCATAAGTACTGGGTTGGAGGATGCTTTGTAAGCAAGACACAGGTCAACTCTTAGCAGACTATAGGCTACCAAGTATAGTGACAGAGCTTTGAGTTAGTCAATGCAGAGCATATTGTTTAGGCATTGTATTCTTTTAGTAAGGTAGCTCTGTGGGCATTTCAGTTGTTGCATATACTCAAGAACTGGCCTAATGAGGGCTGAATAAAGGGGAACAATGACATCCCTAGATCTAGACAAAATTCCTTTGTTTATAAGCAGACTTATGACAAAGAACACATGTTGTTCAAAGTTTAAGTCTACATAAGTTGCTAAATCCTGAACAACTGGGTCAACTATTACAGGCGTATTGTCAATGTGGTAATTCCCTGGGGTAGATAACTTCCCAAAGAATACAATGATACATTTTTGGCATTTAGTTTTAGTCCCATTTATTTATTTGGGACAAATCTTCCTGCAGGATTTTGGGGATGACTATGTGCAGGTATTAAGCACCCAAAGATTATATTTGCCACTCCTAACTTAATGTAATAGACCAGGTTTGGGCTAAGTTATTCACAATGGTTCTTACTAACAACACCACTAAACAATAATTTTAAATCATTATTTATCTGTATGCCTGTACGTGTGTCTAGATATGAATAAAACAACAGGAACATCAGAGGAGACCTGAATACTAGTGTTCAGTGTAAAAAAATATTTTAGAAAAAAATAAAGAGTTTAGCAAAATAAATTCACAAATTATTCTGCTAGATGAAATAAAACTTAAAAGCATAAAAAAGATTTTTATTCAAACATGGATTTGTAAAATATTATGCATTACAAAATTCTCAAAAAGAATAGTTACAAATATGCTTTAATAAAACATTTAAAAAGTCAATAGAAGAAAGCATCACTAATAGAAAATGGAAGATGAATTTGCTGTAAAATTAATACCAGAATTGAGAAGATATATTAATGAATGTATATGCCACAAATATTGATTGTGTACTCCTTGTTACAACATTTTTAACTGAGATAATTACTTTAAGAAGGAACTAACTTCCTATCACCCTAGTCTCTACTGAAACTACATTATTTGCTAAGATGGTCATTCAAAAGGAGCAAGTTGTCTTTGTACAGGGCATAGCAGATGCTGATCATATTTGAGTTTTTAATTAGTTTCACATCTATGAAAATTCAATCTTGGCTGGCTACTGCCAATTACTTTGAGAATCCTTTCAATATGTGTAATGCCCTTATATCATTGATAAACATATTATCTCAAGCTTTTACCAAATGAGAACAATGTACAGTAATCCTTCTAATTCTCTCTGGACCAATAATAGAATACTACATTTCACAATTCCATATGATACATCAATCCATCATTCCATCTGCAACCCCTTTTTCCCATTTTCCAGATGGGGTCAGGGTGTCACTTCAACAGTGACAATCATCTCGAGCCAAGGTTTACACCACTGGGTGGCTAGCCCTGCCACGGAATTCCATATGTTATATAATAAATTATATTTTTCTATTAGTGCAGATAGCTGAATTGATAAAATATTCTACTGTGTAGGCTTTTGAATCCATGAAAGTGGAATTAAGGTTGCATACCATTCCAGAAAAGAGCTGCAAGTTTGTGCTATGCAAATCCTATTATAACAGTACCTGCCTTTCCAAAGCATTCATGACTAATCTCCACATGAGCAGCAAAGACTGCCATGTGATTTCTTCCATATCACACACTCATATGCCTCTCACACCTATGACCAATTTAGAGTGCCAATCCACCAAATGCATGTCTTTGGGATGTTATAGCAACATTAAAATAAGAGAGTTTAGTTTAACTTTCATCTCTATGCAGTGATTGCAAATAGAAAATCTGCATTAAGAAATGCTACTTCAAATGCTACTGAGTAGAAGAAATTAAATATTAATATGGTTAAATCACATCCTCATCTTAGTAGTCTTGGTTTAACAGAAAGACTGGAAAAGTATTACACTAACTGATGCACTATACAAGGTATATCTCTTTCCAAAAACTAGTTAGAAAACATTCAAAATGTTCATTCTTCTATGTAATGACACCCTCTTTTTGGCATCATTCAAATATATTTACTGCTAAAATAATTATTCAGTTTAAAAATTGCCTGCAAGCAGCTACACAAAAACTTTCATTGATGCCAAATGTACATAACTTATTACTTTAAAGCCAATGATGATATATAAAAATATTGTCATTTATATCAGAAATACTTCTACCATTACTTAAACTAAGAAGTGCAATACATACATGGAAGACTTTAGAATTAACCCATGTGAAAGATGTCTTACTGAATAAAATAAATGCATTAATAAAACAAAGTTTAAAACATGTTTCTCTGAGGAGCTACACATTTCACATACATTTTAAGGCTAAGATGAGGATATGATACATTGCTTAAAGAAAAATGGGTTAAATTAAATTGAGTTATAAATAAAACATTTTATTCACATCAAATTAATGGAAGCTTTAGTTTAATAAACAGTATTAAAATATTCCTCTGTGATGTAATGTGCATATAAAACTATTGCATGAAGCATACTGGACCCCAAAAAGACTGCATATCAGGGGACATATCAATTCAGATATCTATACTATGTGCAAGTGTGAAAATGTGATTTATTACATAAAATGTTAGGTAGTAAGCAATTGAATCTTTGGAAGATGTTATTAGGCTAACTCCTCAAAGTCTTACCTTACAATGTATACATACATGTTGAAATCGATGCTTTTCATGTCTTTTTGTCTCAGGAGTATTTAATAAGAAAATTATCTAAATCCAGTGGTTTACCATTTACAAACTGCACTTTTTAAACATTCCATCTTATATTAAATGGACGTTAATGCTAGGAAACAGAATGTCTAAAAACATTTCAAGTTTTGGTCATCCTTGTTGAATTGATTAAAACTTTAATTTATTATGCATTCTGAATGAAATGATATAACTATTTTTTTGCCGGATTTTAATTGTTTACTTATGAATGTTTATATATGGGAAAGTCTGTATTTTTAATTACTATTTAGCTTTTATCCAGATGAAAAGAGTCATTCTATTTAACCAAGCCATTTATTTGCTCTCATTTTATTAATGCAGTATAATCAATTGTTGATATTTAATTGTTTCTAATATGTGTAGCTTCCTGTCTTCTTTTTTGAATATTTTATGAACTGAATGTGCATTCCATGAATAATGCCTTCAGCAATTTTTTTTGTGGGGTTACAAATGTCAATAAACATTTTCACTGGCTACAGTGAGACTTAAGAGTTCAGTGCCCTAAACTTATCAGGTCAGAAACGTAAGATGGTAAAAGAAATGCCTCCAAAATCATCAGAAATATGTGCCCAGTTTGGTTAGCAAAGAATATATGAAATATAGGTCATGTTTTAAATCTGTAGAGTGAAGCAAACTTTTTTTTATTTTTATTTTTTTAATTGCTATATTAATTTTAATATTCAACATACAGATCTAGAACTTGCCTCGTGTTGAAAAAAAGGAATACCATACCATGAATGTTAATCATTGTCATTATGTTCTGCATCCCTAAATTGAATTATTTTAGAAAACTGTCCTCAAAAGAAAAATTTGAGTCAACAACAGAACACTATGGGAAACATCAAAGTCATTACTTACTTATATGAAAAAATGTGTAACAATGAAGTCAAATATAGTCATCACAATGATTAAAGAAGGCTTACTGCTGTGGCAGTCCCCCACCCCACCCCTGTTGTGTTTGGACAATTATTAAGAGTACCTGTAAAGAAAGTGGGTCTGTGTTACAGGCCAGTGATGCACTGGCAACTTTGGAAAGCATGTGGGTATATTATATATATATATATATATATATATATATATATATATATATATATATATATATATATATATAGATATAGATATATATATATATATATATATATATATATATATATATATATAGGTCCCCTACAGATGCTAGAAATTCCAAAAGGCCAACGTTCATATGGCGAGACCATATGACTGACTTTTGGAAGTTTGAACGTTCTGAACGGACAGCTACCTATAGCATGGAACGGGAAAATTTCCATTTTCGGCACTGTAGTGCGATCTCGGAGCTGGTATATTTAAATAGCAGGGGGTGTGGGTAGGTTTTTGTTTTTTTTGTACATATTCGAAATTTCAAAAGTCGAACATATGGTCTCGGCTTTTTTAAATTTCGATCATGTATTCTAGACCCATATATATCTATATATATATATATATATATATATATATATATATATATATATATATATATACACACATATATAACTCAAATATAAGTGTACTATTTTCTACCAATACCTCATGTGTGACTATACTTTGTTCCTCTTGCAGGGTGAAGCTATGTCACTCCAATAGCCCCAATTCCCAAGCATGTGTTTTACCCATCTAGCCTAACTAGCTGTGATATTATTACATGCTCTTCACTCCTAAATCTGTCATAATTAGCTGCAGTTACACATATTATATTGGCATTCCCTATATTGTTCAAGCATCAGTAGCACAATGGAAAAAAAAGTTGAAAAGAGTAACGGTGAACTCTGTTTTCTATAGGAAATCACTGTTAGTGCATTGCATAACACTGAACCATATTTGTATAGGAAATTATTGCTGGCGCAGTTTTCTAATTGTGCACTGGTGGTGGTGTTAATTCCTCTATTAGTGTTTGATTCCCAAACATGCAGCAGATGGACAAATCACAGTTTTGGACCATTTGTTCTATTTGTGAAGACATATCAGGACAATGTAGGATAGTGCAAGCTTTTTCTTTGCATTCGCTCATGCCTGTGACTCATGTATCTTGGCTGGCATACTCTCATCCAGCTGAGTAGATGTGATGTCTCCCTTTCCTTTACACAAAATGATATTTCGTCAAGGTAGAGAAAGTAAGGTTTAATTAAATGATATGGTGATTTTACATTATTTGGCCATATTGTCATGATAATATCCTACAACAGCTGAAACTCTTTAAGTTATCCCTGGGCAGACCTTTAACTCCTGCAATTTTTCAGCAGAAAATGATAGTAATCAAAGTATCTGTAAAACTTCCCAATCCAACAAACTATCCATAAAACTTCACAATCCTTTTCAAGCTAGTTCTCCTTCCACTCCTGCAAATATGCTCTAAGGATAGCAACTATATGAATTAGCTTACCATGCATATATTGATCTTGTAACTAATTTATTTATCAGGAAAAATCCAACTGGGACAGAGCCCATTTTTAGCTGAGGCCCACAGAGAAATGTTCCAGATGCATGTCTTCAGAATGTGGGAGGAAACCAGAGCATCACACGAATGCAGGGAGGACATGCAGACTTCACACAGAAGGCACCCCAGCCAAGAATCAAACCAGAGAATCTCTTGCTATGAGGTAACAATGCTAAACCACTGCACCATTGAGCCACCCTAATTTCTTTTTAATGATTTTTTGAAGATGCTTTAAAGAGGTTTTAAGATACACGTAATTGTGAAATTTCTGACAACCAAAGGCTATAGCAAGCATTTTTTTTCTAGCCAAACATAATGCAATCATGCATCTGTTAATGCTTTAGATGCATAAGGTTTTGAAATGTCCTTTTATAACAGCATTGCATCAAGATATCACTGACTGGCATCTAGCTACACAATAGCAGGATGGATTTCATCATAAAAGTCAGTGCAGTAGTAACCAAATTCTTCAGCACCTTGAAGCGTATATCTCTTGTTATTTTTATCAGGTCTATATCAGATTATCGACATTTGAAAATGTTGAAGCACCTTTATTCAACACAAAAATGTAGAATGCTGAGTTTGTCGAATGGCCAAAACATTGATTTCTTTCCAAGGGAAAGAAATCGGTTGGCCGTTCTGTCACACCTGTCCTTTCCCTGACTGTAGTGCGGACACAAAGTTAGAATATTTAGTTGGGGGGTGTGGGGGGTGAAGCCCCCTACTTAAATACGTTAGTTTTTATGTTGTGTTGTCTGTTGGCCTTCCAATTTTTTTTCCCTTGGAAAGAAATCAGGAAAGAAATTGGTGTTTTGGCTGATTGACAAATTCAGCGTTTGACATTTTCATGTCAAATAAATGTGCTTCGACATTTTGAAATGTCGATATTCTGATATAGACCCATTTTTTATCACAGTCATGCTGCATAACTCCATTATAGCTTTCTAAGTAGTACTGTGACATCAGACAAGTTGGAAATTAACTAGGACAGGTACTGCACCATGCCAAATAAATGAATAACACATGATTTGTCATAAGGCTATTTGCAATTGCTGGTGTCTTGTCTGCATCTGGTTTCAACCTTTTTACAAATTGAACATGAACTATACTGAAACCTTAGACTGAAATACAGTGCATCCCTATTTACCAGAGCCCTTTTAATGGGATTCCTGGTTTAGTAGAAGTGTGGCTTTTGTGCCCCCACATTCTCAGTGTCAGTGTTTGTATGTTCTCACTCATCTAGACCTCACTGTGTACTAATGTCAAAGCTGGCCATAATGATACCTTTCTTGCTGCTGAACATGAGGGCAAAGGAATGCTCTTTCACTCTAAGAATTAGCAACCTTGGTGTAAGTATGTTTAGAATCATGAGACTATGAGAGGTACAAGTCTGAAATACCTGTTCATTTTTTTGGGAAACTTTATTTTTTTTTTATTTTTGGTATTGGGAGAGATGTTTGTGCACTCTGTATAATGACATGAATCTGTGTGACACACTCTTCAGACATTCATAAATTCCACCCTGGCACATGACAAAGTCTACATATATTCTACACGTTTTTGTTGACCCGAGTGTTAGGAGTCTGGTGTTGATAACTAAACTTCAGTATTCTGTGCCACTGGTATAAATGAAAGGACTACATGTACAATACTAAAACCTAAATGTTGCCACTTATTTAACTGATGACTTTCTTATAACTTTTCTTCGTACAATGTATGTGGTTCAGTTTCTTCATGAAATCTGCTAGTAGTAGGGATGCAAGGCAGATCTGAACTGAGTGACATATGTGCATTCACTGATATACTCATGAGTTACATATGCCCTGGATTCAGGGATACCATGCATATCACACAGTGATATAAGATAGTATTCAGATGAGAGACGTGCCCTGGATGCAGGGATGGCATGCATATCACACAGTGATATAATATAGGGTTCAGATGAGTGACATATGCCCTGGATGCAGGGATATAATGCATATCACACAGTGATATAAGATAAGATTCAGATGAGTGATGTGTACTCTGGATGCAGGGGTATCATGCATATCACATAGTGATATAGGATAGGGTTCAGATGAGTGACATATCCTGGATGTAGGTATACCATGCATATCACACAGTGATATAAGATAGGGTTCACTTGAGTGACATGTGCCCTGGCTGCAAGGGTACCACACATATCACACAGTGATATAACAGGGTTCAGATGAGTGACATATGCCTTTGATGCAGGGATACCATGCATGCCATTCAGTGATATAAGATAGGGTTCAGGTGAGTGACATATATCCTGGATTCAGGGATACCATGCATATCACACAGTGATATAAGATAGGGTTCAGATGAGTGACATATGCCCTTGATGCAGGGACGCCATGCATATAACACAGTGATATAAGATAGGATTCAGATGAGTGGCATAAACAGTGATATAAGATAGGGTTCAGAAGACTGACATGCCATACCAGATGGTGGGAGGTTGGCATAATAGTTAAGGTGTTTACTTTACAAACACAAGGTTCAGGGTTTGATTCTCACATGGGGTAATTGGCTAGGCTTATAACAGTCCACAAGGGCAGTTAGCCTAGTACTTATCTATGAACCTATGCAATCATACTATGCATAGCACACTCAGATTTAACCCAGTAACCCATGACAGTGATATCTGGGTTTCGGGGTATATTAGCTTAGTGGAGGTACACTTTGAAACCACAAGTTTCTTTTGAATCTGTTACCTCTCATGTTTCATCATGTCACTTAAAGTTCCATCTTCATGGAGGGGATATGATCACAGGAATGTTTAAGAATAAAACACAAGAGAGTCTAATGTACTGTTCATACAATAATTATACATTTCATTAAAACAAACATTCAACTTATGCTGTGAACTGGAAACATCTGTGTAGTCAGACAAAGAATGCTTCTGTAACCAGCTCACCTCAACAATTTCTTTTATCTTCCCTATTTGAAGCCTGTGCTATAGGTGACTTTCAAAAAACACAAAAAACTCAAGTCACGTAATGAAGAAGAAAATAAAGTTATCAGTCTTGTCTACTACAGGATGCAGAACCTGGATCCTTAATATGACCAAACAATAACTTAAGAAGAAAACTCCTATGTCACTCTTCCTTTATCAAAAGTAAGACATCCCATTAAGTATAGCTTTTAAGGTCGGCACCACTCCATCCTTAAAATGTAAAAGATTAGTTATATTTATTGTGAATAATGCAAATTTTATAGCATTTCTTAAGCTTAAGTCAGCAGCATATACATACCATCAATGTCTCAAAAAAATACTCTCAGACAGTTAAGTAAAATCAAAATGCATTTACTTAACTGCAAAATAAAGAAACTCTGTTTAAACAGTTTACATGTCAAATAATAACAATCAGAAAAACAGGGCCATACACAAAGAAAGTGCAATACTGTGTCTAACTTAATATTAAACTGGACTAGTAAATACCTTTGGGATATTTAATGGAAATGATAAAGTACATAGTTATACTGGTCTGGTTCATGGAGAATTTAGTCTCTGTAGAATTCAAACACTGTACAGCTGACATGCTAAAGGAAACATTCACCAAAACTGGCAACAACTACTTTATGCAAGTCAGACTGAGCCCACATTTACCTAAAAGAAAACTGGCATGTGTAATACGCACAACCTTAGTAAGGGTATTAAACAAAAAAAATTGACAAAAATATAATGGCATGAGGGACTTTAGAAATGTTCTTTCTAAATGTACCCATGGAATATTTTTCCCATATCACTGTGAATCTACCTTTTTCTTCATTGTCAGTGTTGCAAAGCTTGGTGAGCAAAAGCACAGTTAAACAAGTGTTCATTTTTTGACATGTTCTTATATTTGCCTGTGGTTTAACAGAACAAAAAAATTACACATAGCATATCAGAAGGCCTGCTTGACTTACGTCTCACAGAAATTCCTTCTCGTCTACTCACACTTCAACCTTCTTTTCTCATCTTCTCTTTTCACTCTCTCTCTCTCTCTCTCTACCGCTCTGGGGATTTATCAGTCTATAGTTCTCAGCAAGATTTATAGTCATTTTATACCACACACACCAGACGATCTAGCATTTGCAGACATTTTCAACATGTTCCCCTGTTACAAAAAGAAGGGAATCCATTTCAGCAAGCCAGGTGGCACAGATATACTGTCTATCTCTGTCTCTGATAACCCAGGTTCATGAAGTGACATACATCTTGAAGAGGTCATTCAGGAGGAAAAGGCTATCTAGCACTAGGCACTATAATCCTGGAGGGGGAGGACTGTAGACAGAGTTGCAAGTATGACATTCCCGAGAACCAGGAGGCTTCATCTGAAAATTTGGCACAAAAGGTTTAATACTTTCTGCATCTAGACATAAACCCTGAAACAGTCCTGGGACTTATCCGCCCCCCCACCTTCATTTGCTTATTGTGTGACTCTGAACATGATGCTTAACAAGACATTGTCACACCTGAAAAAGGAATATGTATCAAGTAGACCTTCCTAGTTAAAAATATTATCATATGGTACTCCAAAACATCACATACAGTGGTGTATGCAGTATACATTTTGTAGCATAGTGTGATGTACCTCTTTAAAGAAAGAAGCTGAATTACCTGCCCCCTGCAATGATGGAAACTACCACTACATCCCCAATACCTGAGCCTTGTTTCCTAGCCCTTAGTATATGTAGCCTTAGGACTCCACTTCAGCCAAAGAAAGGGAACCCACTTGGTGAAGGGTTAAATCTGAGATGAGCTGACTATGAGCTACAGCAGGTATCCAATGTATGAAGGTGGGATGTGACTGGACACATAGTGGTGCAGTGATTTAGTCTTTCACCATGAGTCCAGGTTTCAGCCCTGACCTCTGGGCAACATTTCAAAGGTGCAAACACACATACTGGACTGTGCACAGAACAAATATTAACAAACACACAAGCCTATAAGGCATTCATCCATTGGGCTTGTACTTCATAACTGCAGCATGTCAGACTACTGACAGCAATTCCTGCAAATGCCAATAGACCAAAGTAAAAGTACCAACACAGCTTTCAGCAGCAGTGGAGTTTTCCCTCTTCTGCACTGTTGTGTGACCTCAGATTGCATGATTTTACACACACGCACACACACACATATATATATATATATATATATATATATATATATATATATATATATATGTGTGTGTGTACATACACACAACACACACACACACACACACACACAAATATATACACATACACACATACATATATATATATATATATATATATATATATATATATATATATATATATATATATATTCATATACATACATATATGGGGGTGTGGGGGGGTCCCCACATGGGAGTGTGGTGGGGCATGCCCCTTGGGGAAAAAAGTTGTCTTCCAGGCTTGCTGAAAGCTGTTTGGATTTACTTTCATAAATAGTGTTTTGACTGATTTACATAATTCACTCACAAATCCCTTGGGGCAAACATATTTTATTGCAACAATCCCAGACATACTGTGTGCGTGTGTAGATATACTACAGCTATATATGTATGTGTGTATATATATATATATATATATATATATATATATATATATATATATATATATATATATATATATTGATATAGCTATATAAAACTCTTGTATTGTTAGCCACGATGTGGTCAAAAAGGGTCTGCAATGCTGCCAATAGATCCCCACCTAAGAAGCAAATAAGTAACAGACAAGTTAATAAGTAAAACCGTATGATGGCACTAATTCTTTCAAATCCCTTTTACGTGTGCTACTCTTCTTAAGACACTAAGGCATTATAAGTGGCACATACACTAGAAATGCAGACTCCATCAGCATTGCTTTATACCACGGGCATTGTTGTATGCAGAACAAATGAAGCAATAACTTCTGACAGCATAGCAGTGTACCAACCATAAACCTGGGTTTACTTCACACCATTACCAGGCAGCAATCTTCTGCCATAGAAAGTGATTCTGAACTGGCCTTTAACTGTGAAAAAAAAAGCAGTTGAGCAGCCTTCATGATGTAAATGAACTCATAATTCCTGAGACAAAACTCCACTTCTGACATTGTGCAGCACTTGCTTTATCCAAAACCATCTTCAGGGTACATAAAATGCAACTCTGTTTACAGTATAGTCTAAATTTGTCAATTAAATTATCCATGCTAGATGATTTATATTTTTAAACTGTATTTAGAAGTTCCAAGCTGTGGCTGATCCAACACCCGATTTGACTAAATATTTATATGTTGCAAAAAATGCATTCCACAAAGTATAGAAAACAATAGCCTGCAGGTAGAGCTGTTCTGATTACATTAATTCATGGCCTACTTACAAAGCAGAGAGAACGCATGTGAAGTTAATAAGTATCAGAAGGGGCATCATCCAATACATGCAGACCTGATGAGTTAGAGATGCCTGGTAATGTCTTATGTGCAAATGATTTCCAAATACATCCAGATGTGCACTGATCGCTCTGTTCTTGAAATAATGTAACAACAAAATCAGAAGCGTGCAGCCGTGACTCAAGGTAATCACTGTTACTGTAGCTCTCTAACAATGCTCTCACAAAGGAACAACAGTGAGGAGGTAATTACTGTTGCTGTAGGATTTAACAGTACAATCACAAGGGTGCAACAATGACACAAAGTAATATAACATTAACAACAGTACAACACTGACACAATGTAATCATTATCTGCTGTTGCAGTATATTAGCAACACAATTACAAGGTGAAACAGGGATGCAACAACACAATCTGAGAGGTATAAACTGAATTAAGACAATCCCCATTTATTAGTTCTGTAATTACAACCATGTAACAAAATGACAAGAAGTAATCACTGTTTGTTGCTGTAACATTCTAACACCATAATCCGAAGGATGCAAAAGGGGCAATGTGTAACCAATGCTGTACCACTGAAACAGCACAATTGGAATGGTATTAAAGTAACCTGAGATGATAACTGCAGTGCAGTCAAAATGGTACAGCTCTCAACTGAAAAGTAAGTGCACCTTGTTGGTTTTGCGTTCTTAAAAATGAAAACACAAGAGTACTTCAACAGTTCTTAGGAAGTTAGAATATTGATGTTTTCTCTAAATAATTGCATTCATCCATATAGTCTCAATTTTATTTATTTATTTTAAAACTTGGTGATTGATTGCATTTTATTAAGTGGGTGAACTTATTGTATAACACTAACTAATGCTTACTCAAACCTGGATGAAATCATGCCTCTGAACTCAAATTTGTATCTAACCTTTCCTGATTATCAGAGAGGAAAACAGAGAAACTGAAAAGAATGTTCATATATTTATGTCTTCACAGAAACACACACACACACACACACACACACACACACACACATTCACACAGAGAGTGTCAGAATTGATGTCCTTCTAGATCACTGTTGCAGTATTTACCACCTCAGAGATCTCCAGCCAAGGATAGCCCAACATCCACTCAGTATACCAAAGCCTTTATTATCTAGGAAGTCTTGTACATGAGACATATGCTGACCATGCAAGCCTAGGGCATAAAGGTGATGTAGGTATGCTCCCAACGCAGACCTCGGTTGCCACCAGTCTGAACACTGTTGTTGTACATCAATCTAAACGTCCTTCTCTGGGCTGCTTTTACCAAGCATACATTTTTCAGATAAGTGCTCTGCTGGGCTTCTTTTTTCTTTTCTTGATACTGTTTACTGGGTTACATGTCATCCATGAAAGGGGAAATGTCAGTGTGGGAGGCAGTTTACCCATAAACACCACCACAATAGGTGCCTGTTTTGCTTAGGTGCATCCCACAACCACACACAGTGTTTCGTCTGTCAGCCTTTTGTTCCCAAGACTTTGCATAGTTGCCTTTCTTCCCTTTCCATTTATCTTGAGAACCCCCTCAAGCTTTTGGCGCAAGGTACCATGGAAAATCCACTTGCCCTGAGGTATGGCTACCACTTAAGAAGCAGGCCAAGAAGTCTATGACTGAGTGTGCTGCTGTCCAGCCTCCATCAGACCTCTCTCTTGAGGTGAGTGAGAGCCCAGAGATCAGCCCAGCATTACCTTCAGTTTCCTCTGCAGTGGCCTTCTCAGAGGTTGGTACGGAACCTTCTTCTTTTTTTTTTTTTTTTATTAGGATGATACTAGGCTATTGGCCTGGAGGCCCTTATGAGCCTAGCCAAGAATTTTGTCCATGTTCCCTCAAAGTCAGCACCTGTATTCCCTGTCCAGCAGGGACACAGATGGGATCTCAGAGGTATATTTTCTTTTTCCCATCCAGTCATCCAGGTTCTTCTTAAAGAGAGCTAGAGAGGTACTCTACTTGACATGGCGAGGGAGTCTATTCTACAGACCGGGGAGTCTCTGGGACACAAATCTATCCTGCCAACAAGTTCTAATAATGTCACAGACCAGGTTAAAGCCTTGTGTGTGGGTTGCACGAGTGGAGTTTGTCTTATGGATATGCAGCAACTCCATCAAGGCTAGGTCTGAAATGGCCTTGTATGCCAGACACAGGTCACCTCTGAGCAGTCTGTATTAGCCTATCTGTATAGGATAGGTATTTGGGACCCTGGATTTTCCTGGTCAGGAACCTCTGTGGTCTCTCCAACTGTCGCATGTGCTTGGCAAGGTACATGCTGAAGGGGCATTGTACTCAATAATGGGTCTGATAAAGGAGTAGTACAAGGATCTTATGACCTCATTCCTGGATGAAATTCTCACATGTCCTTGGAGGCAAACATCTGCTGCAGATGTTGGTGGAGGACCACGGCTGATCATTTCTAAGGGGCATAAGGAGATTTCACAAATCCATGTACAGAAAGAGGTGCCAGGTACATTGATTTAATCTAGATATGGGTCTGAACTTCTGCATTTTGTCAAAACAGACATCCATATGAAGAAAAGGCAAAAAAAAAACTAAGCATGTGATGTCTACTCCAAGGGATCCATAAAAGGAATGGCAGAACTTTACTCAAGGCTTGTTCAATGCCTTGCTGGCATTGTACCCTCCTCAGGGGGTTTCATTTCCTGCTCCTCCTTGATCCTCTACCCCTAAGAGGGCTAGGGACCCTGATTCTTCAGATGGGTATTCTAATTCTGAAGCTAGCTACCTGGCCTATTCCTCCCAATTACCTTCACCAATAGATTATGGGTCTGAGGAGGAGTATTCTCTCTGTCCTGATTCTCCCTTAGAAGAGCTTTTCTTTGGTGTCCTTTGCACAGTCCTGGGCATGGATGGGGCTTTCAAATGGGATTGCTCCCAAGTTTTGGACATCCAAAAGTGGTATTATGAGTTGTGACAAATGTCCTCTCCTAAACTTTCAGTTGTCCCTCTGTGTTGCCTGCTCTGTTAGATACCTTTTCTGTGGCTTCCCTGACACCAGATTCTCTCCTGCCAGCTCCTAAGAAACCTGATGGATTCTACAAGGTGCCAAATAGCTGCAAGTTCCTTTATAAATGCCCTTCATCTGACCCTGCAGTGATTTCTGTTTCATATGATAAGCCTTCTAGGCTGTTGCCTTCTTCCAAGCTCCTTCCTTTGGATATGGGCAGTAGAGCCATGGAGAGGATTGGTAAAAACGTATACACTTCTGTACCTTAGCCTTCAGGACTATCAATTACCAGACTTATATGACAAGGTACCTACTATCTCTTCTTTCCCAGGTTGGGAAACTTGTTTTTGAGATGCCTGATTCTGAGGGTAAAGCCTCAGCTCTCCCCTTGCACAATTCCAGCTCTCAGGTCACCCATCATTCTATCAAATGCAGTTATGGTGTAGCAGATGCATCACCTAGGGCTGCTGTCTTGGGTTCAGTGATGAGGCACTACTCCTGGCTTTGCCTTCAGGCCTTGTCAGATAGTATCAAAGAAAAACTTCTGGACACTCCCTTGAATAAGCAGAATTTGTTTGATACTGCTATGACTGAGCTTTTCAAGACCTTACAGGATCAGGGTAAGGTCATGAAGCTGATGTTTGTCTCCCCTATTCCCAAGTTTCAGAGAAACTACCCTAGTAAGTACCCTAGTGCTTTTTTTTTGCATAGGCTGCCTAGAGAGTCTTCCAAAGGTAAGAAGGCTCCTAGGCAAGTTTTCTCTGGAAAGCCTACTCAAACACCCAGGCCTTTCCTGACAAATCTACAGTTATCTGACAGTCTGCTCTCCCTACCTCTTACAAGGCTCCCTTATCCCTCAGGCTTTCTCTTTCTGTCTCAGTTTGGCAGCTGATCACCACAGACACCTGAGTTCACTGCATCATCTGGCAAGTTACTTTATGACCTGGAAGGCCCTTCCCTCCTTTTTCAGAATTCTTCAACCCACAAAAGAACAGTTTCCTCATTTTCCAGGGGGTATCGCAGTGTATTCTGGAGCAGGGTACAATTTAACTGCTTCCACAGACAGACAGGGGGTTGGGGTTTTATTCCAGGATGTTTCTAGTCCCCAGGAAAGATGGCTCTTGGAGACCTGTCCTGAATCTTTCCTTTTTAACACCTTTCTCATACTTTCCTTCAAAATGATATCTCTTCAGACTCTTTTTCATCTATTGCTTCCCAAGCTTTTTTCTGGTTTCTTTAGATCAGAAGGGTACTTACTTTCACATTCTCATCCACCCTCTATTCAGGTGATATTTGCATTTCTCTGTTTCTTCTTCTCTTTTTTCAGTTCTCTGCTTTGTCTTTTAGGCTTTCCATGGCCCAAGGGTGTCCACCAAATGTCTAGCCCCTATAGTCACCTTTTGCAGGCTTCAGGGAATTCAGATAAAACACACCTCACCTAACAGGGTAAAAACAGTTATAAAACAAACACAAAATTTACGAACTGCACCACACCGCTTTATTAAAGAGCTGAAACTGGTTCCAATGTACTAAGTGCTTTCACCATCAAATTAATGGCTTCTTCAGAGTAAAAGAGCATCTAATCACATGGTTTAAATACATACTACATTTTCCCACTGACCAATCACAATTATTGCACAATTAGCAAACATAACAGCATGCATACAAATATATGTGACATGTAAAATTACACATAAAAAAATGATGAATAATAAAACTATTAATCTCAAAAAAATAAATAAAAATATTGATAAATACTTTTTGCAATAGTTTTATACCATATAAAATAAATATATATTGAATATATATTTATATATTTCAATAATATAATTGAATGCAATAAAATAAAATAAAATAAAATAAATTTAAGACTTCCCAGACATCAAACAACCATTGCCCTCTGCTTCAATATGGGCCTAATAGAAATATGATTGTTTAGTCCAGGGAAAACTGTAGCATTCAATAAAACCTGCCATTTGAATTCCAAGGACTCAACTCTAGTGTTTTCATCACCACCTCTTTCACTTGTCAGTACCCTATCAACTACAAAAAATGTGAATTTCTTAAAGTTGCCACAAACCATGGAATGTACATATAAAGCATTGTAGATATCTTTGTTTTTTATGGCCCTAAGATGTTCCGCTATCCTTTCTCTTAACCTACGTATGGTTTTTCCCACATAAAAACCTGAACATGTTGTGCATGTTGCCAAATAGACAACCATCTTAGAATTACAACAACATTTACCTGGGCACGGAATTGGTTTATTGCACCTCCATACCGTCACATAGTGTCCATCATTGATATATCTACAGTATCTACAAGCCCCGCATTTATACATGTGTGAGCTTGTATATCTTTCTTTTGATCTTTCTAATAAATTTTTGATATTCAAACCTCTTGAAAATATTATTCGAGGTATTTGCCCTAACTCCTTTTTGATGTCTGCATCAAATGCTAAATCCCATGATTTCTTGACAAAATCAATAATGTGAGGTGTCTGGTAGTTATATTTCAAGACCAGGGTTCTGGAATCAAATGGTCCAGAATCGCGAGGTTCTATTCCTTCAGTTGTACCATTGATCCCACTAGTGTCTTTCAAAATAGGTTTAAATGATGTCCCCCTTCTTCCCATCACCTCTTTTTGACTGATATCAACAATTTCAGTGGTAGCCTCTGTTTGAAAACATCCCTATAAGGCTATACATCTCAACTTGATATACCATGTCATTGCTCACAAGGCGAGACAGATAAACCATCTGCCCTTTAATCACACTTCTACGTTGATGCAAAGGGTGACAACTTGAAAAATGTAATAGTGAATTACTCTCCAACCCTTCTGATGTTTTGGTAAGTTTTATATCCATAAAGTCTATTGTTTGGTTGTCCCACTTATACGTGAAGGAAAAAAATGGGGTAGTGGAATTAAGATATTCCACAAAATTCTTTGCCTCATCTTCATCTCCCCTCCATAGAACTAGTATGTCATCTAAAAACCGATTGCAGAGTACAATTCATTCAAAAAAAGGGCTAGGAAAGAGAAATGTCTTTTCCCAATGAAGAAGTAACAAGTTGGCAAAAATGGGGTCACACTTGGCCCCCATTGCCACCCCAGAAATCTGGTGATAAAATTCTCCTTCAAATATCATGTAGTTGTTTTTAAGTATCAGTTCCATGAAATGAACTACATTATTTAACTTCACCCCATGTAGATGCTTACTTCTCAAAAGACTTTCTCTAAAATATTCCAATCCTTCACCTTGGGGTATGGTTGAAAATAAATTCACGACATCTATGGTAAGAAATGTTCAATTCACATCACTTTTATTCACCCTTTTTAAGCGTTGCAAACAATGCCAAGAATCCTTTAGTATGTGTCCAAAACCACTTAACAGCCCCTGTGTATTCCTATCAACATATGCTGCCAGTGGCTCAGTTTTGGATCCCCTTGCTGCCACTATTGGTCTAAATGGGGGGTCATTCAGACTTTTATGGATCGTGGGAATACCAAACACAACAGGTGTAATCGGGTGTTCTATCAACAAGAATCCATACTCATTCTCCTGAATCGCCCCTTCCAAAAGGGTATCCATCAAAAACACATCTATTTTATGATATGTTATATTCATTTCACTCCTGGAAGCCCTCTGGTACATGGTGTCATCATCTAAAATAGCTTACATTTTAGCTACATAATCAAATTGAGACATAATGACAGCAACACCCCCTTTATCGGGCTTCATAATTCTAACTTCCTTGTTTGTAATCAGTTCTTTCAGTGCTACCCTCTCAGAAACAGCAAGGTTATCTGGTTCAGCTAATTTGTTCTTTTCCACATATCTTTGCATATTATTTAGTGATAACCTTTCAAACATGGCCACATCCTTATCCATAGGTGGAATAAAAGTGCTTTTCCTAGTCAATAAAGGGGGTATAACATTTCTTTGTTCATTTTGCCCTTTAAAGTATAAAGACAAATTTAATTGCCTTGTGTATACTTTTAAACTAGTAAACAAATCTGCCATGTTGTAACTAAACACAGGTACAAACATAAAACCTTTTGCTAATAAATCATGGTGCATGTCTTTTATTTCCAAAGCACTGAAGTTGTAAATGGTGAAGCCAGCTTTCGTGCTGACATCACATCTTAATTCAGCAACATCATTATTAAAGTGCAATGCACTAATTGAAATATTACTGGCAATATTGTTGGTATTAACATCACATCTTAGTTCAGCAACATCATTTTTACCGTGCAATGCACTTACTAACATATCACTGACAATATTGTTGGTATTACCAACTTCACTGCTAAAAGAAGTATTAAGTCCATGGTCTATCTCTGCCTCATGTCGTTGTACCACCACCCCTTGGTGTTGTAATTGTTGTTCCCTTGTTGCTGACTATGGTAAAAACCACTTTGCTGATTTGCTGAGAAACCTCCCCTTTACCCAGCTTCTGTTGCACAACCTGCGGTTCACTATCAACCTTCAGACATCAATACTGACTCTACCTCAGGAACACATTTTCCTAGGCTGCAGGTTCTAGACTGTTTTAGTGTCAGCATCTCTCCCTGCCTCTAAGGTTCTGTCCCTCACAAATTATTTTGTATTCCTGCTTCCCCTGTCATCTTTTCCAGCCAGAGAGTTTCTCAGATCTCGGGGATTCATGACTTTCACCATCCCCATGAGTTTCAATGGTACCTTATATCAGTGTGGTTTTAACACTTCTATCCACTGAACCATCTAATTCCTCTACTCCCTTGTCTCAAACTAAAATTTCACTGATAGATTCAGCAGCAATCTCTCAATCCAGGTGTTCCTTTTTAACCTTCTCAGCCATCTCAAGACCTATTCACAGATGCATCAGAACTGGGATGGGAAACTGCATCAGGCACCCTAAAGTTGCAGGGCCTTTGGTCTCTTCAGCAGACGGTGAATCACATTAGCATCAAGGAAATGTAGGCTCTCATTCTAGCTTTCAGGCTTTCCATGCACTCTGATCCAAAGTCCCCTGTAGGATTATATGGATAACACCAGTCATGTGGTGCATTAACAAGCAAGGGGGCACAAGCTCTTACCTCCTGTGCAGTTTAGCCCTTCAGACATAGGAAATAGCCATCAAACTGCAGATCACCCTAGATGCAAGCTATATACCTTCAGACTGCAATTTTCTGGCAGATTCTCTCAGCAGGTCCAGGACACAGCCTTATGAATGGATGCTTCACAGGGATGTGTTTCTGGACATCGATCATTGGTGGATGTGATGTCCACCACTGCCACCAATATGTGACGATCACCAATATGTGATGTCCCCACGCCGGGCCAGTAATCAAGAAGCCTGAATTCTCACCACTGATACTGCAGAGGGATGTACACTTGGAACACAAATGGATACACTCAGTATTTCCAGATGCAGTCCTCTCTGCAAGTACAAATTCCCTTAAGAGCAACACAGGGAACACATTCAGCCCAGGGTCTGGATGTCTCTATGTCTGTCTCTCTCTCTCTCTCCATGTCCCCAGTAAGACTCCCCACTGGTACAGCTGTAGGATTAGGTCCTCAGCCAAGTGTCCAAGCCAAGTCCCCCAGCACTGTCTCTGTGAACCCAGTGCTTTGTAACCCTGCCACAAATAGCTGACATGCACATTCTTTAAGATTTAGTTTTCACACACACACACACACACACACACACACACACGCACACACACACACACACACACACACACACAAAAACACATGCGCACACACACACACACACACACACACACACACACACACACACACACACACACACACACACACACGCACACACGCACACACACACACACACATCTGGGAATGGCTGGCACAGATTACCTGCTCTACCAGCTTTGCCCAGACTATAAGGTAGATTTATTACCACCAGTCAGTTACTATAAGGCTCTTACAAATTATGCAATAGTTGACCAAGACAGCTAGGCCTTATGGAGTGGACCACACAGTATCACCAAATAAATATAAGTACTCTCAAAGGTAGATACTTTCTACAAGGACCAGCCACAATAAAAGTTTTAAATATATTTAATAATAAATAATAAAAGAACATGAACATATTGAATATATACTTAGAGTAAACCACAGAGTTCAAATCACAGAAAATATTGAAATTAACACTGATAGATAGACTCATACAAATAAAGAAAAACACTCTCCAAACTAAGCTTCATTATAGTCTTGACTGAATGTATGAGAATTTACTGTTCCCTAATAACTTACATGCGCAAGGCAAGGTGAAATACATGAGCAGTCTTTCTAGTCAGGCCCCCAAACAGAATACTCAACACTCTGAGATTTCTCTTTCTAATATCTAAAATAAAATTTCCAACAGGGCTAGCAGAATTACTTCATCTGGGCACCTGACTCTAGGTTCGCACAGTATTCCCCTCTGAACCTGAGACAGGAATCTAGTATAGATGGCTACAAGACACATCTAAATGTGTATGGCAGTACCTGGGGCTTCCCCTCTTTTTACTGAGCTAATGAACAAAGGCTTTTTTCCCAGACCTAGCATTTCCAGTCCTGTTCAGCACTGTGGGGTGCCTTTTAATGGTCTAACAGCAAATTTACAGTTCTCTTATTTTTATTAAAGTAAGTTAGCTGGTTAACCTCTGCTGTGCCAGTATCCTCTATTAAGACATATACATTTAATTCAGTTATAATAATACATATAAATTTATTTTCATTCCAGCAGGGTACACTGTCAATACATTTTAACACAAGCAAACCTCATAAATACATTTTCAGCACAAGCATTGATACTAATCAGTTTGATATACAAATGACATACAGTTCTAATACATTTATAACACAAGCATCTTATTTAAATCAGTTTGCTATTCAAAGGACATATTATTTACAAAACTACAGCTGGCTAAGCTAGCACTTGCCCATATCGTCATATCTCTCCCCCCTCAAAGACTCAAGCTAGTTTTTCAAGTGACCCTTGAGAAATGAGGCTTGAGAGAAATAAGGGTATCTTGGAATATGTTACCCCATTCCCTGTCTTGAGAGCCCATATGCATTGGCATTGCTGACCCCACTACGGTGTTGTACTGTCATGCCATATGCCTGCAATCTTAAGCTCCATCTTAATAACTTGGCATTTTGCTGGCTGGCTGTATGTAGCCATGTTAAGGGATTCTGGTCTGCAACTACAGTGAATTTCTTTTCACAGAGATAAGGCTAAAGTTTCTGCAGTGCCCATACTATGGCTAGACATTCCTTTTCTACAGCTGCATAACATTCCTCCCTGAGTTGGAGTCTATGACTGAGATATACCACTGGGTGCTCTTCCCCCTCTGAGGAAACCTGGCTAAGTATGGCCCCCACCCCATGTTTAGAAGCAACCACCTGCGCAACAAATGATTTGCTGTAATCTGGGCTGGCTAACAGAGGGGGTCCTTCCAAAGCTCCTTTAAGCTGGGGTCCACACTATCTTATCTGGCCTGTCTTTCCCTGTCAGGTCTGTGAGTAGAGCAACTATGGTACTATAACTGGGGACAAACTTTCTATATTGCCCCGCTGTCCCTAAGAATGCCCTCACCTGCTTTTTGTTAACAGGGGTAGGCCATGCCTGAATGGCTTCCACTTTGGCAGATTCTGGCCTGATCTTACCATTCCCCACTCAATGTCCCAGGTAGGAGACCTCTTCCATACGCACCTGACACTTACTGGGCTTAATGGTCCATCCTACCTTCTGTAGTCTGCCCAGCACCTCCCTGACATGCTGAAGGTGCTCTTGCCAGCAGTAGATGTAGATGGCATTACCATCCAGGTAAGCAAGAACATAATCTCTTGCTCCTGCTAGAATATGATCTACCAGTCTCTGGAAAGTCGCTGGGGGCATTTTCATCACAAAGGGCATCTTTGTGAACTCATACAAGCTGAAAGACGTCACAAAGGCTGACCTCTCTCTAACGTTTGGGGGTCAAGGGCACCTGCCAGTAGCCCTTGGTAAGATTAACAGTGGTTAGATACTTAGCCCCACCCACCTGCTCTAGGGCTTCATATGTCCTAGCCATGGGGTAAGCATCTGACTCTGTGTTACTATTTAGTTTCCTGTAGTCCACACAGAACCTGGTGCTGCCATCCTTCTTTAGTACCAGCACCAATGGGGAGGCCCAGGGACTGCTGGACTCCTGTATTATGCCCATTTTCAACATCTCCTGTATCTCCTCCCTCACAGTCTGTTTGACTCTCTCAAGCAACCTATAAAGGGCCTGCTTTATAGGTCTTTGGGGCCCTGTATCCACATGATGCTGCACCAGGTGAGTGCACGCTGGTTTCCCAGTGACCATGTCCCTAACCTCCTGTAACACTGCTAGGATTTCTTGAACCTGGTTAGGGGATAGCTGCTGTGACATTGCTACCCCTTCCACTGAGGTGTCAGTGCGAGCCACACTGAGGAGCTCAGTTGCCAGATCCCCCTCAGACTCCTCCTGCCATCCACTGCAAATACTCAGCACAAGTGCCTCTCTAAGGTTTCATCATGTTAACAGGGTACAATTTATGCCCCTGACTTCTGCCTAGCAGTTTTACCAAGTAGTTAACATCACTGATCTTCCTTACCATGTCGAAGATCCCTTCAGAGCTGCCTTCGGCTTCTTGTGTCTGACAGGAATGAGCACTGTCACCTGCTGTCCCACAGCATATTGTCTGGCTCTCTCATTCCTGTCATACCAGACCTTTTTCTGCTGTTGGGCTCATACCAGGTTTTCCTGGGCCAAGTCCATGAGCTCCCTAAGCCTTGTCCTGAGGTTTAGGGCATATGCCACAATGGACTCCTTGTGGGATTCCACTCATCACAAATCAAATCTAGAGGTCCCCTCACCCTATGCCCATACAGCAACTCAGATGGTGAAAAACCTGTGGATTCCTGGGACACCTCTCTGTATGCAAACAACAGATGAGGCAAATATTTGTCCCACTCTCTCTTAAACTGGTCTGCAAATGCCCGTAGCATGCTCTTTAGCATAAAGTTAAACTTCTCCACAAGATAATAAGTCTGGGAGTGGTAGGGGTGGTCTTTAGGTTTTTCACTTCACAGTGCTCCCACAGACAAGCCAGCAGGTTTCATATGAAATTGGCACTTATGTCAGTCAGTATTTCACTTGAAAATCCTACCCTGCGGATAATCTCTAGCAAAGCATTTGCCACCTTCTCTGCCTCAATGGAAGACAGAGCCACCACCTTGGGGTATCTAGTAGCATAATCTACTACCACCAAGATATACTTGTTCCTTGTGGAACTTGGGGCAGTCAGAGGCCCCACAATATCCATAGCTACCCTCTGAAATGGCTCCTTAATCACAAGCAAAGGCATCAAAGGAGCTTTGACCTTGTTCATAGGTTCATAGGTAGGTACTAGGCTATTGGCCTAAGGGCCTACAGAAGCCTAGCCAACAAGGTTCCCTGGCTTATGTCCCCCAAGAAAGTTATTTTCCTGTACCCCTGTTGATCAGAGCCACAGAAGTGATCCCCATGGTGTATTTCCTATTTTGCAGCCACTCATCAAGATTTTTCTTGAAGAGTGCTAATGAGGAACTTTGCTCGACATAGATGGGTAGCTTGTTCCAGAGTATGGGAAGTCTCTGGGACAGGAATCTATCCCTCCAGCATGTCCTGTTTATTGTGGTGACAAGGTGTAGGTCCCTAGAGCGTGTAGATCAGAGGGATTGGGATTTCTTTAGGTGTAGCATGTCCAACAGCTCTGGGTTTGACATAGCTTTATATGCTAGGCAGAGATCACCTCTGAGTAGGCGATATGCTACAGAGTAAAGCTGAAGTTTTTTGAGATGGTCAGTGTAAGGCATCTGTTTGAGGCCAGTAATCCTCTTTGTGGGGTACTTCTGTGGCCTTTCCAACTGCTGCAGATGTCTTGTGAGGTACATTCCAAAAAGGGTGTTATACTCTATAATGGGTCTAATGAGTGTCGAGTAGAGGGGAACAACGACCTCTTTTTTCCTGGATGAGAACCCTTTTGCGATGAGGTGTGCCACGTAGAAGGATTTCTTGACTGCTGTGGTGATGTGATTATCAAAGGAGAGACTACTGTCCACCTGGGTCCCAAGGTCTCTTATCACACATTCGGCATTAAGGAGACTGCCGCCTATGTGGTAGTTCAAGGGTACAGAGTTTTTACCAACGGGGATGATAATGCAATTTTTGGCTTTGAGCTTGAGGCCATTATCTGACACCAGGCATCTGTTTCAGTGAGGCCCTTCTGTAGGATGTCAATATCATTTGGGGACTCAACTATGCCTCCTAGTTTTCAGTCATCTGTGAACTTCATTAGCCAAAGGCCTTCTGTCTTAGCCTGTACTTCAGAGAAGTAGATACCAAACAGGAGAGGTCCCAGGACTGAACCCTATGGTGCTCCACTTGTCACTGGTTTGAAGTCAGATTTGGAGTCGGCAACTTTTACAGCATGGGTTCTGTCACTGAGCCAGTTGGCAACCCATCTTGTGACGTAGGAATTTATACTTAGTTTAGTAAGTTTAGCTATAATTCCAGAAAGGGGGATGGTGTCGAAAGCCTGGGCAAGGTCAAGATAGGGTGTGTGAACCTCCTTACCCTTGTTTACGGCTTTGATGGCTGCCTCAAAAAAGTCGATTAAGTTCAGAAGGCATGATCCGCCTTTCACAACCCCGAACTCGGTGGGGTCCAGAGTTTGGAGGTTACCAATGTCTTTATTTATGAGTTCCATGATGATATGTCCATGGCCTTACAGACCAGGCTCATCAGGCTAATAGGGCGATAGTTCCTGGGATCAGTGGTGGCTCCCCCTTTGTGGAGTGGGATAACTGTTGCTGTACGCCATTCAGTGGGCAAAAAGCCTGATGTAAGGCTATGATTGAACATGATGCTTAGGTGGGGAGTGAGTTCATTCTGAAGTTCATGTAAAATGCAGCCTGGGATGTTATCCATTCCCATGGATGCTGTGTTTCTGGCTTTAGAGAGTGCAGCTTTTACCTACATAGTTGTGATTACAGGGACTCTGCATTCTTCCTGTATAGATATGGGCTCTTTAGGGGGTGAGAGGGGGGTAAAGTTAAGCACTGAACCTATCTGCCAGGATGTTGGCAATATCAGTTGGTTCTGTAATTTTTGTGCCATTGTGCTGTAACTCAGAGCAGATCTGGGTGTTGCCATTGAGATTCTTGATATAGCTATACAATGCTTTGTGGCTGTTGCTAGAATCAGTGACGATTTTATCTTCATAGCGAGCTTTGGAGGATCTTATAAGGGATCTCAGCTTCTTACTGAGGCTGAACAGGGAGCTCCTCCACTCATGGGATTTTACTCTCTTTTGCAACAGTTTCTTCCTTCTTTTGCACAGTTTGTTTATGGCAGGGGACCACCAGATTGTCTCCTGCCTTGTCTACTTTTTGGCACTGTTCACAGGTCCTGCAGTACCCTGTTACATCCCTGGCAATCCTAGGCCAATAAAAGTTCTGCATAATACATCTTTTGGTATGCTTTATGCCCATATGACCTGTGAAGGGAATATCATAGGCTATGGCTAGAAGTGCCAGATGGTAGGTTGTGGGCACTACCAACTGCTGTAATACCTCACCTTCTAGCCCTCCTTCAGGAGTCCACTCTATACAGTAACCCTTTGTTCCAGTATACAGAATCCCCTTTTCCTTGAGAATCAAGTGCCTCCCTAGCTACACCCAACAAGCCTTGCAATGTAGGGTCTGAGAGATGAGCCTGCCTCAACTCTGTCTTTGTAACTCTTCCCAGCTCCCCTTCCACAGGAAGTCTGGTATCCTCTGACAGCGGTGCCTCACTGTCAGCCTTGGTACTACTGCCTCACCTCTGGCCTTGCAGTCACTCTGTCCAAGGGAACATCAGTACCCACCAGCAGCTGTGGCTCATCTTCAGTCTCACTGCTACAACGTAACTCCCTCCCTGAAGTAGCCACATCACCAGTCCTGGCTTCAGATGTGCAGTTTATCTGGTTCTCCCCCAGGCTACAAGCCTGACTGCATGTCACTGCAAGCACACAAGGTACTGCATTATCAAAATCATTCCCTATCAAGACATCTGCAGGGATATCCTCAAACACACCTACTTGCTTGCTTCCTTTTCCACCCTTTCAGTCAAGGTGAACCCTGGTCAAAGGCATTTGGAATGGGATCCCTCCTAAATCTCTGACTGGAGTGGACTGCCCAAGCAAGTACTGCTCCTGTTTAACCACTGCAGGCTTCACAATCATTATATCAGAGGCTGTATCTCTCTTGGCAACAGCCTGTTTTCTATCCACCAGGATCAGATATGAACTCTGCTGGTAGTTTGGTACCCCTGTTGCCTCCAGATAACTTACCACTAGCATTCTGTTATTCCCACTTGCTGACTCCCCCACCTTTTGTTCCCCACCTTGCCTCTGTGGACATCTATATACTACATGGCCCCACTGGTTACATTTAAAACATTTACCCCTTGATCCTGGCCATGTACTTGAACTAGTGGCTTTCCCTGTTACTGGCTGACTCTGTTGGGGCTGTTTAGGCTGCCTACCATGGGTCCCCTTATATCCATTTGCAGCACTGGGTATCCCTTTCCTGTGCAGTGATGCCCTGCTTGCTAGGTACAGATCTCCTTCTTTCCCCAACTCATCTACAGAGTTTGTCTGCCAACCATATTCTCATGTCCTCAGGCTGGGTTGCCTACTGTGCGGAGTCTGCATGTCCTCCCTGTGGTTGCGTGGGTTTCCTCCAGGTGCTCCAGTTTCTTCCCACATCCCAAAGACATGCTGTAGGTGGATTGGACACTAAAATTGTTCCTAGGTGTGCGTGTGTGTGCCTTCTGTGGAAGGTTGGGTGCTGGACTGGCAACTTGATACCATAAAAACTCCACTGCCAATCATGAGGGGACAGGTGATCCGCTGTGATGACCTCTAACCGGGAAAAGCTGAAAGAAGAAGAACTTGGAACCTACCTCATATCAGTTACATGCTTTATGCTGATGACATAGTCATGACAATAGCCTATACACCTCAACAAACCCTCTTATTCACACTCCAGCAAGACTTTATATCATTCTGGAACTGTCTTTAACCAGCAACCTTACAGTTAATTCTGATAAGACAACAGTAATGCTGTTTTGAACTCCACAGACACTAACTAATGGGGTCTATATTAGATCACCGAATGCTTAAAAAAGCAAACTGTGATTAATCGACCCTATGTAAGTGAAAGCTTACAATTTCCAACTGTCAGAACAGCGATTTTTTTCCTAAGGAAAAAAAAATCGCTGTTCCAACAAAAAAAAAAAAAAAAAAAAAAAAAAACACTTTAAACATTACATTAAGTAGGGGGCTTCGCCACCCACACACACCCATGTGGGGGGCTGCACCCCCATGCCCCCTACTTAAATATACCAATTCTGAGCCCACACTACACTGCCAAAAACAGCAAAGTAACAAAGCAGCCAAGCAAATTCTTTCCCAGGGAAAGAATTTGCATAAAAGCGGCTTCGATATTTTGCCATTTCAGGCTTTTAAGTTCGACCAAGACGCATTCAAAAGAATGCGTCTTCGGTTTTCTAATAGGGAACCAAATAATGCTACAAGTACATAATCATAGAACCAGTACAACCTTAACCCAAACAAAACTCCCAAAATACCT
The DNA here is from genome assembly GCF_019279795.1 of Protopterus annectens. Classification (NCBI taxonomy): domain Eukaryota; kingdom Metazoa; phylum Chordata; order Ceratodontiformes; family Protopteridae; genus Protopterus; species Protopterus annectens. The sequence goes on from NC_056737.1 coordinate 277,576,015, forward strand.
TAGCTTATTACTTGATGAGCGGCTATAATTCTGTTATCATACCAAAGCCCACACTGACGATGTTTTGAAGCAATTAAAAGTAACATGGAATTTTTCTCACCTTCTCACACCAGAAGCCAAAAGAGGTATTTCAATAAATGTACTTCTTCTAAGGCTGGAATACAGACCCACAATCATCTCTCTACTATCTGTAAAAAACACCATATCTCTCCAAACCACACAAAATAAAATACTGAGATTCATAATCTTTCTCCCTCCCAAGAATATCACTGTCCTACTCTATGTAAAACAAGCCATCTACCTGTTAAAGTTAGGGCAACCTTTCTCTTGAATTCCCTAATTTTTAAATTTATTCATCAGCCTTTCTGCCATCCAATAAAAACAAATCAATATTCAATTAACCTAGTTACTCCTTAAGAAAGAACACAACTATATATTTCATTCAGCTTCACTTTTCACTTATTACAACTGAAAAAACTATCTCCAAAACACTTCCAGCATCCTGGAAATCTGTACCACATAGAATCAGAAACATAGATGATGCAAACACATGTAATGAAATGTATAAAACTCGCTTTCACTGAAGAAAATGTATGACTTCCCTTGTAACTAACATGTTAACAACACATCCCTGAAAGCTGATCCCATAGCAAGGGAACCTATGTCAACAACAAACTGTCCTACGATCACCATGCATCCACTATTGTAAGGAAGTCCTTTTTCATCACACAGCTTATGTCTAAAGGTATGGCATCCAGGACCATGGATGTAATCATCCCACTGTACTTGGCTCTCATCAGGCTGATAATTGAGTATAATGTTCCATTCAGTATGTACCTCTCCAAACACTTGTAACAAGTGGGGCAACCACTTTGCTTTCTCACTATAAAAATCAAGGGCCTAAATCAAAAAACTATGTTGACTACCTCAAAGCCTTAGCCTTCTTCTCGGTATCCTATAGGCTACTAAAAGGTAACCTCTGCCTCATGTATACAGCCTCAGCAGACTCTGTCCTGTCAGACCTACTACACATTCACAAGTCCAGTGGTAGTGCCCCTAACATTTAAATAAACTTATTCACAATGCAGTGACTCAGAGTCCAAGGGTATGGCCTCTTTTGCAGTATAAATAGAAAATGGTGGATATAGACATGTATCACGGAGAATACCTGTTTTGTGAAACCATCTTCTATTTTACATAGAGTGAAATATTTCTCCTACTCTATTCATCTGTAATTTAGATGACAGGATGGGAAAATATAAATTCACCCCTTATTTAGCACCCATGTGCCTCATGGATGGAGCAACAAATAAATGTCCCAATATTTGATTGTTCTGCCTGCCTCTGGGCTATTCATAAACAAAATATAAGGGCTAAAAGCTACCATGAGAATGTAAGGCTGGACTTCTTAAGGTTCTCACAGATCAATAGCCTAGTGATTATCTTTGAACCTATAAAATAAATACGTTTACAAGAAGTGGGCTAATAATGTTATCAGCTCTAAAAATCCAGCCATCCTCTCTGCTGTATTACTATTTCAGATGTTACTACCTAATGCCTTTGCATATCATTGAGAAGTCTGTATATTCTAACTTTCCCAGCACATAATACTTCCTCGTACACAGTAATGCCACATAAATTTAAATTTTCTTTGTTAATATTATTCCTATCATACTGAGATCTTTTTCTGTGTGGTATTTCTCTTTTCGTCTAATTCTGCCACAACTGCTTACTTAATATGACTTACTATACTTCTCTTTATACATATTCTCACTCTCTTGGTTACTGTATGCACATTACACCTGTCTCCTAATATTTTATAGCTTTTATATTGTTATTGTGTACTGATGGTCACACTTGTGACACCCATGACACTACTACTACTGTATGTTTAACAAAATATGTTTGCTAATTTATCATTTCTTGCATTAATGACATCCACTCCTTTTGATCTACCTTAATAGCAGTGTTTTTATTTTATATTATTTCTTCAGATATCTTCATGATATTGTGTTACACATATTTGTTATTGTTATACATACTTGACTTCTTTAATGTTTGCAGTTCTGTTAACTTATCTATGAATTATGTTCAGTATTTTGTCTTGGCTGTTTCTGGACCTGGGCATGATTGAAAAGGATCACAATGACCAGCTCACTTACCTAGTTAACAAACAAAAATAAATACATATGAATGGACAGGCAATATATATTATCATGCTTCCAGGGAGATCCGTGCATTTAAATGGGCTGGCTGCCACTTGTCAGGGCACACCTGTCTCCTCTACCCCTACTTATTGTCTCCAATTCCATGGTTTGTGTAGCATGTGCCTTAAATTTAGAGCACACGTGTCCATAGTTATGCAGTTTGGTTTTCAAAAATGTTTACAAAAGAAATAAAAATAAGAAGTAATAGAATATTCCAACTGTAGCTACTCACAGTACGGCTATCAACTGTTCACATTCAGAATCTGAGATAAAATTAAAAATAATAAGTGATACAAATTTTAAAAGCAAAAATTATAGAATGGTGACATAGAAACTTTACAGAACAAGGTAATTCACTTTAGCATGCATTTTGATGAAGTTTACAAAGTATACAGCTATGTTTGCTGCAGTGTAATAATTCTTAAGGTAATCACTGTTTATTCATAAAATTTCAAAGCTTGCGAGCTTAACAGCAAGAATGCAAGACTTTGAGGCAAAATTGGAGCCATTCCTGATAATCAGGTAAGGTGAGAAGTAGCATTAATGGTTTACAAGGAATATGAACACATGAGAGGTGAAGTAAGTATGGTGAAACGTAATGGACTGTATCACCGATAATGAAAACAGGAGCAGGATTATAGTACTATAAATGACAGTATTACAAAAATGTATTGGATCGGGTATTGAGAGCTTACTGGGGGGAATGTTCGATCAGAAGAGCAAGGTGGGATTACAGAAAATACATAATAATAGCCGCCCATAACAACCACTGGGCATAGCCAGGACCATGTCATTCACAATGTAGTGACTAGGAGACCAAGGGTATTCTTCTGAGGAATCATGGAGAAGCATACATAAAACACACTGAAAGTGGCTTGGGCCTGGTATGAGGCCATACCATGTTTCAGCATGCCATTCAGGCACAGAGTATTTGGATGAAATGAGTGAAGAGATGGGAATCATGACTATATCAGAGATGTTATCAGAGCACATGAGTGAAGTCATAAAATAGTCTGAAAAGAGAACAATACAAGAAAAACTTCCGGAAAACAAGATGGACAAGAAGTAGAAGGCACAGAGTGTTTGGGTGACACAAATTGTGATCATTGTACAGAATAGTTATTGGAAGAATGGCTATTAAAGAATTACAAAAACAAGATATTAGACAAAACATGTAATGATAAGCCAAGAAAAATTCTGAGGAATGGGTTATCTAGTGGAGAAAATAATAACAGAGGGCAGATGTTAGTTACTCAAGGACAAGAAAGCAGGTTTCTGCTATGAAAAATTGAAACTTAATCAGTCAAAATGCAGCTGTCTGACCCCAACACCTCAAAAGCTGCCTCTAACATGCAAAGTAATTGTATTTCTTGCAAGTGTACAAGCATCCTTGTACCCCATATATAACAGCAAGTACCAACCATACCTCTTAACCTTTTACAGCAACAAATCTGGACAAAGCCTTTATTAAAAGTGGGACAAAGGCCCAAAAATAGGGAATTTTTTTTTAAATATTGCTCTTACAAACTTAGGAAGTTGACAGAATAACAGGTTTTGCATTAGAGTGAATTTTCTGAAGGGTATGAAGTCTAAAACTCAAATATCTGTCATTATCCTCCAACTTCAATCTTTAATGATTTGCCACTAATTTGCCAGAAAACCACAATGTTATGGAAAACGGACCAAAAATATGAGGCAAAAATCTGGACATTCTGTGAAAATCTGTACAGTTGAGAGGTATGGCCCCAACCCACAAGTTTATACATATACTGTCATTGGAGCTTTTCTCCCCCAGGCCTCCACTGAAAACGGGCTCTTTGTGGCCCAGTGGACTTCCCCAGTTATCAAACTGAAATAAATAAATAATAAAAACATATAGATAATATATATATATATATATATATATATATATATATATATATATATATATATATATATATATATATAAACTCCACCGTCACAACAGTGAGTAAATCCACAGTCATACAACAGTGAGTAAATGGGAAACTCTCAAACATGGTACACGTGGGTTTCCCACAAACCCCTAAACTCGAACAACTGTAATAAGGCAGTAAAGTTCTGATCAGCAAATCCTTAAAAAGACATGGTATAGAGCTGCCCACAGCCCCTGGCCAAATGTGTAAATAGACAAAAATCAAAAGCCTGTTTGAGTATCTGCTTTGGCCTTCAATGCCCTTTTACATTTTTCATGTACTTCGCTCACTGTATTATCTAGGAATAAACAGGACACAGAATCTTCCTATTGTCTATAACATTATTCACGCATTTCTTGTTAATTTGTGATAAAAGGGCAATTAGTGTATATTTTCCCTTTTGCTTTTTTTTTGAGGGGTATTAAACCTTTTGGTGACACATAACCCCTTTCTTTGTGTCTCACTGACTAGTCATAGCAGTTTGTCTGTATGTACTTCTTTCATTAACCTAACTCACACTGTATCTGGATTTTCCTTTACTGATTTCAGGTAAATCTTTTCTATTAAACTGCTGCTTCTCTGTCAGAGAAACAGTGTAACCATGGAATTAAACTTTCCTTTTTTATTGTAATCTGTAAAGTTGAGTTTCTAGCGGACCCACACGTCATCCAGATAGTCAGCTTCTAGCTGATGGTGTTACTTGTTTTAATGGAAATTTGTAACCCACAGCAAACAGTCTCTCAGCCATATTGATCATACATAGCAATTATGTGTAACCGTGCCTACAAACTGTCCAGAAAACTCTACCTCGTGTGATTTGGATGTTAAATATTTAATGCCTGATTTTCTTGCTTTCATAACTGCAGTGGTTGTTATACCCATATCCCCACATTCTGCGTGGGCTCCTTTCTGCTAACATTTCTGTATGAACATACTCAAAACCCTATCAACCACTGGGAAAGGCTGGCACAGATTACCTGCTCTACCAGCTTTGCCCAAACTATAAGGTTGATTTACTGCCACCAGTCAGTTACTATAAGGCTCTTACAAAGGGTATCCAATTATACACCTTTTCTTTTGTCATTTCCTCTCCTTCCTTGTCCTTTTTATTATCTTTTTCATTGTACTGCCCAACATTCTGTTTACTACGTAAGGGAGAGACATAGGCATGCACTACTTTAACTATATTTTGCTTCACTTTGTATATAACAAGTGATTTTAGTGGCTCATCCATTCTCATATTTCCTGAGAATGTTTGCTGGCTTAACATGTGGACTGCCACCCCTGTACCTTCTCCTGTAGTGTCCCCATCCAGTAGGGCTCATTAGACACAATTCCTGTTACCCAGTGGCTGACTCAGAAGTGTGGCTATCTGTTCAAAATGAACTGTTGATTGTGTCCATTGTCCTGCTACTGCTAGCCTATGCTCACCAGCCTGGCTATGGTCAGTTTTATACCCCATTCCACTTTTTGAGGTAAACCACAACATACTCTGCCATGCAAACCTACAGTACCCATTCCAGTGCGTTTCACTACCCTGTTTCTCCCCATGGAGCAGTTGACTGGAACCTAATTGCCCATTCGCAACTGCTTAAGTTTAGGGATTGCAGAAAACCATTGTACATTATTATTTGTGAGATCAACCTTTCCTCACTGTTAAGTGACTATGCAGTTAGCATATATAAGTTTGGGGATGTAGAGGGTTACAGCATAACGGGGTGCTGGGGGGCTTGCTCCCTGAATAAAAAAGTTGTTTTCAGCTGTCACATAACTTTGCATCTAACAGGCAGCTTTTTGGCAGTTGAGATCAGGCAGCTGCAGTCTGAGCAATAGAGTTTTAACTGCTTATAGAGAGGTATTGCTGGCCGTTACATATATAGATTGCCATTATATAGATAAATGCATGCCAATGAGCTGTGAGGTGGTGTGTGCCTTTTTTTAAGAATTGTAGCACATTTCTTCAGTGGGCAGTGATGCAGGCAGTTGGATTTGACAGCACAGTTTAATATTTAGGTGATTTCTTTCTTTGTGACTAGTGCTAAGTCTGAAAAATATATGTGGACAGTTTAAAGTTTTAAAAAAGTGTGTCAAAATGTGTTAGTACATTTGGTCAATCAGAAGAAATATAGACATCCAAATAAATTTCATTTTGGGATAAAAATACACAGTGAAACAGGAATGTGTTCTTTTGCCAATCAAAAGATAAATTAGAATATTAGAGAATAAACAAAAGACTGTGGCAATAATGAATCAATAGTGGGAGAACTCCGGACACTAATACAGCTAAATCAATTGGCGTGTAAGATGACACCAGTGGGCAGATCTTTTATGAGAAAGTTTGCAGCAAAAGGGATGGAATGTAACAAATGTCGCTGCAAGATCTGGGTAATGGAATGCTTGCCTGCTATAATTCCATGGCTACAATTGTGATTCTAAGATCCTTCCAGTAATAACAGTGAGAATCAGAAAATATATACTCAGCCTTTAGAATCTCTGAGTGTTCCATCTTGTATATAAGCAGCAGAAGTGTATGGGGCACTATCTGCTCCTCAAGGGATGAAGATTCTCCTTTAAAAAAAATGCTTTGATTTTATAGCACCAGGTTGTGAGATTTACTGCTTTGCACACGGAACCAAAGCTTATTTTTGTAATTTTGGGAATCATTATTATGGGTTTCAATGCTATAGGAGGGAACAGTAGAAGATAAAAGGAAAAATGTGGGCATATGGTTAAGCATTTCAGAAATCTACAATATAAGTCTGCAGTGCAGAGCAGTGAAGGATAACTGTACAGAGATGCATTTGGAAACATGCATATTGGGAGCTGTTTCAAAGTGTAATGCTTCACAGGGAAATGGCTAAATCACATAAGAGACAGATTATATGGCAGAATTTCTTAAAAGGACTTTATTCCAGTACTCATGGCAGTAGATATCTAGGAAGATCATCTTAGGAAATACAATCGTATGGACCTGTTAACTTCTCACAAAACTTGGGATGCACATACATTAAATAATTAGCTAGGATAAATGGCTAATTTAGAAATTAATGAGGTATTTTACACAACACCATTTAGCACTGAATATGACAGAAGTCATCATGTGCAGGGCATAGAATTCTTTAGTGAATTATTTTTCTTGAAATGGAATCAGTTCCAGAGGTTAGGACAAAAAGCTAACACTATTTCAGATCTCACATTTCTGTAAGTTGCAAAAAAAAAAAACAAATGTGGAGAATAAGTGTTAATTCTTTGTATACTTGGGCAAGGCACTGTGCAAATTGGGGAAGCATAATTTTGTTAAAACTAAGCAGGAACATTCCACTTCCTCAACTCATGGTTAATGAATTAGCACAACGTAAAGTGGGAGTTAGATTAGAAAAGGTGAGCACACACACACACACACACACACACACACACACACACACACACACACACACACACACACACACACACACACACACACACACACACACACACACACTCTGTAGCCATCACTTTGTATCAGAGGGTGAAAGTGCTTCAGTTAGGAAAGGTATCACAAGACTGGGCATAAAAAAAAATAAGTTAAATGAATGCTAAGCAATGGGCTCAGTGGAGCTGGAGTACATTGCCTAAGGTGTGTGTACAAGAATATCAGACGTTATTACTTGGAGAGTTTGTGTTTCATCAGTATATTCTATATGGTATTCACAATCTCTCAAGAGCAACCAAGTAAACCATTAAGAAACCCATAAGTCTGTCTTTGAAAAAATGTTAGGGTGACAGAGGATGGGATTTGTCTGTGCATGGCTAAGTCCAAATTCAGGAGGCAAGAGGGCAGAGCATAGGGTTGTAACTCCACAATGAGTAGGATGTAAGGTTTTGAGTAAGGTAAGTGTTAGACCATCTGGTAGGCAAGGGCTTTTCTTCAGTCATTTCTGAAGCCTCTGATAACTGTTTATCACTTGAGTGTGCTGTTATCAAAGGTAACCAAGGTCAATGGATGGACATGAGAAAGCATGAAAAACAACAGGTGTTTCCAATAGAAATGGCTTCACATGCACCTGAGGGGGTATTATTCACAGCACTTAAAAGCTGGGGAGATGAAAATCCATGCAATACAAATTATATAGGCAATGTCATTTGTTTTAACTTTTTTTTATTTGATTTCATGCAGAACCAAGAAAAAGTATATGGACGGCAGATCACTTCAGTATGAAAATACTGAAAATATTGGTGGAAAAAGAAGTAGGGAAAAACTTGACATTCATTTTAATGTAGAAATTCTGATTGTGGTTACATGATCTAAGCATAAGGTAACACTGGTTCTGGAATCAGAAGGATCTTCATGGAAATGAAAGAGGGTCCACCTAATATTATCACATTACCTTTGGGAGCATGTTTTATTAAACATACCTATAAAATATATAAAACAGTTGACAGCCTTGGGTTCATTTTGCTTTCTCTGAGGCAGTTCATAGAGTTGTTTTGGGGAAAGGCCACATCTGTAAGCATTCAAAAGGAACTTAGCAGGATGTTGAATAGGAATTTAGCAGAATGTTGAATTGGCTATTGAGAATGATCCTGTTTCTGAATAAAGGACAAGTTTGGGGGGTACACTGGCATTAAGGTTAAATGGCCTGAGAACTGTTACAAGGATGGAGTTCACTTATCAAGAATGGGCATAGATAATTTTTGGAGGAGGTGATATCAGACAGAATAAAACCTGTTAAAGAGATGGATGACATTGGCAAAGGAGGAAATGTACCTTTCTCTCTGTGGCAGATGCAGAATTAGTATAAGGAAAAGAGAGGTGATGGGGGGACTATGAATCCTGCTAACTAATCCTTCACCAAAACTGACTGCTCAGGAGATAATAGGAATCTTGATAGCCAATCATTACTTTTGAAGATACTAAGGTCATTTAAAAAGGGGTACGTGACCTTGACAGATGTGGTTTTCAAGAGCTATAAAGATGCCATTAAACTTTTCTGATGCATATCTCTGCTCTGCCTGGATATGTGTGTGTGTGTGTGTGTGTGTGTGTGTGTGTGTGTGTGTGTGCGTATGAGTATATATTTATTTTAACTGGCGTAATAAATGCATACTGAAGCCATTTAATTACATCATTCTGTGGTTCAGTTCTGTAACAACAATATATCAATATTAATGTGATAAATATGAGGGTATGTCTTATAGGAATATGCTAATATGTAAGTTAGCAAAAAGCAATATCCTGTCCTGGTCAACACCTAAGTAAAGGTCTGAAGGAAGTGTTGTACTCCTCTACTCCCTATAATAAATGAAGAATACTTAACATAATGCTATTCTTATTACATGGTAACATCGCTTTAGTCCCTGTGTTTTATTAAGCCATGTGAGAGTTAAAAACAGTAAAATGAGCACTATGCAATATTTCCAAAACAATGAGACAAGATTGTTCAGTAACTAGCCTAGACAAAAGCTCTCATCAAAAGTTCATAAATGACCAAATCCTGGCTTGGAGGCTGGCTTTTTACTCAGGTAGTTAGGATCTTCCATTCTCCATCCAAAACAGTGAATGTAAACCATATACTTTTTATTCTACCGCATATTCCAAATATTACATCATTTGACAATAACCCTGATTCTAAAACACTTTGCTCTCAGTGTAAATGACTGCTTGTACTGAAAGCAACTCTTTTGGAATCTGACCCAATGTGTTTGCTTCCATCTTTCTTTCTTTTTCTTTTTTCTTTTTTTTTTCTTTCTTTTCATTCTTATTTCCCTTCTTTACAGATGGGTTGAATGGTCCAAGGGCACTAGTCAGTAATGGCCATGACAAGGGTACACTCCACTGATGTTCTGCACTTGGCCACTCTTTTGTTGCTTAAGACAATTAATGCTTGTTTGCTATCTCAGTGATAATGACACTGTACAAAAGCAAGTGCACCAGTCTTTGGTAACATTGATGCCAAAAGTAACATTATAGAGGCTATTGAAGCCTAGCTTACAGATAGCTCTTGTTACTAATGCATATTTTGTGGATTGTAACATTCAGGTAATCCATCCCAGCAGTACTCTAACAAAGACGAAACTGATTTTAATTCATTTCCAAGACTAAAATATTGAAATTGACATCTCCCCCGCTTAGGAACAGGAACTACAGCACTGGGCTTTCACAGTCTGAGAACATTACTAGCATCACTGAACTAATGCTAGCCTACATTAATAACCCCCCCCCCCCCCCAACAAACTGAAATGTAGGGGAGATATATATATATATATATATATATATATATATATACACATATATCTCAGTAATTTTAAGTTACTTGTACCTGTTGTGTACAAATTTTCTGACATGGGCAGTTGTGTCCTATGGAAAGAATGAAGAATGTCATCTACCCAGATATGTTAGCAGAAAAATAACATATTTGTCTCAGCCCTGTTGTATTATATATTAAACTGTGAGCAGTCAGGTGCATACCAAATAAATGTAAGCTATACTGGTTGAAGCTCATCCTTCAGAAAATTCATACTTTAGTGAAAAAAGTCCCATTCTGGGCACCTGTTATAGTAGTAGTTCTGTCAAAAGTTATAATCAAGCAGAGGGCTAATGCAAACACTATAAAGTAAAGCTGCAGTGATTTGTCTGTATTCAAAAAGCATTACAGCCACACTATGCAAAGAGAACAGGACTGTATCGGACATATACACCTTGTAAGCGACAGTGTACAGCTTACTCTTTGAAAAAACAATACCGTGGCAGACTCGGATATGTTAAGTGCCCAGTCTTCAGACTTGCAAATGAACCAAAAGTGGTGTGAATGAGCCAAAAAGAAGCTAAATGAACCCACAAAATACATGTGCTTTACTCTACTCCTTGTCCAAGACAGGAGGTCCAGAATGATGATTTTATTATATTATATGTATTGCATTATTTACCTGTTCGATATATATATTCGGAGACCATTTCCCCTTTCTGATGCTCTTCATGTCAGCGGTTAGAGAATCTGTACTGGTCTGGATTTTGTCTATGCCAGTTCTTAAATTCATAAATAAGACAGCTGCCCCAGAAATTGTTAAATGACTCATGTTAAAATATCTGAAATGCATACCTCACAACCTCTTGGTGTATGAAGTCTGAATAAAGCCTAAAATAACGGTGGAACAAAGGTCCAAAAATAGTGGCAGATTTTAAATGCTCCCCTAAACTTAAAATATTGCTAGAATAGCAGGATTTGTGTTCGCATGCATTTTTTGAAGTATATCAAGCTTGTAAACCGTGGCTCTAAATGAATGTCACTGCTGAAGTTACACCCGACCCCATGAGCAAAAAAGGGGAAAAGGGGTTGTGGATGGATGGATGAAGCCTGGAACTCAAATGCATGTCATTATTTAATTACTTCAGTTCTCAGTGATTTGCCAGAAATCCACAAGCTCTATGAGTGACAGACCAAAAATTACGGGGCAAAATTATGTACAGTTGACAGGTATGTAGATCACTCACTTTTCATCTCCAAGTGTTTTTTATTTTTTTATGATAAAGGGGACTATGCTTATAAAGTGTATTGTCTGTAAAGCAGCAGTCTATTGCTTTGGCCTGAGGATACCTTTCCCTCCACCATGTTATAGCTCTTAAGTATCCTTGATTTCGCGGCAAGTCCTTGATTTTCTCATAATTGTCTGGTGTGTTTCGCGTAAGTCTTGCTTTCTAATAAACTGATGGGGACTGAAATCACTAACTAATGACACGAGTTTCAGACTTCATATCCCTTCCGAAAATGCATGCTAATGCAAAACCTGCAATTCTAGTAACTTTCAAAGTTAATATAAGCGATATTTAAAATCTGTGTTTGGTTTTCGGCCTTTATCTGCAAACAGTTGTTTGGTTTTGTGTATGATTTCTAAGAGGCTGCTGCTCTGAAGCGTTGCACTCAGACCTCACATTGCTATTCAAAAAACATTACCGTTTAAAAGTACGCACATCTCTCTACAAAATTTCCTAATTAACCTTTCGGGTAATGCCTAATCATCTTTCATTGTGGCATACTGAATAGTCATAGCAGATTGTCTGCGTATACATCTTTCATTAGCTTAACTCGGTGTGTTTGGGGTGGGGTGGGGGTAGTGGAGAAGAAGCTAGATGTGAAGAAGAGTGCGTCTGGCCATTCATAGACTTGGAGAAGCATGTTACGACAACCACAAAAGGTTGTTTAGAAGAATAAGCACTGTTCACAGGACTACGTTGTAAATTAAACAGTTCTATCTGGTCCTGCACTCAGTGAGCCATAATATTTCAGAAAATGCACATACCCCAAGTATGCCAGGCTGAACTTTTAGATGCTGGCAACCATCTCAAAGCAGTCCAACAGCGTGGTCACCACAGTCCTAAGCAACATGGCAGCACACCGTTCCCGCAGTGGAAATACAATTAAATTATTTACTGAAAAAAAGGCTACATTTTTATGGATTACATATAACCTCAATTTCTCAGTAATACAACTGTAATTCAACAATCGTATCCAATACAATTACGTTCCTAAACTGTTTAACTTTGTTAATTAAAAGATGGGCACACGTGATATGTGCTTAGAGTCCAAACCACATATTAAGCAAATCTATTACTGTGCTCTGAAGAGTTTAAAAGTAAAGGTGAATGTCATTGTCTGCTTAGTTCATTTTGATTTGCACCGTGTCTACAGAACTTTTAACCAGAACAGCTAGCATTTCTGATGGAAGTTATGCACCATGCGTTATTATCAAACCCACAACTCTTCAATGGGACTGCCAATGTGCCCCCCCCCCCCATATCCAACCTCAGTTTCATATGCTCATCACATTTACAAAAGCTGCATATGCACACACAGAGCTACTCACAGGGTCTCAGTGGCTGCAGGGAACGAGGGCAGCGTACCAATCTGTCTGCAGGTCACCTTCAAAGCTTGCCACTCGGAACACTCGCAGGGGGACGGGCAAGGCGATGTCGTAGGCTGCAGTTCCTCCACAGACCCTGTTGCCCCCAGCAGCAGCACCCATGCCCTGCAAAGAAACCGCAAAAGTGCCGGCATCCAGGTCATGGTCACCGCGTGCAGCGCTACCACATGGTCGTAGTCCTTCATCTAGTACACCAACAGCAAGTAAGCTAGTGGGGTCGGTCCGCCGGTTTCCATTCACCTGTCCATAATGTTCATTCACGTTTGGGGGCGGATTAATGTTCTCATGACAAACTTTAGTGTTTGACGTTTCTGTGTGGTAATTTCTGTAGTGCTGTCTGAGCTATATCCAGGTTACTTTCCCTTGTCTTTTAGTTCAGAAATAAAATACCACAAAGCTGTGAACGCACTTATCCAAGATCTTTATGACTGCTGTACTGGTCTGGACGTTCTTGTATTTTGTAATATTTATTCCTTTTGTTGCATCTGTAACTAAGCAGTGGACACCAGGGCAAGGCAGAGTTAGTACTCGAACCATGGAGCTGGGGTGGGGTTTACTTTTCTGGGTTCGGGGCTCACACCGGATTATGGATAGCACTATTTGTTAAATAGATCCATGTAGGACCAGAACCCCCAGCACCCGTCCTTGAGAGATTAAAGCTTCGTCATTTACAGTAGCAATGTTAACATGCCCCTGCGTACTAGTTGCATGGAGAGACTACTAAATGTGCGTTGTTATCAATGACATCGAACTCTGCAAACTACCCAAGATCAGACTCATTCCTAACCTCAGATTCGCGTTATAAGCATTGTATGTTTGGCAAGGGTGAGTGATCATTATCCTGTTCTGGTCTACCACAAAATGCACCTTTAAACCTAAAAGCAAGCGATAAGTAAAACAACAAAACTTGTGCCAGCAGTCCTTATCTCATCCACATTCCTGCCTTCATTCTTAGCGTCACACTCTGGGAGAAAAGGGCAAATTAGGTTCAGGTAGCAAGGGTGCTGCAATACACACACACACAATAAACTGCATTATTTTTGTGTAAACACCACTGAAAATCCTCTGAGGAAAAAACGTATTTAGTCAGTTATTCAGTAGGTAATGCAACTTGTTTAGGGTCATGTATAGTTGCAAAAAACGGATGCCCTGAAATTAGTGACAATCTTCTGTGAATGATAAACCCGGTCACACAGGTACACAGTGGTTACAGGTCTCTGATTTAATCTCATTTGACTTTTTCTCCAACCTCTGGCTACTTACCTAAACAACAGAAACTAAAACTGAATGTAGTGCATTTTCCAATTTGGAATATCACAACCCGGATAATAATAGGATTCATTAAATCACCGACTATTATTATAAATGAGCATCTATATATAAACAAAAAGTGTACAGTGCGACTTCATAAAATTTCAGCACTCCGACAGTGTTGTGTTATATTAATCATTAACGTTCTTGTAAAGTGTAATCCAGGAGCGACAGAACTGACTGTCCATCGCAAACGTTTATCTTACATGTAAACAATGCACAACACACAGTTGCACTGCATAACAGGGAAAAAGTGAAATAAATATTTTCTTCTTTGTCGCACACTGTATTGTTTATCTGCTCAGGCAGTGTTATACTAAAACCTCTGTGAAATAAAATGTTGCCAGAAATTCATTCTGGCAGTGAGGCTTACTAAAAGGTTGGAGGCGCACATTCACAGGAACAATTCCATAATAACTTTTCCACATTGTGAAACTTAACTAGACAAAGTAAACAAAAACAACTTTCTGACAGAGATGAGAGTGAATATTCTCTCATTTCAGAAAGGAAAGCTGAACAGTATAATTACTTGGCAAAAACACATAATGGTACGAAGATATTTATGAAGTGTAACAAATGTTTAAGTCTGAAGCTTACATAGGAATTTACTGGTAAAGTATAAATGCTCAATAATTCTCAGACAAATATACTGTTCCCGATGTCCGACAGCTTGCGTACCGACACAACAGTCTACAATTTATTTATTTATTTATTTATTTACTGGCATTTGATTACAGGGAAAGTATGACTGGGTAGGAACCTATTTTCAGCGTTGGCCTGAGAGAAAAGCTTCACTGTACTAACAAAACATTTTAAGAACAATAATTTTAGGGTCTTTAAAAGTAATACAAAAACAACTGCAGTTTAAATGATACCAAATTAGACATAATATGAAAACAGTGGTTAAGAAGAGATACAAGTTATATGATATTTAATAGTCAGAGAAATTTTAGCCAGTTTATAGGGGAAAATAAAGGAAAGTTGGTATAACAGAAACAGGAATTGCAATACAACGTGAGAGAAAAGCAGGCTTATGGCATGTTTAGAGAGAAAGCCAGGGGAGAGAAATTGATAGAAGTAAGGAAATTAGTACAAAAGCAAGAGTAAGGAGACGTTAGGTAACAATGGGTATTTGCTCACATTTAGGGATACAGTTTATCCTGGTGTTGAGCAAAAAGGGAGTCAGCTTTTGGCTAGGAAGACTTGCAGAATGGTTTTGAAGGATGGGGGGGAGGGTACTGATCTGATGGATACAGATAAGGAGTTGCATGGCTTAGCAACATAATATGGGTACAGACATTGCCCAGCAGATATGATGGACAGACAAGAGTTTTTGGTCACTGAATCGTAATGACCGAATGGGAACATAGTTGTGCAGAATGTTATTTAATGGTGAACAAGCAGATGGATTCTAAGTAATTTTATAGGTGGTAAGAAGCTGTGTATATGTTACTTGATGAGGAAGTTCTAATAAATTCAGGCTTTTTAGTGCTATATAGTGGTGGGTTCTGAAAAGGATATTTGCTGCAAATTTAGCAGCTTTGTTATAGCATTGTTCAAGTTTTGATTTTATGCCTGGAGGTTAATAAGGATGGGAACAGCATAAATAGGTCTGAGGAAGAGATAAGTAGTGGAAAGTGTAGCTTTAGTTGCATCGGTGAGAAAGTTTTTATCTGTATAAAACATCCCTTGTGTTTGATAAGTTTTTCTTATGCAATTTTGTATATGCAAGTCAAATTTAAGATTATCATCCACTATTACCCTAATAATTTGCTATGAGAAGTGACTTAATTGGTTGTGTTATCAAGAATAATGACTTTACATTTTTGTTTTATTTCATGGGAGAGGGATTTGGGGAAAATAAGTAGTTTTTTTAGGGTTGAGCATGAGTTGTGAGTTGCAGACATGTTGTTTTTTCAGTTGCTGTTAAAGATTCCTGAGTAAATTTTTGGAGGTGTACCATGCTGTCAGATGTACCAATTAGTGTGAAGCCATCTGCATACTGTATTAGGGAAGCCTGTTGTGTGGAGTTGTGGAGTGTGTTGGTGTGAATGTTAAAGAGGAGGAAACCAAAGATAGAGCCTTGTGGTACACTGATAGTGAATGGGAGTTATGGAGAGAGGGTGGAGTGCCATTTTACAGACTGATACCTACTGGATAGGTAGCTTTTGAACCATAGAATGGTGAGCTGAGAGAGACCTATTGAGGACATTTGAGGTAGACGTTTTCTGTGACAAACTGCGTTGAAGGCTTTAGACTTGTCTAGAAAGAAAGTGGAGTCTACTTTTGCCATTATCTCTAGCTTTATTGACAGTATCTATATAGGTTAGAAGTGCAGTGTTAGTACTATGAGAAGAACAGAATCCATACTTGTGATGGGAACATGAGTTCTTCCAGAAGGAGATAGTTTAGCAATTGTTTTTGAATACATTTTTCAAGTATTTTGTATGGGCTGGATAAGATTGGTATAGGTCTAAAGTTAGTAATGCCTGTTGAGTTTCTTCCTTTGTGCACAGGGATACTGGGTGACTTTTTTCCAGAGAAAGAGAATGTGGGATTCCTGGACTGACCTATTTATAAGAACTGAGATAGGGAAGGTGATGCTTTTGGCTGCTATTTTAAAGTACTCACTTGGAAGGTCATTGGCTGAAGTAGGGCATGGTTTTTGAGTTTGTTTAAGAGTAGTTTTACATAGGATGTGGAGACAGGTTTGAAGATTAAAGTGATATGTGGCTGTTGGCAGGATTAGAATTAGATGTTGTGGTATGCTTGGTTAGAGATGCTATACTATCTAAGAAATAAGAGTTGAATTGTATTGCAATTTCAAGTGATGAGTTATTGGGAGAGGGGTTAGGGCTGAATTTATGGCCAGAATGCAAGATTTATTTAACGGCTGTCCAGAATTTTTTAGGGTTGTGTTTACTATTATTCTAAAAGTTATTAAACTATATATTTTTTGTCTTCATTAATTTACTTTCTAGTATGATTGCAAAGCATTCTGAAGTTTTCAAGGCATTGTGCTGTTTTATATTTTTTGCCATTCTTTCCATGTTTTTTCTCTATCCTGTTTTAGCATTCTACTCTTTTTGAATAGCCAAATTGCATTATTTGTTTTTAGTCTCTTCCTTCTAGGAGGTGCAAGGCTATTCAGGATATTCAGGAAAGTTGTACTGAATTCATTTACAGCATCATATAGGGGGAGGATTTTTATTAAATTTTACTTAAATAAATGATAGGGTAGTAATGAACATTTGTGTGTTATGCTATTGAAGTGGAAATGTGAGATGTCTGTTTTTTTTAATTTCTCCAAGTCTGTTGGGTTTCTAATACCATGATGGGAATGGACCCCCATTCCTAAGTCAAAGTATGATTAAAGTTCATGAAATTAGTATTGTTTTAATCTTTGATGTCAGCCAGAAGTGCTCTTCGCAGCACCTGCAATGTGCCCAGTAATGACTCCTTCTGTAATTTGTTCAGGGTTATATGTATTGGTAACATATCTAAATAGGGTTGTAGAGTATTTTTATAAGACCCGTTGCTCTTACTACTACTGGAATTATCTGGGTATCTTTCTTCAGCATTGCTCTCATTTCTGCTTGCAGATCCTGATATTTTATGACTTTGTGGGCCGGATTCATGATGGTTTGCACGGAGTCTAAGAGTAGAGTAAGACTCCATGCAGCCATCATGTCCGACGAGCGATCCAGGAACAGCCTGCAGGGGCGTGCAAGAGAGCACCTAAAACGGCTCTTACACGGACAGGGCTGGGATATGCAAATTACCTCAATTGCAGGTGAAAGGCATGCAAATGAGATAGATTTGTGATTCAGGAAACCCGAACCTGTCCGAGTAAGAGCAGTGTTATTTGCAGAAATGTACTCAGTTGACAACTGAGTACCGTTCTGCATATAGCAAAATGGAGCCGTGACAGCTCCAAATAAAGGTTGCATCCAGTGCAGGAAGCATGCCAATGGCCAAATATACAGCCATTGGCAATGTTTCCCGATGCAATATGAAAAAAAAAAAAAAATTGTATTTTTTCTCCGATTTCCGATGTTTAAGTGTAGCGCAGCGCCGCACAAATGGGCTGCGCTCTAAAAACTAGAAAACTAAAAATTAAAACCCGCAAATGTGGATCGTATTTAAATTGTTAATGTACAATGCAAGGGAATGGCAGGCTGAAGACAATATGGCCACCGAGTAGAGGTTGCTAAGGGGGAAGCTCAGTCTAAGAGATGTAACCAAGCATTAGTAGGCAATCCTATGCAAAGGAGGGTTAGGATAGTGAATCACAAGTTTACATAGCAAATGAGCACAGTCAGTGGAGTATAGGAATAGGATAAGAGGAGTAACAGAGTAGAAGATAGGTGACATCACGAGTGGGGTATGTATGAAAGAAGTGAAGCTCATTGGAGCAGAGTGGCATGTGTCAGCTGTCATTTACACATCATGGAAAGAGGTGTGTCAACAGGAAGGCTAGGTAAAGGCAAGAAATGGAAGGTGTATGCTGTGGATAACACCAAAGTTTCTTGCTGAGCGGGTATGCGTGCATGTGCGTGCCTGTAAACCCGAGTAAGACAGAGTGTGCGCGTGTAAGCGTGAGTGCGCGCGTTTAAGCCGGAGTAAGCATGTATAAGGCTGTTTAAAGAGTTGTAAGTGCGTTTGCACTGGTGTGCACGTGTTTTAACCTGAATAAGCAAGTTTTAGTCCGTGTAAGCATGTGTGCGCGCGTGTGAGCTGCTGTGCGCGTGTTTGCGCTTGTGTGCACGGCACTGCCCCCCTAAGGAAACAGAAAGGAAAAAGGAAGCACAACAAATAGTAGGAAGCTACCAAGGAGTACTAGCAGAGCTAGCAGGTGAAAACAATCGGAATCAGGCAATTACACAGGCAGTACACTAGCCCAGCCTAGCACTTAAAACTCTGCAAACAACAGTCCATTATGTTTCTCACAACAGACACTGCAGTAAGCTAATAGAAGTGAAAACTGAAAAAGCTTTACTGAGACAAAGAAATGTTAGGGGCTGCCATTGCTGTTATAAGGTGACATATGCAACATGCTGAGGGTGGTGACAATGGAAATGCTGCTGGACAACCTACAGTGAGGAGACAGAGAAGAGTGTACAGGCCCAGGGTAACCTACCAGGGGCTACATGAGCTGGAGATAGTGGAGCGCTATAGAGTGGACAGAGACCTCCTGCAGCAAATTGTTGAGCTGTGCAGGCCACGCCTCACACACAGAACCAACAGAGGGGAACTCATCCCAGTGGAAACCAAGGTATGTGCTGGCCTAAGAATATTAGCAACAGGTACCTTCCAGAGACTAACCGGTGACATGATGGGGATATCACAGGCATCAGCATCCAGGGTACTGCACCAGTTCCTGGATGCCATGTCAGCACATGTCGGTGATCATATATATTTTCCCAATTCCCATGAGGTATTGGCCAGCAATATGCGTCTCTTCCAGCAAATAGCGGAATACCCTGAGGTAGTGGGTGCAATAGACTGCATGCACATATGCATCAAAGCACCAGCCGGCGAGCAGGGTAGGGTCTACTTCAACTGCAAGGGCTTCCCCTCCATCAACTGCCAGGTCATGTGTGATGCCCAGGGCATAATACTGAATGTGTGTGCTGGCTGCCCTGGAAGCCACCATGATTCCCATATCTAGCATCTGACGAAGCTGTACCAGACATTTGCCAATGGAGACATCCCACATGGTCACCTAGTGGGGGATGCTGGCTATGCACTGGAGCCATGGCTGATGACACCCATCAGAAACGCACACACACCCCTGAACAGGAATGCCATAATGAGGCACATGCACAAACACGTAATGTAATTGAGTGTGTGTTTGGGTTGCTCAAGTCACGGTTCCGGTGCCTGGACACATCTGGTGGAGCCTTGCAGTACTCACCAACTACATGTACCCAAATTATCATGGTATGTGCTATGCTACATAATATGATCCTGTGAAAACAGCTGCAGCAGGACCAGCATAGGCCTGGGCCAAACAGCCCCCCACCATTGCCAAGGCCATCACAGGCAGAGTGTGACTCGGAGGAGGAACAACCTGAGCCTGCCCCTGTAGGCAGAAGGAGGCGTACCCAGTATGCTTTGGCCTTGGCAAAGAGGCAACGCATAGCACATACACTGGCTCAGTAGGAACTCTAGAAATTATACCTCTCTCTGACTTGCACATATAGTAAAAGGGATGCCTAAGTTGACACTACCTGCTTTCAAACATGTACAGGGAGTGTAGTATGTGCATTGACATAGGCAGCCCTGCAGCACCACCTGAGGCATGATTGCCATGTGTTAAGCAATATAAAGCAGTGCTAAACAGCATTTACCACCATGTAGTATATGCAAACAAAATCACACACACCAACTAGCACAACTGTGGTCAATGTTGAGTAATACTGGGCAACGTCCAGCAATGTTGGTGAATATTGAGCAATGTCGGACAAGCCTGGTCTAAGTAGGGCATAGCTGAACAAAAGCCAACATGTTCATATTTGCTTAACTGGCCCTTAAGCAGTCTGGTCTGCTCAGTATGAAAATATAAAGCAGTGATGGGCCTCAAACCCAGGATACTGTGCACTATAGTTAAAGTACTGAACCACTAAACCATGACAGTATTGCAGTGGTCAGCCTGTATGAAGGAATGTTGATAAGTCTATGGAAAGTATCTCATGGAAACCCTGCAGGCACAGCATAATCCCTGTCGAGTTATGACACAAAGATGAGTCCTGCAGTAAGAACAGAACCTGACTTCCAACACACGCAGTATAAATGTTAATATTGGTCATGTTCACACACATCAACAAATGTAGTGGACCTCAGATAGCAACATACTGAAAGGTCACACTGGGCATGCTTACACACTTGAATAAATGAGACAAATGTCAGGCAACAAAACACGGAAAGCCTGAACTGGGCATGCTCACAAACTTAGGCCATGTCTGAGTGCAGCAGTGGGCCACACATATCTGGCAGTTGCATGTGTTAACCCAGGAACCTCTCACTATCCAGCAATCTGCCCTGTGCACACAGTTATATGTCAACAGACACATATATAATATAGTGGAACCCTGTCATAATCAAATATGTTCTGCAGATACCTAAGTTGTTCATAGAAACTGGTAAAGCAAAGACGATAAAGACCTGCAAACAGTATCAGCAATAAACATTGTGCATCCCGAACATTAGCATAGGTTCAGAGGTCGATACTAGGCTATCTGCCCTAGGGCATGTACAAGCCTAGCCAGAGTGTGTTTGGCATTCGCAACCCTGTCAGATTACTACACTGTGCGTGTGAATAGTAGGTCACACAAGATAGCCCATGTACGTTTAGGCTAGTGTGCCTCTGTCTAGCAGGGACACAGTAGATATCCCAGGGGTAAACATACGATCACCCATACAGTCGTCAAGATGTCTCCTGTAGGTGGTCAGTGAGGGCACTGCCTATGTGAAACTGGGATTACAATCCGGAGTGAGTGGAGTCTCTGGGATAAGAATCTGTCCCTCCAGCATGTCCTATTAACATCTGTGCTGAGGTATATGTCCCTGGAGTGTGTAGCTCCAAGAAAGTCGGATATCCTGAGGTGGAGCATGTCCAGTAATTCTGGGTTGGGTATATCTGTAAACAACAGGCGCACATCATATCCGAGTAGGTGGTAGAGCTGGAGTTACTGCATCCGAACTGTGCAGGGCATCTGTGTGAGTCCCTAGATCTGCTTGGTGAGGAACTTCTGTGGCCAGTACAGTTGCTGCAGGTGTCGGGTAAGGTACACCCCAAATGTGGCATTGTAACCAACCATGGTTGTGATGAGTATAGGGGCACAATGACCTCACTCGATCTAGATGTGAAACCATATGGGATAAGGTGGCCTATATAGAAGGTCTGTCCAACCACTTTGGCAATGTGATTATCAAAGGCGACAGTATGAACAAGTCATGTCCCCAAACCCCTAACAACTCCTACCGTATGTAATGGAGTACTACTTATGTGGTAATGTGTAGACATGTTGTTATTCCCAAAGGGGATGACTATGCAACTAATGGCATTTACCTGTAGGCCATGGCTCAGGCACCAGTCATCCATCTCTGTGAGACCCTGTTTGAGTATGCATGTGGCAGCTGGAGAGTTGATTATGGCACCCAATTTGCAGTCAAGTGCGAACATGGTCAGCCATATTCCCCCTGTGGTAGCCTGTACGTGAGACAAATATATACTGAACAAGAGAGGTCCCAGGACCGAGCCGTGTGGGATGCCATGTGTAACTGGCGTATAGTCAGAGATGGCACCTGCAATTCTGACCATGTGGGTGCTATCCCTGATCCAGGTAGCAATCCATCGTGTGAGATATGTGTCCATATCGATGCTGGTGAGCCTATGCATAATGGCCCAGTGGGTTATTGTGTTGAAGGGTTTTGCAAGGTTTAGGTAGGCTGTGTGGACAACCATCCCTATGTCGATGGACCTGTTAACCGTTTAAAGAATACAAACAGGTTCAAGAGGCAAGATCTGCCCACAACAACACTGAAATGTATAGGACACAGTGTCTGTAGGTTCCCGATGTCTATGTGTATGAGTCCCATGACAATTCGCTCCATAGCTTTGCAGAACAGGCTAGTTAGGCTTATAGGGCAATATTGTCTGTGGTCCATTGTGGCACCAACTCTGTGGAGTGGGACCACTGTCGCTGTACGCCATTCCTTGGGTACATAACCTGTAGAAACTCCGATATTGAACAGTGATGTAATGTGAGGGTCATGAAGCTTGTGTAAGATGCAGGCCGGGACACCATCTGGTCCCATTGATGCTGTGATGTACGCTTTGGGGAGGGTAGCACTCACCTGTTACTGTGTGATGTCAGGGAGGTTACACTCTGTTGGGATGGATAGTTGCCGTTTGCCAGGATGTTGGCAATGCCAGTGGGTTCAGGGTAAGTTTAGTCAGTATGCAGTAACTCACAGCATATCAACCTGACATAACTGAAGAAGGCCGTGTGATAGTCCTACATGTCTGGTGCAATTGTCCGGTAGAAGCGGCCCTTAGAAAAGTTCATGAGTGATCATAGCTGTCTCTGCTAGTACAGATCACAGATGCCTTCCCCGTCTGGGATTGTGCTCTATCATGTAGTAGCTTCCTCCTGATGTTGTAGAGCTTATTAATGGCTGGGGTCTACCAGACAGGTCCCCTGCCATTGGAGGAGTGAGTCCTGTTGTTATTTGGGATAGCACAATCCATGCAGTCCACTAGGTGTCCATAGAATGTGTATGTAAAGGATTCAGCAGTCTGAGCCGTATTTGCCACTGTCTCAGGGTCTCTGAAGGATACCACCTTGCTTTGGTGAAGTGAGACGTTGGCTCATGAGAAGTTCACCAAGATTACCCAGGATGGGTGTGTGGAGGGTATTTGCATGTCCAGTGAGATACACGTATGTTCTGACCTTACCAATGAGGGGTATATCACTGGTGTGGAACATAGAGTCCTCATGTTGGTGATGATCAGGTCCAATATGTATTCCCCCTTGTGGCTGTGCTGACTGATTGTGCCATAGCATATGAGTCTACAAATTGTAGTGACTGTTGAGCGAGGGTGTTGGGGCTTGAGTAGTATCCCCAGTCAATATTTGTGTATTTGAAGTTACCCAATATAATGGTGTTTGTGGAGACCTTCATATTCTCCATAGTTCCCATGAAAGCCGAGTGCAGTTCCTGAGTTTGGGAGGGTGGTCTGTAGCAGGCAACAAACTGAAAGGCAGTTTTGCACAATGGTAGTTGTATATGTATGGTCTGTGATGCTTTGTGCAGTGCTACTAACTCGGAGGTGTGTGTATCTGTGATGTATATGGATACTCCCCCTAGTTGTGTTGTCTGTTCCAAGTCTTGTGGTCAGAAAGCATGGTATGAAACATAACCTGGTAGTGCTGGTGTGCATAAGTGAGCCTGAACCAGGCGTCTGTTAGTGCACAGATATCGCTATCCTCCATACTGAGGAGAGTCCTGAGTGGCTGCAATATGAGGGTAACACATCTGGTGTTGAGCAGCATTACCCTTAGTTTCATTTAACCTGTAATGTCTATGGAGGTGGGTTTGTCTTTTGAGCCCTGCTTAAAAAGGCACTATGGTGATAGCAAGAGCCTTAGCCAGCATTCGAAAGTCCAAGGGTGACAGGTGCAAGCTGTCCATAGTGAAGCTACGTGGTATGTCGAGCATGTCACTACAGGCTGACAGACACTGTATCCCCTATGAATGACACCAATTTGTTAGCCAACTGTGAAACGTGATATGTTTGTCTGTATACTGTGACATCATAATTGGTGGGTGTAAGATGCTAGACAAGGTCAGGGTCATACTGGCCTGGGCTACATGATCAGAGTGTTCCTCCATGTATCATGTCATGTGGTCCAGGGAGTAACGTCTGAGGTTTTACGCACCAGCATGGGCAATGATTGTGCCAGTCCTGTACTTGCTTTGGAGTGACCTGACTGCATGTGTTATGTGGCAGATCCTGGCACCCGACAGACAGCCCAAAGTGACTATTCCCTTGTTTGGGTTGTTGAGTGGTACGTCAGTGTGTCTGACAATAAGTGTCGCCTATTACAAGTGTATTAGGTGTGTTGTTTAGCCCGAAGGGCAGTGACGGTGTGGCATACTGACATTGTGAACTATGTGATATGTGGGTATTGTAGTGGGGTGGCAGTTGTGTGTGTGTCTGCTTTGGAGGTCTCTGCTGCTTAGACAGAGTTCATTTACAGCATCCGAGTATGTCTATGTGTGATAATGTGGTTTGAGTGCTGTCGCTAGAGGATATGTGAGACTGATATGTGGTGTGTGTGGTTACCTTCACCACCTGTTAGACTGTGCCAGTCATGGGTCGAGAGAGTTCAGCACCCTGTATGTCTATATAGGTGCATCTCACACATATATCTGAGTTTGTCGGGAGGAGGAGAGGGCTGTCTGTGTACATGAGGCAGATGTGACATTGTGTCAACATCACAATATTCACCAGCTGGACTGGGCAGTACACACGAAACCGACCCCTGGACATGCCAGGATATTATGACATACTCTGTAGCCTGAGCACAAAGGATCAGTAGGGTGTTAAGTGTGTAAAAGAGTATAACAGGGATTAGTGCTCAGGTTCATTGGTGTTTTGTAAAGAGTAGCTGAGAAGGAGACCAGACTGAATCATGACACCTCCTTCAGCTATGTCATAAATAGCAATGTACACCCATATATGTCCTGAGTCAGGGCCAACTGTACCTGACTGACAATGCCGACATCCTGACAGACAGGCCCATATATATATATATATATATATATATATATATATATATATATATATACCCACCTCCCACTGACAATAGTCCATATCATCATACCAGGAGATATCACATGTAGAATGGATCAGCAGCTACCCCCAATCCCAAAAGCATGGCAGCAGGTGGAATACATTGATTCCCAATATGTGTCATGCATAAACTACAGAACAAACAGATCCTGCACCTGAACAGTCAGCTGAGCCTCACCCCCTACACAGGATGTGGAACCGTTGAATGTGTTACAGCAACATATGGCATTCCTCACAAGTGTTAGTGCACAACACACCATGGGAAGTACAGTCCAGTACGCCTATGAAGTCTGATCTGCAAGGTCATGGAGTCCATCATGGTTGAAGTCATAAACAGAGCTATTGGAAGCTGACATACACATAACCCTACCAACTGTGGTATGTTCATGTGCGGATCATGGTTCCCAAACATGCTAGACTGTTTGCAAGGCAGCCACCCAGGACATACATCACTGAACACAGCTACACATGTCTCACATAGGCTTTGAATAGTCCTTTATCAACATCCCAGACACATGTAGTATCCACAAAACCAACAAGCTATGCATAAATATGTGTTGACATATGAAGGAATGTCAATGTGTCCACAGATAGATCACACAAGGTAAGGAGTATGAGGTCTTGTTCAAGCTGTTGACACCTGCTGACCTACATGGACCATTCCTGGAATGGCATAAAACAAAGTGTACACACATCACCATGTCCAGTCTGATGATG
The DNA here is from genome assembly GCF_019279795.1 of Protopterus annectens. Taxonomy (NCBI): domain Eukaryota; kingdom Metazoa; phylum Chordata; order Ceratodontiformes; family Protopteridae; genus Protopterus; species Protopterus annectens. Next base: position 277,602,447 of record NC_056737.1, read on the forward strand.
TCACCATCCTATAAATACAACAGGAGAAGGGAAACCAGCCAGTAAAGCAAATAGCGCGCCGTGTTAATGCGTCTCTCTCTAGTATCATAACATAGTTAAGTAGGGGTTTGAATCCTGTAAATGCTGACTGTGTGTGTGTGGGGGGGGTATGTGTGCAGTTTGTTTTGAGAGGATTGCCCTTTTTGGAGACTGGGAAAACTCACTAAAAGAGGTACATTCCTCTTTGGAAAGTCTGATGATGTCACCATCCTACAAATACAGCAGGAGAAGGGAACCCAGCCAGTAAAGCAAATAGCACACCATGTTAATGCGTCTCTCTTTAGTATCATAACATAGTTAGGTAGGGGTTTGAATCCTGCAAACACTGACAGTGTGTGTGCCAATGTTGGTCAATGCAGTGTGGGCTTTGGTTTTACTATGGTAGAACATATTATGATTAAAACAGTAAGTGCATTGCACACATCAGGTATCTCCATGTCAAATATATATGTGTACATGTCCCCTCAGTCAGTACATAGGTGTGAAGCCTGCATACTACATGAATACATCTGTTTCCATTGACAGGTTGTGCCGCTGCTTCTCAGATCGAAGGTCACATATGTATGTATGTGACAAGGCCGTCCACTGTTGTGATCTGTGGCCAAGGTCATCTGTGCCACACACACCCATGACAGTTACTAAAGAGTAGTGTGAGGGTATATGCCTGGGGTATATGTCAGACATGTTCATACACAACAACTACTGGCAATAATGGACAGTCTGTATAGGTGTACAACTGTTTTGTGGATATGCACTCAGGCCTGTAATGTCTTATGTGATACACCGAGGGACTCCACAATACCTATGGATATGTGGATACCAAGGGACACATGACATAACATGAGGCTGTATGTACACATTGGTACCCAACATACATGTTGAGTTCTACCATCGATGTGGTACTGACGGGATAGTATGTATAGTAAATGTGGATGACTATGCCATAGCCGGCTTACTGCTATACAGCATGTATCAGACACCAGGTATCTGTCTGTATGATACCCTTGTGTAGGATATGCGTCCCATCCAGGGAATGCATTGTAGGCCAATGTATGCATTTCCAGATATGGATGGACACATCCCTAGTGTGTTTACATGTACCTAAGGGGGCTATATGCCAAACAGGTGTGGTCCCAGGAATGGGTGGCGGTCAATACCACTGGTTAGTGTATAGTACCGGAAGGATCCAACTGTTACTGAGTTCCCTACAACTGTGTGTCATTTGTCAGGACATCATCCAATGATTGCTTATAGTCATGCTATTGAGATTGTGTATACTACCAGACCGCAAATCATTGACAGATATTAACAGTATCACCGACAGCATAGTGTCAACTCATGTCATACACACATGTGGACCCATGTTAGTACATAACTGTAGTAGAATGCATACTGGCCATTGAAAGATACTATGAGATGTTAACAATGTGTACAACAGGGTATGCCACACATCCCATGTGTCCACCATGCACGTACATGCAGACAGTGCACACCCACCATGTTCACAGATGTACACTTGCTAATCTGTACTGCACACATCACACACGTACTGTCCACTCACTAACACATGCTGGCAACACATTACACTTCAGCCACGTGGCACATGGGTGGACAATACATACTCAGACCTAACAGTGGTGTAAACAATGCTACATTGACAATCAGAGCTTTGATGCATAATGCCTGCTCAGACATACTTAGAAGGATTTCATTACACTTTCCTGTTGACAACTTGCTAATATTGCTACACTGCTATAATGTCACCCTGTGCATCAGCACCATGTTAGCCTGTTCCTGCATCAATGTTACAGATGACAGGAGGCTACACATGTATCATCGTATGCACAGGGTGTGTTGTTGTTTGCCAGAGCCTGACATTGACCCATCCAATCGACATGTCTGTGTGTGTGTGTGTGTGTGTGTGTGTGTAAGGGACAACAGTACAGCATGGGCCAACGTTGATGTAATGTGTGTGTATGTGTGAGCCCTAGTTGTTTGGTTAATGTGTGTGTGTGTCTGCATGCACACAGCTCCACCATGTGACTGCCACATACGGTAGTTTGTGGGACAGCCACAGACTCTACCTGCTAGGCTGTACAGATCACTGTCTCTGGCCACGGACACAGTACCTGTGCCTGGCAGGGGTGCTACGGATAGTATCGGGTACCAACCCCGACTGGGTACTGTCATCAGAGGCAGAGGTATGACGACTGGACCCATGTCCCTGCTGGGACTGGCCAGAGCCACGTGCACATGGTCTACTGGGACGGTCAATGGACAGGCCAGCCCACTGGTACTGCCACTATGGGAGCAGCTGTGAAATGTGGGCCGTCCGCGACCATTGCCAGCTGTTGCTGTTGCTGGCATGCGTCCGCGTCGACGTCGCAACCATCCCACACAGTCCTGGCTCATGGAAGACATATTGTGGAGGGCATCTACTGTCTCCCCCCAACGTCTATCAATGACCTCGGTATAATTCCAGATGGCACAGGCAAGGTCATGGATGCTGTCATTGATAGCGGTGTAATGGGCCCTCTGCGCCCTAATTCCCTGTCTGGTGTACCGTTCCATACGTGTCTGAGCCTGCATTACAGCCCAGAACCTACTGGGAGTTGTAAGACCTGTGAGGGCACGTCTGCCAGAGGCAATATGACCAGCGGTGCTCCCCCGAGAACCCCTGGACCTCCACCTATGTGGTACCATTCCAGGAATCTGGCTATGGCTGCTGTGAGGGGATGCAAGTGCCATGGGTACCACACTCTCCTGGTCAATGCCAACTGCATGCTGTCCCTCGCCTATGGCCATTGGTGATGAGGGATGTATTGACAGTATGAATGTGCGCATAGATGGGGTTAAACACTGTGTACTGTCAATTGGCGGACCAACGACAGACCCTGTCAAACCTTCCTGTGCCAGAATACATGTCTCATCATCACCACTATTCGTGGCAGTGGCTTCAGGTTCCCTGCTGCTTTCGGCCACCCCTAACTCAGCACCTGTGAGAGGAAGACAGGAAACACACTTCACAGACTGCACATGATGCATGCACACATGAACACATGCACATATGCACACATGGAACACATGAACACATGCACACATGCACACATATACACTCCTCACTACAGCACATACACACCAGCAATCCAACACATACTCTATAGTGGGTGAAGGTGGGTGTCAGTATCACAAGGCAAATAGTCACCACACACGTGTCAGCATGCAGAATATGTGTTGCACAAGACCATGAAGTGCAAGTGTAGACGCCCCTATTTCATGGCAGTGTACATGGCTTTGATGTAACTGTGTAATTGTTCAGTGATTGGCTAAACCCTGGAACACAATGTGTACCTGGACACAACATTGCTGTGCAAGTATTATCAGCTCTGCAATGCCCTGTGAACCATCACTCATAGGTATACATGCCATGGCTGCATGTGTTATCTGTGTGACACATAGATTTCCATGTCTGAGTACAGTATCTGTGTCCATAGCAGATAATAGTGGGCACAGGTGTAGCACATACATGCTATGTACACACACGGGATGAGTGGTGCATGCTGATGTGAAGGAATCCCAATTATCGACATGGCCAGTGTACAGTGGTTATGGTGAGTGTGGGACATATTGCAGATATGTCGGTGCCAGCCATGGCATGGCATGCTACACGACTGCAACATTAAACACCACACATACCCAGTGTGTGTCATGTGACCTATACACCCACTAGCATTCCAGGACATATATGTGACACTTTGTTCGGATGGTGACTGCTGTGCATATTGTGTATACTGGCATATGTAAGCACACACACAACATGCTATGCATATAGTGTATAGGTGCATATGTTTGCACACACACAACATTGAGGTGCACAGCAATGACTGCTATGAGTAGTACTGTGGTCAGTGTAACTGGATGGGGTGTAGTACCCTGTGCCATCATCATCATGCATCTCGTGGTCACTCACAGCTACTAAGGTGTGCAAGACCATCGCCTAGCATGCTGTACCTGAACTGCAGTGCCGTGGCTACGTTCACAATTACACAACCACTTTGTACATGGGTGTGTGAGGTGCCCAATAGGGAGCATTGCCTAACATGACTGTGTTATGTGTTGAAGAGTGTTGCACAGCCCCATGATAGGCATCTACCCCTGAGGTACATCATGTGTGTGCATGACATGTGGTATACTGAAGTGTGACCTTACAGCGGGTGTGTGGTAATGCCAAATGTAGCATGTTTTCGTGTACTGCGTATGATAAACCTATTCTGTTGTGTACAGCTGTAGCAACTATGCATATCCAATGTGCAGTACAGTGTTGCCACAAATGTGTCTGCTGCTCTGTGCATTGTATGTGATTGAGGCAGCTACTGACTTTACTGAGATGTTTAATGTCTCACAGCAAACATGCACAGCATGCATTATGGATAGGTGTGTAATGTGTACATGGCCTACACCTCACCTATGACATGCACATGTCATTACCAATATTAAAGTGTTAACACACTCACCAGCATGTATCATCTGCCCTGCTGTCACACCAGAGGGACCTACAAGAATATGCCACAGTTTGTCAGTGGCCACAACTGTGGCATTGCTACTGTGAGTGTGCTAAACTACAGTAGAACAACAGTCAACAGTCACAGGTGTACAGATACTATTCCAAATATCAGTATTGCACACAATAGGCAGCACAACTGCTGAACACACAGTACACATCTCACATATGCATATTCTAACAATACAGGTAACAGTAGTCTACAGCTAGGGCATATTACCTGCATGCTCCATGTCATCATGCTGGGTGGCTCTTGCCTCCATGATGACACATGTGTGATGCTGTTGCTGCTGTAGGCCAGGAGCCACCATGCTTAGGAG